>NC_063345.1:23198668-23219090 GCF_021869965.1 Rhincodon typus | reverse complement strand
CATACCTTGTTATCTCAGTTAATTTAACATGTGTCATTGGGAAATTGTTAGAATCTTTTACTAAGGGAATAATGGCAGGACATTTGGAAAGTCAAAATAGAATACATCAGAGTCGGCATGGTTTTTATAAAGGATAAATCATGTTTCACCTATTTGATAGAGTTCTTTGAAGATATAACAAGCAATTTGGATATTGGGGATCCTGTAAGTATAGTATATCTGGATTTCTAGAAAGCATTTGATAAGGTGCCGCACAAAACTTTAATGCACAAGGTAAGATCACATGGGGCTGGGGGTAATCTATTAGCTGGATAGAGGACAGGTTAACCAACAGAAATCAGAGAGTTGGGATAAATGGATCTTTTTCTGGTTAGCAAGGTGTAACTGGTGGGGTGCCACAGTCCTTGGGCCCCAACTATTTACAATCAATATTGACTTGGATGTGGAGATAGAAAGTACGATAGTCAAATTTGCAGATCACACTAAAATAGGTGGGAAAGTAAATTGCAATGAAGAAATAAGAAATTTACTAATGGATATGGACAGGTTAGTTGAATGTGCTAAAATTTGGCAGATGAACTTTAATGTGGATAAATATGCAGTTATCCATTTTGGTTGGAGGGAAAGAAAGGCAACTTATTACCTAGATGGAGAGGAACTTCAGAGTGCTTTGGTGCAGAGGGGTCTGGGTATCAATGAATTGCTGAAAACTAGTATTCAGTTAGAGCAGGTAATAGGGATGGCAAATGGGATTTTGGCATTGATTGCTGAAGTAAAAGTAGGGAAATGCGGCAGCAAATGTACAAGGCATTACTGAGATTGCACCTAGAGTGTTGCATCTGATTTTGGTTCCCTTACTCGAGGAAGGTTGTAGTTGTATTGAAGGCAGTTCAGAGGAAGTTCACTAGATTGATTCCAGAGTTGAGGAGTTTGTCTTATGCGGAGAGATTTGAGAAGTTTAGGCCTATACCCCCTAGAGTTTAAAACAATGAGGGGAGATCTAATGAAGGGGCTTGATGAAATCAACGTAGAAAAGACATTTCCTCATATGGGGAAATCTAGAATGAGACGTCATAGCTTTAGGAGGAGAAATTACTTTTCCCAAAGGATCGTGAATCTGTGGAATTCACTGCACCGAGATTGACGTGGATGCTGTGACATTGAGTAAATTTAAAGAGGAGATAGACAAATCTTTAAGTAGTTAAACATTAAAGGATTATGGCAACCAAGCAGGAAAATGGAGTTGAGGCTGAGATTAGTTCAGCCATGATCGCATCAAATGGGGGAGCAAACTTGTGGGACTGTATTGACTAGTCTAGCTCCTAATTCTTATGCTTTTATGATTATCTTATAAATACATACTAATATGCTCAATGCTAATTATTACTGAAGTTCATTTCCAAAAACGTCTTTTAGAATTCATGTCCATTAGGCAACAAGCTACAGCAGGGCTTCCTAAAGTGTAGTCAGGGCACTAAGTCGGGTATGTACTGATAGTTTGAGGTCCTGGGTTCCAAGGCAGCAATGGCTGCTGACAAGTTTGTAACAGCTGCCCTCCCACCTTCACAGACAGGCCCCACATTCAAAAGCTAACTTCTCACAGGTCTCACTGAGAAATTGTGACAATTTTCATGCTTTGAAGTGGTGTCTGAGTGGGAAAAAGTTTGTGAAGAACTGACCAACAGACACCATTGATGAATTCATAAGTAAATGCAGAAACAAGGTGCGTAACTTCAACTTTGTGCAGCAAAGAATAATTGAGCTTCTGGTAACATCTGCCCCAGTGGAAGCATTCCAAAGGGTATCTTGAACTTGAAAAGTTGCACTTTGAAAGCACTATTGCAAAATGCTGCAAATATGGAGCGATACTACTAAGCAGACAGAGTCTACAGGCTGTGTGTAACTTGTCCACCATTGATATTATCATTACTACAGGTAAGGCTAGTAAGCAATCCTGGTGGTGCTGCATCAAAATGCACCCAAAGAATTCCCAACTTTTAACATTATATGCAAGGTATATGACTCTACAGGACATTAGAAGCACCAAACCAGAAAGAAAAGAGCAGAATATGTGTTCAACATTTTGAGAAGCCACAGCCAAAGATTAGATTGGCACAACATTTCTCTCAAAAATCAGTGCATTCTAAACAATGGCAAAACAAGGTCCACAAAATATCCAGCCAAAGGACATTATTTTATGATGAGGATGGCCAACATGTCAATACACAACGTGTGCAGACCTTCAGCACAGTGACCTTCAACGAATGCATTGGTACAGTAGGACTGACAGAATGCTTTATCATCATCTAGATTATGTGCCCACCAGTTCAGGTGCAAACATACTTCTGCTTCATACATTTAAATGTATCTACGTTCAGAACTGTCATGTGAGGATTCAACCAACCACTGCCAAACTTGCTGCATTAAGTGGCTTGGAGATTATATCTCTGGGATGCATTGCACTAGAGTAACACGACAAAAGCTTACTGTAGTCAACCAGATATTTTAGATGTTGACACCATGCACCTAGTCATCGATGTGCAAGGACCTGTCCTTGATCACCATCCATGGTGTCTTCAGGATAACAATTAGGATGACAGAAGACAAGGAATGCCATTGGAAACCCTGTGCTTACACTGAGGGAAGACCACCCAAATCTGCAACACATAAATTAGGTTGTACAGCACAATTCAAGCCAGATCTATAAGCCCCTTCTGAATGTGCACATTTTATCACACTGTAGAATCAATCTCACCATGCAGCCTCACTCAAGATATTAACCAATTGCTGGACAATCTCGGGGTCATGCCTCCTGATTTGAACTTACGTTTTCTTAACAGCAAGGTTATTCATTTGGCAACAAGTTTCATTCACTAGGAACTATGCAGGGACATTGCCCAAGAACATAATACATCTTGTAAGAACACTTTTCCCTGATGGACATTAAACACTATGTAGAGAAAGCGTTCAATTCTGTCCATTTGGCTAGCTTTGAATATGATCCTAGATTTGAAAGGAAAGCATTTTATCCCAGTAAAACACTGCATAGTTAAACTCGAGCAGTTTTTCCATTGTAGGGTTAATTGGTATTCTACACAAAGCCTACAACTGGCTTCATTTCCTCAGAGTCAATAGTTAAGTATGTTAAGTTGTCCATCAATAGAGGAGTGTGAGCAGAGAAGTGACGACTGTTATAAATCTTCTCATGGCACACAGATCTCAGAAGAAACATTTAATTTCATTCCAGTTTCGTCAGAGCTAATGATATCGACATAACGGTATGAGTTTAACATGGTTACACATTTACTGTGCAGCAGCTAGGTTGTTAATCAGCTTCGCATGTAGATTATCTTAGAATAACTCACTAATGCTTATGTAATTCAGACATGAATTGTAGAAATTGCTAATTCAAAATCAAGTCTATCTATTGTCAGTGGAGGAAAATAAAATAATTTGTTAAATAACACTGACATCAGGAATTGATACCTTGGTATCTTTAGAGTGAAGAGCTCCCACATCATCTAATAGCCTCTATAAACTTGGAAGAAACTGTTTAATTTCAAGAAATATTCAACCTTTAGATTAACCAGATGATTTTGTTCAGTGCTTTATTATTCACTAATAGGACATGGGCAATACTGGAAAGGAGAGTTATTTCTTGTTCATTCCTAATTACCTTAAAGGAGACGGTGGTGAGCTCCTTTTTGAATACAACCCAGTGAATTGCTAGTGTTATATATTACTGTAAATACTTTTAATCAACCTACTCAGATAAGCTATGATAGACTTCTGGAGCAGATGGGACTTGAACTTGAAGTCTCCTGGCTTAGAGATAGGGACGCTATCACTGTACCACAAAAGCCATTTTATATATTGTTGTACAGTTATATATTAGAGATAGGAACTAAAGTGTTATACTGTAACAGTAAAATGTTCTTGCAGCCAATAATGACCCAGCCAATCAGCATCTCCCACTCATGTGCTATAAATTGGTATATATTTCCTGAGCTTTGTCACTTGTGACATAGCCCTGAGGAGTGCAAGATGAAAAGCTTTGGCTTCTTGTCTCATTTTAGCAACTTTTAAGTTCTGTACTACAAGGAATTATTTAAAGTGCTATAAATGTTGTTTCAGTGGAGGCGATGGCCTTGTGGTATTGTCGCTAGACTATTAATCCAGAAACTCAATTAACGTTTTGGGACCCAAGTTTGAATCCTGACACGGCAGGTGGTGAAATTTGAATTCTGGAATTAAGAATCTACTAATGACCATGAAACCATTGCGAATGTTGGAAAAACCCATCTGCTTTACTTCAGGGAAGGAAATCTGCTATACTCACAGAGTCTGGCTTATATGTGACTTACTGTGATTGACTCTCAACTTCCCTCTAAAATTTCCTAGCAAGCCACTCAGTTCAAGGGCAGTTAGGGATGGGCAAGCCAGCAATGCTCATGTCCCTGGAGTGAATAAAACAAAGTAGAAAACGTTTCAGAGCTACATCCAATAAATATGTAATAACAGAACCAGTAGGAACTAGCCTGAACCAGGCTTCGATTCTTACAAATAGCCTGTAGAGTTAATTAAGGTATAATTCTCATTACTTGAAACTTGAGAGCTGTGATTATTCAGAACTGCCACACATCACCCAGACTATATCTGTGAACAATAAGAGTTAATCACATTACTATGTGTCTGGGATGACATATAGAAACTAGGAACATGGTATATGAGTTGGCAGTTTTGCCCCACAAGGCTCTTTGGCTGCGCTGTGGAGCAATGAAGAGATGCCAGCCTTTGACTGGCACTTGATGTGGTGTGGCATCCTGAAAAAAATAACTTGGGGTTCTAGTCAGCTCTCTAGCCAACAGGGAAGACCCCTGTCACTTTGATTACCTAAGTGTCATGATGATTTAGTTTTGAAGAAATGAAACTTAGAGAGGATCTGATTGAAGTTTGTCAAGTTTTGAAATGGGCTCAGTCTGGCTGGTTAGGGTATTCAAGTTGCTTAGAAAGGACTAGAGGTTGTGCATATAGAATATATAGTTTAAGAGTAAGGTTATATACCAGAGAATCATTTTTTTTATAGGGAATCACTGCCTTCTAGAGCAAACTGCCAAAAATAAATTGTTTCAGAGATAGTAGGAACTGCAGATGCTGGAGAATCTGAGATAACAAGGTGTAGAGCTGGATGAACACAGCAGGCCAAGCAGCATCAGAGGAGCAGGAAGGCTGACATTTCGGGCCTAGGCCCTTCTTCAGACCCATTTCTGAAGAAGGGTCTAGGACTGAAACGTCAGCCTTCCTGCTCCTCTGATGCTGCTTGGCCTGCTGTGTTCATCCAGCTCTACACCTTGTTATGCCATTAATAAATGAGACTGGATAAGGACTTGTTACAGTCTTTAAAAGTAGTTGTGACACATTCCAGAGAGAAGAGGACACTTCAAATTCTGAGGGCCAGTTGCCGATTGGTTTTGATATTAAGGCATTATGAGCTACCAGAGTTTTATAGAGATTGGCCTTTCATCCATGATGTTAAACAGGAATTTCCCAATTTTTTTCTTAATTGTTGCAAATATTTTGACTTGTATTTTTGTCTCGTCTATAAGATGATGTGATGATATATGAAAGATATGAGAGGTCACATTAATGCTTAGATGGGGCTGAGTGGATGAACCTAATACTAACTTCAACCCTTTTCATATTTTCACATTTGTTTAAATTAACAACTTCAGGAGAGGTGCACAACAGTTAATTCTCTGAGACCAACTTTAAACAGGTGACAAATAGTAATCTCTCATGTTGTTGGTAAATCAATTCCTTATATACAGCTAAAAGTGATGTGATAATAAGTGGCTAACGTTGTATTTGGGTTTAGAATCTGATCTCATACTCACTTTATGTTGCACTCTTTTAGTCAGATAGAGGGGAATTTCAATTCCATTAGTCTGAGATATACGTAAACCATGGCCCTCAAGATGAAAGTTCACTGTTGTAACTCACTGACAAGCCTGTCTTATGTGATTTATTTTATACTCCCATTGGGAATATATGAAAAAAACTGCACAGACCAATTTTATGCTTCCACTCAGAATCGATTTCTTTATCCTGTTAACTCTGGAAATCCGAAGTGCACAGTCTGCTGATATCATATGTTTAACAAGCAAAACGTATTTATTCTGAAAGAAATTGAATGGTAACAGTGAAAACCTACAAGGTGTTTTTATGGTCATGTAAAGAGCTAAAAATCAGATTTTGAGTAAGATATCTATTTAAATCACATAAGTAGTGGTTTGGAATAATTTCAAGTATTCCCTACAGACATATAGTCAAAAATTCAATGACTTACCTTTGAACCCTAGGAATGAACTCCTGGGGAGATTGAGTTAAACATTCATTGCTCTACATATTCACTTCTTCTTTTACCTCCATGATGAGATGCCCTTCTACCTCCCAGAATAGTGATTTATTTCATTCTAATGAAATTTTTGTCAAAAACCATTACATCGTTGCAAAATACAGATTGCCATGCACGTTAAGTCAGTCTGCTATTGTTATTCCTGTTTTGTGGGACAGAATTAAAATATAATACTTGCAACCCTGCCTTTATACATGTTGGAGGTTTGAGAATGAAAGGCTGATATAATATTCAGGCAAATAATGTGACATTTTAGGCTGTGGATAATGCAAATTCATGACCACAGTTCTCCTGATATATTGTGTTAGTTTGCCACTGATACTGTTAGCAGTTGGTAAAGCAGATTCATGACGCAGTTCTGTGACAATTTAATGGTGTGACACTATCACATGCTGCACACAGTGGATAATGTTGATTTGCTACATTGCTACCCTAGAAGGGGACAATAACTGAGGTTGCTGAGGACTGTTGGTTGCTAGTTTTTTTTTTGCACTGAATTCAAATGTTTTATTTCATATTTGTAAGTTGCATCCCCACATCAGTTAGCATTGACAATACAGCAATCCTTTTCATTCCTTACTGGATGTAGATTCTGATATTTTGAAAGCACCAACAGTCCCAAACATGATACCTAAGAAACTACTTCAGCTGTGAGGAACCTACAGTTTGACAGATCAGAAGGAATTATTAGATTTTAAGAAGAATCACTTCTATTGTGATGGACTTTGGTTCCGATCAGCATAACACAGAAGTACATAAATATTTCACCTCAGCTGGCTTAAAGCTAAAATGTCTTAATTTTCAGAACTGTGCTGATAAACAATGCTGCACTTCTTATATGGCTACTCAGATTGTACTATTTATTATGCTATAGCATTAATCTATTTTCAGAGGTTGTTAGCCATTGCTTGTATTTAATTAAATTGATTTAATTAATTAAATCAGCTAGGCTGAAATCGCAACCATTGCATTGTGAAGTTTTTTGAGGATGGGACTGAAATTATGAGATGAATTTCATGGTCGTCAGGTGGGATTGCAACTGGATGGGGTGGGGATGGGTGTGGGGTTATAAAAATGTGCATGATGACAGCAGCACCCCATGTATTGCCTATCCATCCCACCAGTCCGCACAAGTGGAACACCACGGAGGGTGAGGCACGGCCTCTCCATTCTTTCATGGGCCAAATCATGGCCATTTAAGGGACTCCTCCCACCTATGGGGTTCAAGGAGACATAAATCTATCCTTTGGAAGTTTAAATGTTCACTGTTAAGTGCTATGCACGGTATGAATCAGGACATACTCCAGATCTCAACACACAACAATAACAAATATCTCAATATCTGCTGCTATTACCCTCGGATAATCTGGGCCATTAAGTTGCTGTTAGAGCTAAATGGCAACAGTTGTAGACAGGAGACCAAAGGAGAATGATAACATAACATAACATACATAACATACCTGTACAGTGTTCTGATAGTCAAATTATTGAAATACAGGGATAGGATTGGCAGACTTCAGTACAAGTAGCTCCATGTTTCAGAAAAGAATTCGGGGCTAGTTTCAAATGGTTCATAGTGCAACTTTCTATGATTGCACAAATAGTCAAATGTTATAATATATATGTAACAGCAATGTGTGCAAAAGTGTCCACCACAATCAACGATATGAATTCCTATTTGACAAAGGTAATTATCCAGGATGGACTGATTACTGTTATTTGAATGAGTCTGTCTGGGTAGGTCATTCTGATTCTCTGAAGTTAAACTTTAAGGGATTATTATTAAATATATTCTGGCAAAATTTCCTAAAATAATTAAGGAAAAAGAAACCATTTGGTAGCTGGTTCTTATCTTTCTGCCATCAGCTTACTTCCACTGTGATGAAACATCATAGAGACAATTAAAGACGGAATAAAATCTCACTCATTCTTCAATCCAATTCTATTATTCTTGTGTAATAATATTAACTGTCTCCTGAGCATTTTCTGAATGCTTTTTGACCTTTGCTATTCCATCTGGAAAACTATCCCAGTTATTAATCATTCTGTTATACATGCAAGTCTTGCTTTCTTTTTGTTAAGATATGCTTCCTTAAGTCAGTTACCACTCTGCAACTGTCCTTTATCTTGACATAATGCAGAAACTAACCTTTTCTATGCTGCTACCATATTATGTACTTCTACAAGGCATTTTTCTCATTCCTTTTATTCTCTATAGATATCGCTCAGCAATTTCTCTGACCATAAACTGCTTTATTTAGATTATCTTTTATTCTCTTCCAAATGCTAAAGTTTTCACTTTTACCACTCCACTTGCCACATCTGCAGTTTGCTCCACAAGCCTATGCTTATTTTTGAAGACTCTCCAGTATTTATCTTTGATAACGTGCAGAATATACCAAGGCATTATGCTAATGCAGTATAACGCGGATAAATATAAAGTGATAGACCTTGGTGTGAAAAACAGAAAACACACGACAAAGCAAAATTCCACCTACTTTCAACACCATCACTTTGCAGTTATTCAAAATCCAGAGACAATTTCTTTCTCTGTGCAATGTGTACTTTCAACCTAACTGCATCTTCTCAGATCCTGTCCCATGAGCTGTGAAGCCTTTTCCCTGAATGCTGATATAAGAGTTTAGTCTTTTAATAGTCTGCAGAATTCTAACCATCTCTTCTGGTCTGGAAATTTCACGATCTGAACTGTTTTATTGTGGTAACTTATTCTCTTAGCTGTTCTGAACATCTCTTTTTCTAACAGAGACTGTATGCGCTTCTGGCTCCAATCAGGTTTCCTTCAAGCTAAATCATTAGCTTTTTAGCAAAATTTTTAAAAAAATCATCCTAGACTTTGCTAAAACTAGTGGCTAAATGTCTTTTGTCTCTTGTCGTAAAAATATTAACAAACTTCCATTAACATACCAGGGTCCTTGCATTTACCTGCTCTCTGACACATGCCTCCGGAACAACTGACCTAATTAGTTTTAAATCAGTATCCATATGCCATTAGTTTTAAATCTAAACTCTTAAAATATATCTCCTACACACTTTCATCACAACATGGAGAATAGTAAAACATCTGTTCTGAAGAAGGGCCACTGGATTCAATGTTAACTCTTCTTTCTGTCCACACATGCTGCCAGATCTGCTGAGCTTCACCTACAATTTCTGTTTTTATTTCAGTTTTCTAGCATCTGTAGTTCTTTGTGTTATACAAGTAAAGAGTCTGTATTTGTTAAGTGCTAAACTTGCAATTTACAGATCCAGACATTATGCAGATGCAGCATAGTTCATAAGTTCATAAGAGATAGAAGCAGGTGTAGGCCATTTGGTCCGTTAAGCCTGCTCCGCCATTCAATTAGATCGTAGCTGATCTATCCGTGGTCTGAGCTCCTCCCACTTGCATTATCCCCATAACCCTTAATCCCCCATCATGCAAAAATCTATCCAACTGTGTTTTAAGTATATTTAACGTATCTGCCTCTGCTGCTTCCTTGGGCAGAGAATTCCATAGATTCACCAGTCTCTGCGAAAAGCAGCTCCTCCTCGTCTCTGTCCTAAATCTAGTCCCCCTAATCTTGAGGTTATGTCGCCTAATCCTAGTCTCTTCGACCAGTGGAAACAACTTACCTGCCTCTATTTTATCTATCCCTTTCATAATTTTATATGTTTCTCTAAGATCCCATCTCATTCTTCCAAATTCTAGCAAGTACAGTCCCAGGCGGCTCAACCTCTCCTCTTAGGGTAACCCCCTCATCCCCAGAATCAGACTGGTGAAACTCCTCTGCACTGCCTTCAAAGCCAGTATATCCCTCCTCGGGTACGGAGACCAGAACTGCGCACAATATTCCAAGTGCGGCCTCACCAGCACCTTATACAATTGCAGCAAAACCCCCCTGCTCTTAAATTTAATCCCTCTTGCAAGAAAGCCAACGTTCCACTTACCTTCCGGATTTAACATGGATAGTGTGGATATATCCTGTATTAGATGGATAAATGTGAAATTATAAGCTTCAGTGTAAAAAGAAAGGCAGAGTACTACTTAAATGATAATGCATTGGAAAATGTGGATGTACAAAGGGATATGGATGTTACTGCACACCAGTCAATAAAAGTAAACAGATGCAGAAAGCAATTGAGAAGGTAAATGCAGGACGATTTGAGTTCAGAAGTAGGGTATTTACTCTTACCACAGTTACATAAGTTGTTGGTAAGACGGCACCTGGAGTATTGTGTGCAGTTTTAGTCACTACACTTAGAAGAGGAAATACTTGCTAGAGACAGATGCAGTGAAGGTTCAGTGGAGATGGCAGAATTGGCGTATGAAGAGAAATTATTTCAACTGGGCCTGCATTCACTGGAGTTTAGAAGGATGAAAGTGGATCTGATTGAAACATGCATGATTCCAACAGGGCTGGACAAACTAGATCCATCAAGGATGTTTTTCCTGGTTTGGGAGTCTAGAACCAGGAGACACAGTTTTTATGTTTAGTGATTGATATACAAACTGGTTTGCAGTGAAACTCAAGAAAAAGTAATTCTCAAATCTTTGGGTAAATTTTGTGCACGGATCATGGTGCCCAAAGCAGAAAATTACCCTATTATCATAGACCATTTTTGCAAGGATGGTAAAGCTCGAATATTTCCCTTCAACTGGATTCAATGATTCAATTCCTTTATACATCAGAAGCACATCAAGCCAATTAGGCAGACCTCTTATTGTATGTGATAATTATAGGTGACCTCACTAAAACTTAGTGTATGGATGAACACGCTGATAATTATTTTTAATTTTATAATACATTTTCTTTCCTAGTTTTAGATTATTCTTCTCTGACAGTATTGACTCATGTTGGATTGTAACTCGGCAACTAAACAAAAATGACAATTCTATCAACTAGTGTGTGTGAACCCATTCAATGGTTTTTGTGGTTCATTATTTCTGGAGGGATGTGATATTGCATTTAAATTCAACATTAACCTTGATCTTAAACATTGACCATGAGAATTTTCCAGCTTTACTGTAGACCAATCATGGGCAAAAATCCTGGCTGTGCATTCTCCCATCAACCTGGAAATTTTGAGTTTGACTGTATCAATTCCATTGACTTAACACAGATCTCAGCTTGACAGGGTATAGTTCAGTACAACAGTGAACTATTCACCCATGAAGCCACTAGGGGAGTTCTGAGTGGTCGAGGTTCTACCTTAAGTTTGACAGGACATAATTTTGTAACAGCAGACCGACTGTAGTAAGACCAAAGGTCTTATATTATAAGGTCTTATATTATTATCGAGAAGGGTGATTCTGCAAACTGACACTTTTGACAGTGGAAACATGTCAAGATACTTGGTGTTTGAGTGATTTTCTGAGATGCGTTATCTATAAGAATTCACTTTTGAACAGGAATAGCTTCAGACTACAGATGCATGCTGCAGATTTTTATTTTTATAAGAAGTTGCTAAAATGGTTTGGTCCTTTTGTTACACAGTTCTGAAGAGGCGCCGTCTTGTCAGACTGTTTCACAGTTCTACATTTCTTCTCAAATACACAAAAGGATGGGGTAAATGACATTGAAATACATCATCACATGACTAATGTATGGTATCATTATAACATTCCTCTGTTCCAAACATTAATCCATTTCCGAGGGCATAGCGAAGATCAGCAAGAATGATTCATCTCCTAGAACTCTGGCTTTGAGAGACTATGCAGAATTGAATTGATTTTTGTTTGAGAAAAATGATTGAAGGAAATAATCTGGCCTTTAAAATGCTGAACAGAAAATTTTTTGCTTGTGAAATTGAATTGTCTGTGTAGAAATAAAGCATAGAACTTTAGATTAACCAGAAAATTATCAAAGACATTATTCCCTGCATTGGCTCATAGATTTGGAAAACAGCTTTTAGCACTGCCATGGGCTTGTCACAATACTAGCCATAAAGTAAACATATGGGTTTAGCTGGTGGTGAAGAAGATAAATGGTGTGTTGGCCTTAATAACGAGAGGATTCAAGTACAGGAGCAGGGACGTTTTGCTAGAACTGTACAGGGCATTGGTAAGACTACATTTGGAGTATTGTGTGCAGTTTTGGTCAGCTTATCTCAGGAAGGATGTTCTGGCTATTGAGAGAGTGCAAAGACGGTTTACCAAACTGATTCCTGGGATGTCACTTTGAATGTACAAGGAGAGACTGGATCAATTAGGACCATAGTCACTAGAATTCAGAAAAAGGAGGACAGGATCTCATAGAAACCTATAAAAATCTATCAGGATTAGACAGAAGAAGTGGAGGGAGGATGTTCTCAATGACCAGGAAATCCAGAATCAATGGTCAGAGTCTAAGGATAAGGATAGGCCTTTTAGAACAGAGATAAGAAGAAATTTCTTCATCTAGAGAGTGGTGAGTGTGTGGAATTTCCTGCCACAGAAAAGTGTTGAGGCCAAAGCATTGAAAATTTTCATGAAAAATAGAGATACAGTTCTTTGGACAAAAGAGATCAAAGGATATGAGGAGAAAGCAGGATCTGGGTACTGAATAGGATGATCAGCCATGATCATTTTAAAGGCAAAACAACATTAAAGGGTTAAAAGGTCCACACCTGCTCCTACATTCGATGTTTCTATATTTCTGAGTTGATGAATGTTTAGTTATTATACTCAGGAGAGGTCACAAACAAAGTTGGTTAGAAAGTAAAAATGTCACAATTTGAAGGAGCGGTTCTGTTCAGAGAATGAGGGTAAAATGCATTATTGTGGAAGAGTGTATTGTATCATGCTTTTACAAGTTATTCTTATGCTGTGAGTGCCCTTGAATCAGGGCATAAAATATTTTGTTCTCTAACTTTGAACTCGCTCTTTTGCTCTCCCTTACTCTGTAAGTATTGACTCTTGAGGTGAAGAATTGTAATTGAGCTATCTGCAAATAAATACACAACCTACAAGTCGATGTGAATGTTGTTTTGAGATTGATCCTACAACATTGCCTCATCATTGTGTATAGCATCAATGCAGAAGACAGAAAAGCTATGTCATCACAAGCTGACACCATTTTGGCAATAGATAGTAGAGTAAGACAAATAGAAACCGTTACAGTTAAAAGAGTGTGAAACAAGTCGTATTAAAGGGGCAATGAAAATAAAGATTTTCATCTGCTGTAAATTCAGCCATTTTCTGTTTTGTCTCAGATTTCCAGGATTCAGTTTTTGTAGTTTGAACAATGGTTGGAAAATAATTCATGGACAATGGAATTTAGCCGATTTGTAATTTGTTATCCAGTTTCACTCTAGCTTTTTAGCAAATCAGATTTTTAAAGAATTTGCTCATGAGATGCGGACATTGCTAGCTGGGCCAGGATTTATTGCTCATCCTTCATTACCCTTGAGAAAGTGAAGATAAGTTGCCTTCTTGAACTGCTGTAAACCATTTTATTGTAGATAGGCAGACAATGGTGTTAGGGCGTGTATTCTAGCATTTTGATCCATTGACATTGAAGGAATGATAGTATGTTTTCAAGTCAGGAAAGTGATTTGCTTCAACTGGACCTCACATGTGGGGCATTTTCAAGTATCTGCTGTCCTTGTCCTTCTAGATGGTATTGAATTGAATTGAATGATTTATTGTCACTTGCATTTAAGGGAAAATACAGTGAAAATCTTCAACAGTTGCCACGCTCCAGTGTCGGTTTAAATAACTTAGGAAAAATCTTACAGAGAGTCCATCCCTGTCAGGTTTCACCGCTCCACCACTGCCTTGCTGTTGCCAGCACCAGAATCACAAATGTTGGAATCGCTACTCTTCAGGTGCCATCTCTTGCTGCTGGGCCTGCCTCACTGAGGCTGCCAATACTGCCAGATCTGTTGTTGGACCCACAATCGTCCCTCCACCAATGAAATTTAAGAAGGAAGAGAAAAATAAAGAAAAGGAAAAGCGGGCACAAAAAGAAGGGACTGTGGATATGGAACGTGCTGTCTAGGGAGCATTGGTACATTTCTGCTTTCAGTTTCTGGATGCTGGCATCATTATACACATACAAAACGCTCTATGTTATGGCCTTGATATCAGTCCCTAAACCTAAAGATACACTGGGTAGAATTTTCCCAGCTCCTGAGTGATGTTGACCATGGTGAAAAAGTTGGGAAAATCAGGTGTGGCATCTCTTCGCAATGCCAAGAGCAAAAAGTGCCAATTTCAAGCCAATTGTTGAACACCAAGGCATGATTCTCACTTGTGATTGGTGAGTAGCCTTTTGCATGGATGATCACTCCTTAAAAGCCTCATTAGGACCTAATCACACCTCATTAATATGCAATTTGCCATTCTCGCACCCACCAGGTAGAAACTAGATGCCGAGAATTCTCAACATGAAAATCAGAGCAGGTACATTGTGACTCCAGCTTGGGCCGCCTGCTCTCCTAGACTTCCATCTTGGACACCCAAAACCAACATCTCAGGGCGCACTCCATGGTCAGTAAGGCATTCTTGATCCTGTAGTGATGGGTTCTCGGTTTTGGCTTCAGCCTCACTGTTCCACTTGTTTTAAACTGGCCTATCCAAGATAGCATTGGTGGGAATGGCCACTGAAAAGTTCTTTTAAAGATTAAGGAGTAATTTTCAACTTTAGCAATGAGTAGACTACCCACATGATGTAGAACTGTACAATTTTCATTTGAAAAAGCTGGTGGCAAAGTTTTATATTGCCACTGAGTCTCATCTCAAGATGCACTAAGGCATTGCCACTGTGATAAGTGGGACTGACTAAGAAGAGATGTAGCAGTCCAAAACTAAGCATCAATGAGGTATTATAGGCAAAAGAATTATACATAACATCACAATTTGTAAGTTTGTGACCCAGTAAATCTCTCACTCCTTGCTTGACATCGAGCTGCTCAATGTGGAGTTTACAGGAGTGTACCAGGAGCAGAATCAATCATTGCTTAGAATGAGATTCCAGCCCAGTGAAGTGACACTCAACTGATATGTTAAATACATCAAAAGATTTGCATGATTAGCAGAACTAACCCATTCCACAACCAACTGGTCAGAGCAAAGCATCTCACACTAGTTCCGGGAAAGGTCTAAAGCTTTGTCTAAGTTAAGAAATATGTCTTTCAAAGCATTGTTTAATTTATGTTTTTGCAAGGGACAAACCTGATTGCTCTTGTTGGTTTCTGTAAGAAATCCTATTCCAAAAAAATGTAGATTAACATCCATGTTAACAGATTCTAGTTTTATATATGCTTAGTTTTGATGACCAGATTGTATATCTTTTAGCTTCTGTATTTTATCTAACAGTCTGGATTCAGTAGTTTGTCTGTATACCACTTTCCATGTTTGGAAGAGATGGAACCTGCAGTGAGGAATATAACATGATTAATGCCACTTGTTAAATTTGGCACTCACTGACACTGGCACCCAGACTTTGCTGCAGCTCAGTTGTTAGAACACTTACTTTTAAACCATAAAGTTCTGGATTCAAATACCAGTCCAGGGCTCAAGTCCCAACATCAAAGTTGACACTGCAGTGCAATACTGAGGGAGTGCTTCATTATCAGAGGTGCTGTACTTCAGATAAGACATGAAATAGAGGTCCATTTATCTGCTTGGGTGGATGTTAAAGGTATTCCCTGGAACTATTTTGAAAAAGACCAAGAAAGTTATCCCTTTTGCCCAGGCCAATTGTTATGGACAGAGTTGAGAGATCACTTTTCCGTGTGTGCTTTTTTTAAGGGAAAATATGTGTGTTTCTTAACACCTGCATGTGTGTACATTTTGCTAACCAGCAGCAAGCTTTTCCTGGGTTTAACTTAAATGGATTATTTATTCACACATTAACCCTAAGACTAGTGCAACTTTGCTCACTCACCCATTCAGACACACAAATGTACAAAAAATACAGATAGAGAAAAGCACACCTGTACAAATGATAAACAAAATAAAAACTTCTTATTCATGTGATTAGCTTTTCTTGGAAAACACACACTGCAGGTTCCAACAAAGAAGGTTTCATACCTAAAGTGTAGCTAGAAGAATTCAATAGTTGAAGTCACATGCCAGAGACATTGCAGGATTAATTTGAAGAGAGGGACTTTCTTTAGGTCACAAATTTATTTACTTGTATTCTCTTTACCAGGAGGTTGATTTGCTGTATTGGTGCACAAAGAGGAAAATGCTTTGAGCCTTATATTATAGCCTCTGGTTCTTATGGCTTATTGTTTTAATGGGCTGTTCTGTTGCTTCTGTTCCTATGTCTTTCTGCAAGCTGCACTTAATGACTAAAGTGAAGGGTGACATAGCTGCCTTCCATATAGATTCTCACAGTCCCCTTTAAAATGTAGTGTTTGGTTTATGTTGATTAGCCACAACCTGGACTATTGTTAATAGAGATTAAGGGGAGGTGGTATAACAATGATAGTGTCACTGGATTAGTAGCCTCGAGACACAAGCTAATTTGACTTAAAAAAATCTCAAATTAAAAGCAAGTTAAATGGCAACCACCATCATGTTTCCACTATCAATTATCACGAAAACAAAAACCCCAATCTGGTTTACTATTCTCCTTTAGGGAAGGAAATCTGGCCTAATGAGAATCCAGAGCTACAGCAATGTGTTTGACACTTAGTGGTTCTCTGAAATAGCCTCGCAAGCTACTCAGCTTCAGAAAAATTAGGAACTGGCACTAAATATTGGCCTAGTCAATGATGTCCATAGCCAATGAATGAATAAACAAAAACAAAGGTTCTGGTACATATGACAATCACTGTTGTAGTTTCAGAAAACCCCATGCATGTCAGAAAATACTTCTTGGGAAGGTTTTAAGAAGTGGTAGTCTGGAATATGTCTTTTTGTTCCTTTGAAACAATGTGCCAGTTTTTCATTCCACAGACCAAGACAAATGACTTACGGTAGCCATCATTTGCAGCCCACCAATGACCTTTTTAAAAAGACATACAAGTTCCAGAATATTCCACACTGAGTACAGTGCATGTTTTAAAGTGTATGAATGTGGCACATCTTCAGTGGGCATGAAGCAATTTTTATTTCTTACTCAATATCAGAGAAAACAGACTGTCTGATTATTCTCATATTGCTATTTGTGTGAGTTTGCTGAGTTTGAATTAGATGCTGTGTTTCCGACATCACAACAGTGATTGCGTTTCACTGTCTGTAAAGCAACTATTCTGGTAGTCATGAAAAGTACTCATAAATGCAAGGCTTTAGTTCATAGACTTGGTATAGTTACTGAAACTGCTTCTTTGTGATTACAAATGAATGTGAGGAAAATTTCTGAATCTCATCATTAGGAGATTTATGAGTGCAACACTGTCCGAAACTTGAAATTAATCAAAATGACTTGGATTTAAAATAAGCATAGAATTACTTTTTGACAGGAACAAACACAAAATGGTTTGTTTGGAATAAATGCCAATGTGCCACTCATACTAATAGCTCCAGCTTACATGATTTAGCTTCCTTTGTAAAGTTTCAACAGCTGGGCTAGGAAGCATTCAACTACCTGATGTTTCACCTATCAATTTTATGCAGGCAATCTCAATAGGAAGCTACAGAATGATTTCAAGACATTTCTAATTGCTAAAGATAACTGAATTTGTTAATGGAAAATTCTTTTAAGATAACTGAAAAGTAACATGTGGCAATTCCAAATAATGAATCATTTTTGAGGTGACATTCTGCAAATGTCATAAACACAGTAAAGAGGACATTTTGCCAAGCATTATGTGAAGACTTTTTCAACCGATAGTCAATATTGGTACTTGCATGCTAAGAATGAGATTGATTTTCAGACCTGGTGAGCTGTGGTGTCCAGAGATGTTGCAATAAGGCACACAATAAATCAACTGGGATGCTGACCAAAATCCTTGGGTGGTTCAAGGAATGGGGAAAGGTGACAAGCAGTGGCCAGCGACAGGCTGTAGGATCCCATATTATTTCTGGTTAAACATTCATTAACCATCCATGTGGAAACAAAAACACAAATATCTCCCTTCATTTCTTTTGTGATGAAGTTAAGTTTATATCCTCTAATTGCTGACTCAATAACAAATCAAAATACCTTGTGAAAACTCTCTACACTTCAATCAATTGTTGTCTTAAGCAGCTCTATTTTAATGAAAAAGGCCTCTGTTTCATTAAAATATCTACACATCAATTAATGATATCTAAAAATTGATTTGCAATAGTTCTAATTTTTGTGTGTGCTTTACAGGACTAGCTTTTGAGGGGATATATATCAAATCCCATTGTTTTTCTGTATGTATCTATTACTTTTATTTAAATTAATATGTTTAAATAATTTTTGAAACTGCTTGTTGACAAAAAAAAGTTTGCATTTGTACAATATATTTACAACCGTCGGGCATCTCAAAGTCCATTACAGCTGATGAAGTACAGTTACTATTGTAATGTAGGAAACATAGTGAAGTAAAAACAATCACGTAATTTTTACTGACAATACTATGGCTTTAAGAGATAGTAGGAACTGCAGATGCTGGAGAATCTGAGATAACAAGGTGTAGAGCTGGATGAACACAGCAGGCCAAGCAGCATCATAGGAGCAGGAAAGCTGACGTTTTGGGTCTAGACCCTTCTTCAGAAATGGGGGAGGGGAAGGGGGTTCTGAAATAAATAGGGAGAGAGGGGGAAGCGGACAGAAGATGGATAAAGGAGAAGATAGGTGGAGAGGGACAGACAGGTCAAAGAGGCGGGGATGGAGCCAGTAAAGGCGAGTGTAGGTGGGGAGGTAGGGAGGGGATAGGTCAGTCCAGGGAGGACGGACAGGTCAAGGGGGCGGGATGAGGTTAGTAGGTAGGAAATGGGGATGCGGCTTGAGGTGGGAGGAGGGGATAGGTGGGAGGAAGAACAGGTTAGGGAGGCGGGGACGAGCTGGGCTGGTTTTGGGATGCGGTAGGGGGAGGGGAGATTTTGACGCTCGACTCCATTTTCTCCCCCTTGGTCCAGGAACTCCCTACCTACGTCCGTGACACCACCCATGCCCTCCACCTCATCCAAAACTTCCAATTCCCCGGTCCCCAACACCTCATCTTTACCATGGACGTCCAGTCCCTATACACCTGCATTCTCCATACAGATGGCCTAAAGCCCCTCCGCTTCTTCATGTCCCGCAGGCCCGACCAGTCCCCCTCCACTGACACCCTCATCCGCTTAGCCGAACTCGTCCTCACACTCAACAACTTCTCTTTCAATTCCTCCCACTTCCTACAGACAAAGGGGGTGGCCATGGATACCCACATGGGCCCAAGCTATGCCTGCCTCTTTGTAGGTTACGTGGAACAATCCCTCTTCCGTACCTACACTGGCCCTAAACCCCACCTCTTCCTCCGTTACATTGATGACTGTATCGGCGCCGCCTCGTGCTCCCACGAGGAGCTCGAACAGTTCATCCACTTCACCAACACCTTCCACCCCAACCTTAAGTTCACCTGGACCATCTCTAACACCTCTCTCACCTTCCTGGACCTCTCTGTCTCCATCTCTGGCAACCACCTAGAAACCGATATCCATTTCAAGCCCACCGACTCCCACAGCTACCTAGAATACACCTCGTCCTACCCACCTTCCTGCAAAAATGCCATCCCCTATTCTCAATTCCTTTGCCACCATCGCATCTGCTCCCAGGATGAGGCATTCCACTCCCGTACATCTCAGATGTCCTCGTTTTTCAAGGACCACAACTTCCCCCACTCAGTGATCGAGAACGCCCTCGACTGTATCTCCCGCAATTCACGCAACTCATCCCTCACACCCTGTCCCCACAATAACAACCAAAAAAGAATCCCCCTCGTCCTCACGTACCACCCCGCCAACCCCCGGATCCAACGCATCATCCTCCGACACTGCAATCTGCAATCCGACCCCACCACCAAAGACATTTTTCCCTCCCCACCCTTACCTGCTTTCCGGAGGGACACTGTCTCCGTGACTCCTTTGTCCGCTCCACACTCCCCTCCAGCCCCACCACACCC
>NC_063345.1:23184780-23198268 GCF_021869965.1 Rhincodon typus | reverse complement strand
GCCTCCCTAACCTGTTCTTCCTCCCACCTATCCCCTCCTCCCACCTCCAGCCTCACCCCCATTTCCTACCTACTAACCTCATCCCGCCCCCTTGACCTGTCCGTCCTCCCTGTACTGACCTATCCCCTCCCTACCTCCCCACCTACACTCACCTTTACTGGCTCCATCCCCGCCTCTTTGACCTGTTTGTTTCCTCTCCACCTATCTTCTCCTCTATCCATCTTCTATCCGCCTCCCCCTCTCTCCCTATTTATTTCGGAACCCCCTTCCCCTCCCCCATTTCTGAAGAAGGGTCTAGGCCTGAAATGTCAGCTTTCCTGCTCCTATGATGCTACTTGGCCTGCTGTGTTCATCCAGCTCTACACCTTGTTATCTCTATGGCTTTAAGAGGTTATTTTGTCCTTTTTTTTGAAGAGAGATTTTAAGGCAGAAGTACCAACCAGGGTAAACAGTTTATGAGGCCTTGGGGTGTTTTTTTTAAAGTGGAACAGTAGAAGCAACCTGAATGGGTGTGGACAAGCTCCCAAGAGCCAGGATCTTTAGTTTTTAGTTTTCAGCAATTGCTTTAGGGTCTTGAAGAAGTGGAAGCTATTTTTCCCTCTTTCAGTTACAGACAAAAGCTGATAGTTCCTTTCCTACTGCGGGAGTTGCATGTGAGATGATCTGTTTTGTGAACTTGCCTTTTGGCAAGGGTGTATTTATGGGATGTTACTATATTGGAACAGTTACTTAGCATTACCTACAGTATCTATTATTTTATTAGGTTTTCCAATAGAGTTAAAATATTCCAACTTGATTTTTCTTTTGTTGTATTTTAACTATAGTGGATGAATAAAGTGTGTTTTGCTTTAAATCTGGTAGTTTGACCAATCAAATTGCACCTGGAATGCAACACCTTACATTTACATTTAAAATAAGAAAAAGTTAGGGTCTAGACTATCTTCTGAATACT
The DNA here is from genome assembly GCF_021869965.1 of Rhincodon typus. Taxonomy (NCBI): domain Eukaryota; kingdom Metazoa; phylum Chordata; class Chondrichthyes; order Orectolobiformes; family Rhincodontidae; genus Rhincodon; species Rhincodon typus. The sequence continues at coordinate 23,197,316 of NC_063345.1, read as the reverse complement.
TTGAAGGAGTTTGGTTTGGTCCAAAACATTTGTTGTGATGCTAAAGAACAAGATTCTGTAGAGTGACCAGAATGATGGCTGGAGAAATGTTTGAGGTTGAAGATTGACTTATGGATTTAGAGAATTGTTCTTTCATTCTTGGATTTCAGGTATTGAAAGCAACTCAAAACAGCAACAATAAAATCCTCTTACCAAATGGCATGCCAACCAGATATTGTAGATAAATCTAGTCCCATTTGCCACCATTTGGCCCATATCCCTCTAAAGGTCTATTTCCGTGCTGTGTATGACTCTATGACTCTAAGAGTAGTGGACAAATTTTACTAAATACAACCAGAAAGACTAATGAAGTGCTGTGCTTTATTTTAACTGAGCTGAAATACAAATGGGATGAAATTAAGCTTCAGTAGTATGGAACCATGCTAAAGACTCCATCGAGTCGTGCACTTAGTCCTAGGCACTGCATATCACAGAAAAGGATATTATGTATAGGCACAAGTACAATTGAATTTCAACAGATTTACAGTGGACTTAAAGAACTAAGTTTTATGGCAGAATTCATAAACTTGACTTGTGTTCTGATAACTGTAGAGCACTCAGGAGTAAATCCAGTTAAGGTGTTTACGGTGATACAATGATAAGATGGATAGCCTCTAGTATGGTAATCCAGAACAGGGGGTGTGTAATTTTAATATTAAAACCAGGTAATTCTTCCCATGGAGGGCAGCATGGACCTGGAGCTCTCACCCTAAAGGTCTGTGGATGCTGGATCAATTGAAAATTTTCTGAGTGAGATTGATAAACTTTTGCTATCAAGGGATACAGAGTAAAGGCAGATAAATGGAATTGAAGTCTAGATCACTTATGATCTAACTGAAATAAAGGGCAAAGACCTACTCATGTTCTTATGCTCTAAGTTGGGACTATCCCTCATGCATCCTCATTACACGTACTTTTTTGTTGGGTATATGGAACATTCTTTGCTGCAGCCGTACTCAGAACCCCTCCCTCATTTCCTTTTCTGGTACACTGAAAATTGTATTAGTGATGTTCCAGGCTCTTACCGTGAACTGGCAAATTTTGTGATGTTTTCTTCTGATATACCCCTTCCTAATCATCTTCAAATGAATCATCTTAAGCTTTTCCCTTTCCTTTCTTGATGAATCTGTCTCTATTTCTGGGCATGAACTAGCAACTAATATTGACATTTAAACCCACTGACTCCCACAGCTATCTTGATTAAAATTCCTCATACTTCACGTCCTGGAAAGCTCCAGGAACTAGCACTTTTTAAGAGTTATGTGCAACTTTGGCATTATTAAGAGTAGACATAAATAGTGGATAAACTCTGTGGAACTGTCAATCTGCTCATTCCAGATATTAGTTTTGTAAACCTTCTCGGAATTGCTTCGATTGCAATAACATCCTTTCTTAAGTATGGTGACTAGCACTGTACACACAACCTCAGACTTGGTTTCATCAATGCCCTGTGTAACTGAATCATATCCTTCCTACTCTTGCATTCAATTCCCCTCATAATAAAACATGATGTTCAATTAGCTTTGCTGATTACTTGCTGTACTCGCGTAGGTAAGCTTGCCATAATTTTACCAGACCGCAGGACTGCTCTCTCATTAGAGGGTCACTATGCCTCAGGTGAGGGGAGAGGTTCAGAAGGAAAATCCTTCATGGTAACCTCAGCTGGTGCAGGAATTGAACCCATACTGTTGGCAGTGCTCTGCATTACAAACCAGCCATCCAGCCAACTGAGCTTATTTGTTAGAATATACCCTTTCTGCACATTCCGGAATAGCACTTTAAATGTTTGCTGCTGCATCTCTATTGACCTATCCTTTAATCTAATTTGCCAGTTCACTTTTGATAGCTCTGCCTTCATGCCCTTATAAATGCCTTTTTTAAAAGTTCAAAATAGTACTTTTGGACTACTATTACTTTCTATTCTTTCTCAGTTTGAATGGAAGGTCATCAGTTAGAAATGTTAACTCTGCTTTTCTCTCCATGCATACTGCCAGGCTAGTTGAGAATTTCCAGCATTTGCTGTTTTCATTTAAGACTATCTACCTTCTTGATAAGCAAGAATTAATCATCATAAAATAATCTGCTTCTTAGTTGCATTGTTCATGACTGTCTCAAAACAAATTGCACAATGTCAATATCAACTTTTGTAATTGTTTCGAGAGAGGTTCTGTAGGTTTTCATTCAGCTGTGTAAATTTTTGAGTTGTACGAGTGAGTTTATACTTTGAAATAAGTATACCCTGCACTGTTACAGCCTTCTATTAATTTGCTCTAGGGCATGAATAAACATTGGTAACATATGAAACAGAAGAATCTCTATGAACATTAGCCCTGACCTCAAATGTAACTGAGAGAGAAATCTGGAATTCAATGTTACAATTAAGACAATTTAACCTTCATTCTTTGCTTCAATAGTGAATATCTCCATAATTAAAAAAGGGGCAAGTCAAAATGTTCAACAGTGTACAGGGGGTTCTGCTATAACGCGATTGTTGCGTTCCTGGGACTGTCTGTGTGGAGTTTGCGCATTTTCCCCGTGTCTGTGTGGGTGTCCTCCGGGTGCTTCGGTTTCCTCCACTGTCCAAAAGATGTGCAGGTTATGTGGATTGTCCATGCTAAATTGCCCTGTAGTGTTCGGGGATGTGTAGATTAGATGGGTTATAGACGGATGGATTTGGGTGGGTACTCTGAGGGTCAGTGTGGACTTGTTGGGCCGAAGGGCCTGTTTCCACACTCTAGGGATTCTATGATCTATGATCTATGAACATTGTGTTACAGAAAATCGCGCTTTAGAAATAAAGGGGCCTATAGGAAAAGTAGGGTTAGGGGCAGGCCACCAAAAAAATCACTCAAAAGCCTAACAACAAAGGACAGCACAGTCTGAATAAATGTTTAATTCATATCTAAGAATGAAATAAAAGTAAATTTAACACCTTACCTTAAAAAATGTCAAGATGACTTTATGGGGAGGAGGTTTTGAGGTTGATGTGCTGTTAATGCACGGGCTGAGAGTCATCATCATCATCATCTACATTATTACCTTCAGGTGCAGTTTTAGTTGCAGGATTAGTGTGAAAAATAATTAATCCAGAAGTGGATGGCTGTGGTCCATTGTCTTCTGACTGTTTCTTGGGGGTTGGATTAAAAAAGATATGCAGTTTTTGCTGCTTTGCCCTTTGTCTTCTTTCATGAAGAAGCTGTTCATTGGGTGCCAAATAAGATCTTATTCCACGAGCTGCTACCCTGCTGCGTTCTGCATTGTCATTGTTGTCCTCCAAGAGCTGCAACTGCTTCCCAATTTCCCTCAGGATAGAAGATAAAACAGAAGTGGAAAGTTATTGTGGTCCTGCATCCTGGACTTCATCTTCTTCATCCCCAGCTTTCACTTCCCCCTCAGTGACAAGTTGTTGTAGATCAGCTGTAGAGAGGTCTTCACAGTGGGACTGAAGCAGCTCTTCAACATCCTCACTCTGCACTTCTTCAAATCCAACTTGCGTTGCAAGATCAACACAACGTTCTTTGATTCTTGAGAGCTCCTCTGATGGATCAAAGGTTTCAAAATCTTAAAAAAAAACTGGGATAACCTTCTGCCAAAGCACATGCAAGCAGAGGGAATGCATCATAAGGTTGTTTTCCTGCCCCTTTTCCACTCCCTACTGCTTTCCTTGCCCTTACCATCTCCAAACCAGCCATTATAGAGCCAGGAAAATTTTACAATGGTTCAGTAAGGGTAAAATTTTATAATGTCCCAATTTGCAATGAAATGACAAAAAAGCCAAAGCAAGAACTTAATCTGTAGGAAAGCAAACAATCCCAAGTCTGGTTTCATAAGGAGATCTGTGACTAAATTGCCTTGTTTGTACCTTGCTCTGTTAAGATTTATTTCATATACATTTATTCAAAATTTGCATTTCATTTAGTTTGAATAATGTATTAATTTATAGAGGAGCAAACTGCAGTTTAATCACATCAGTAATTAATTCTTGATCCCAGACTTCTTAATTGTTCTTTTTTGTAGTTTTATTTCACATGCAGGAAGACAATTTCTTATAATCTCACAAAGACCTATTGTGTGCATTATTATGTGGTAACATGTCCAGGAGTTCTTTGAAAACTACATTAGGAAATTGATTTCTCAAAAGGGTTATTACAATCTTAGAAGGAATCTGTGAAACGGCTGGATTGCACAAGGACTGAATGTCCTCTTGCATATTGTTCATCTCCAGGCTGACAGTCTCTTAGAAGTGCAAGCTATTTTGAGCTTTATATCAGCTCAAAGCCCTGGTAATTACTGAGTGCAGTGCATTGATTGGTTTTATACAAAAAGCACACTTTCATGGATAGACAGTAGAAAAATGCAGCAAAGCATCTGGTTAGGTCTGATGAGTTTATTCTGCATTATTTAAAGAGATACTGAACTAAATTTCTGTCTAGGTGCAGAGGCACATTTCAGTGTGTAAATGGTCGCAATTTTGACTTTTTTGGCATTTCTGAGCCTGAGAAAAATGGACAACCACAACCCTTGGGTTTAGGCCCCCCATTTTAAAAGGAGACAAAATTGGATTGACTCCTGCACAACGTGTTCGTCTGGTAGTCCAGGGTTTTGTAAGTTCCATTAATGCACACCACGTTTGCCAGTTTACGAAGAAACTGGAAAATCTGCCAATGAGTCTAGAACTTTCTGAAAGATGCATATAAAGTGGTTTTGTACTTTCAGATGTCACTGCTAATGTGGTGTGCTGTAATGTAGATATACTTCTAATGCAGTGACTCATCATATGGATCTGTCCTTTAAAGGTAAGTTGACCTTATAATAGCCAGCTTGTGTACTTATTTATTTGCATCCCAGTATTTTCAAATGGAAAGGGCACCATAACGCAGTGAAAAATGTAACAAAATGTTCTGTCACCTTGTACAGTCATCTTTTCTACAGTGATTGAAAAGGCCGTGGTTAATAGAGTAAAAGATCCTAGTTTTGAAACTTGAAAAGAACTAACCATCAACTGCCTCACATGGACTGACAAACACTCTGCTTTGCAATTAAAATGAGCATCTGTTCTTTTATTCTGAGGCCTATTGTTTGTAAAGCTCTTGCCATTATCAATGCTTCACTGAGATTGAAGTACTATTGGTTTCTAGCACAATAGATGTTCACTATATCTGATAATAGTTTGTTGCACTGATGTGGTTTCAAATCTGTTGCCAATAGGATTACAAACATCATAAGTCTCTTTATCACATACCAGAATGCCCTCTTCTTCTGTCAGTATGAATGATGTGAAGGCTTATATTGGATGGTGAGAGGTTCATTATTTTTCCCTGAGGAGTGTTCAGTGTTTTTCACTAATATTGCATGGAATCTGAGAATTGTACCTAGTTGATCTGGGGACCAAAGAAAGAGCTGCACAGAATATGAATTGTGGTATCATACAAGCAAATGGCCAGCTTGTTCAATCCAGAAGAAACATGAGATCAAAGCGTTTGAGAACTCTGGGGCTGTACTTCATCAGTTTAGAAGGATGAGGGGGGAGTCTGATTGAAACTTACGGCATAGAGAGGCCTGGATAATGTGGATGTAGAGAAGATGCTTCCACTAGTAGGAGAAACTAGGACCTGAGTCTCCGAGTGAAGGGGCAACCCTTTAGAACTGAGATGAGAAGGAATTTCTTCATCCAGAAGGTGGTTAATCTATGGAACGCATTGCTACAGAAGGCTATGGAGGCCAAGTCTTCAAGTGTTTCTAAGACAGAGATAGTTAGGTTCTTGATTAGTAAAGAGATTAAGGGTTATGGGGAGAAGGCAGGAGAATAAGGTTGAGAAACATATCAACCATGATGGAATGGCAGAGTAGACTCGATGGACTGAATGGCCTAATTCTGCTCCTATATCCTATGGTCTTACGGACTAAACTGATAATTGCTAGCCTGAAGATCATGCTTCAATACTGTATTATATATTCTGAGAAGGCAAGGGTTGAGTTCCCCTATCTAATTCTTTCTGTGCATTTTGTAAATCTCTAGCCAAGAGTTTCTAAATCCAGATCTGATGTAAAAGAAACAGTTCTGGCTTAAAGCTAATTCCTGTAGAACCTCAGCCAGTCATTTTCCCTGCTCTGACTTAATTCCTCTCATACTCACCCATTGTTTTCACCCTTCAGACAATTTTCTTAAACCATTCTTAAAATATTGTGAGTAACAATTGTAATACTATTGAATTTGATGCTTAGCTTGACAGGGAGGAGGAAAAGTATAAACTGAAGTTTTAAATGAAAGAAAGGTAAATTTTGAACTGATGCAAATCAAAGTAACTACAGTAAACTGAGCTGTACTGTTCATTCTTAAACCTACAGAATCAGCAAACAGAAAATATTTAACTGAGTACTTGATAACAATACAAAAGGTGTACACAGCACTAAAAGGCAAAAGTTTGCCATGTTTGTTTGAATAACCATGGTCAACAAATGAAGTAAGAGACAAAATCAAACTATGAAGAAAGCCTACTCTACCCCTGTAACCCTGTATTTCCCATGGCTAATTCATGTAGCCTGCACATCCCTGGACACTATGGGCAATTTAGCAAGGCCAATCCAGCAAACCTGTACATCTTTGGATTGTGGGAGGAAACCTACACAAACACAAGGAGAATGTAAAACTCCACACAGACAGTCACCTGAGGTGGAATTGAACCTGGGTCCACTAGCTCTATGAGGCAGTAGTGCTAACCACTGAGCCACAGTACTACCCATTCTTTAACAATCAACAAATCAGGGAAAAGAAAGTAATAAGAGGTGAAAATGGAAAATGTAAAAAGGTTGAAAGAATATCAAAGCAGTGAAATATTTTATACATATGTTAAGAGAAAAACAGCGGTAAGGGACAATGTGGACCCATTACTATGATGATCAATAAGACAGCAGGCATGTATTCAGGGAACCTAACAATTGTATTTACTGAAGTAACAAAAGATTAATGAAGAAACAAGTGGAACCAAAGATATAGAAATTTGCAGGACCTGATGGTTTCCACTCCCATTATTTAAAAAATTGTGTTGGTGAATTGATTGCAGAAATGTTAGTTATAAAATTCATAACTTTCTTAATTTGGGATCATACTGTTAGTTTGGAAATTTTCTAATGTCACTTTAACATGTAATAAGGGACCAGCTAATAATAGGTCTGTCAGTTTAGTGTCGGTTATGGGGAAGCTACAGGGTTAGAACGAGCGAGCACTTGAACAACCAGGAGCAGGTCAGAGAAAACCAACATAACTTTGTGAAGGATAAAGTGTGCATAATTAATCTAGTTGGATCTTTAGGAACTGTCACTAATAAATAGATAAGGTACCTTTTATAAGTGTAATTTATACGGATTTCCAGAGGCATTTGACAAGGTATCATACCAGAGACTATTAACAAAAAATGAGATCACACAGAATATTGGAGGTATTGTTCTATTTTGTGTTGGAATTTGATTGGGAAGTAGGAGACAGTGGGGCTGAATTTTACCCATAGGGCTATATCCCTAGGCCCGAGCATAAAAGTGGGTGGTGAGCCTGCCTGCATTTGGCCAACCTGCCCTGCAGCCATTTTACAGTTGTCTGGCTATATAATAGGAAGTCCTGCCTTTGAGGCATGTCAGCCAATCAAATGATCAGCAGCTCTGTTGTCTCAGCAGTGCCCCATGGTCATCTGATGGGTTCAACTGGCCAATGGGTGAGTGGGATAGCCTGCATCTGCCCTGCCACTGATAAGATCCCCGATGGTTATGTGGCAATGTAATTAACATGGCATCACTGTAAGTTTTAAACCCCTCTGTAACTGCCAGTTCTCCCCTCTGTCCTATTGAGCCACACAGTTCAGCTGAGTGTGATAACTGGTAGGGACTCTGGCCGGCCAAGTGGTGATAACTATGATTCTATACTGAGTCCTCAGTTTTTCAGTGTAAATATCAAAGACTTGATTAATAGCCAAATTCATTTCCCACTCTAGGCAAGTTGAGATCAATTCATTTAACACAGATTAGAGAACCAACTTGGATCTTCTTAGGATCTGTGTTTTAGTAGAAGGCTTCAACCACTTACTTTTGCCTCTTCAAAATCCAAAAATGTCTTTATTATTCTCATGCACTCTGCATCCTTTCAGGACTACAGTAGCAAATTTTATTGGCGTTATAATTTGGAACAATGTTGCACTGGTATGAGTTCAAATCATGTCACAGTCCCTGGGAAATGTAAATTCAAATCAGGAAAGAAACACTAGTAATAATGAACAGGAAACAAGTGGATTTTGTAAAAACCCGTCTGATCCACTAATGTCCACTGGGCAAGGAGAACTATAGATCATATCAGGCCTAATTGTGTCTCTAGACCCACAGCAAAGTGGTTGTCTCTTAATTACCACAAGAAATGGTTCAGCATATTATTGACTTTCAATTGTAAGACATCTAACTATCACCTTCTCAAGAGCTTATTGGTGATGTCCATGTCCCATGAGTGAATAAGAAGATGTAGAATCTCAGATATCAAAAATATAAAGGAACATTGAAATCTTGACGTTTATGGATCAATGCTTCGTGATATAAGCACACAGATTTAACAAGTCCCCCAGATTCCTGTGATAAACTTTATTTTAGTCAAGGAAGAAAAAAAAAATTACAAATCTGTGTCAATTTTTATTTGTGTATGCCCGAAGCTGTGGTGCTTAATGCAATATTAAATGTTAATTAACATGCTACTTTAAGTACCTCCCAAAACTGCATATGTTTATGGTTGAATGGGAATAATAAGTGAAATAACATTTTCTCGTCTTAATGTAATTGCATTCATTTAAAAGTCATAGATCATTGTGACATAAATAAATATGTTTTCTGTTTTACAATCCAGATTGTTGTGCTTGACAGGAAATTACATTTTACATCTTAAAAATTCTAAGTAATATCTTCCTGTTCAAAGAGGAGCCTTCCTCGGTATCCTATTTGCATCATATATCCATGGAAGCACGTGTTTTTGATGATTTTCTATACTCATAAAGCTGAGGGTTATCAAGCTGGCTACTTCAGCATGAACAACTGTCAGGTCAGATATACACATGGGTTTAGCTCCTCTATTTTATATAATACTGCTAACTTCAGAAAACTGCAAAGCAGCGATAATTCTTCCAATAAAAACCAGCCATTCCTAAGGTGCCTCTGATTGTAACTTATGTTAATTTGTACCAAATTGCACAGTTTCATGCTGTGAGGCTGAAATTACTTGCATCCAATAAGTATTGGGTTAAGTCAATTCATTTAGATATGACTCTATGAATGTATTGGCCTATGCTAGATATAAGCCATATGCTAGAAATGAAAAGAATACTGTTTTGACACTGTTCATGAAACATTTTTCCTGCAGAGTCACGAAATTCAACCCACTCCACATGATATAAAGAAATGGCTGAAGGCATTAGATACAGCAAAGACAATTGTAATATCCTAGCATACTACTGAAAGCTTGTGATCCAGAACTAGGCGCACATATAGCTCAGCCATTCTAGTACAGCTGCAACACTAACATCTTCTCGACATTGTAGAAAATTGGTTCCCCCCACCACCCCAAAAAGTATGTCAAGTCAAATCTGCCTCTCAACCATCAGCAAACTGATGAATTGTTATTAACTTTGTTATCAAGTACAATTTACTTCGCGATAACCTGTTTTTCAAAGCTCTGTTTTGATTCAGACAGGACCACTTAGCTCCAGACCTCATTATACAACTTCAGTAAAAACATGGACAGAAGAAGTGGGTTCCATGTGTGTGCTGACAATTTGGATCACAGACTGACATGAACATAGCAAGCCGTTTGAATGCTGACCCCATTTTCCTCAATGACTACGTATATCTGCTGCATTTTGAATTTGCTTTTTTTTCCCTTTATTCATTCACGGGATGAGGGCATCGCTGGCCAGGCAGCATTTATTGTCCATCCCTAATAGCGCAGAGGGCAGTTTAGAGTCAACCACATTGCCGTGGGTCTGGAGTCACTTGTAGGCCAGACCAGGTAAGGATGGCAGTTTCCTTCCCTAAAGGACATTAGTGAACCAGTTGGGTTTTTCCAACATTTGGAAGATCATGCAACAACATTTTTCTTTAATCCTAACTGAGACTGGGGTGGCATGGTGGCTCAGTGGTTAGCACTGCTGCTTCATAGTGCTAGGGACCTGGGTTCAATTCCACCCTCAGGTGACTGTCTGTGTGGGTTTCCTCTGGGTGCTCTAGTTTCCTCCCATAGTCCAAAGATGTGCAGGCTAGGTGGATTGGCCATGCTAAATTGCCCATAGGGTTCAGTGATGTGTAGAATAGGTGTGTTATAGGGGAATGGGTCTTGATGGGCTGCTCTGAGAGTTGGTGTGGACTTGTTGGGCCAAAGGGCCTTTTTCCATACTGTGGAGATTCTATGATAAATAACACTTCATTTCCATATCTCCAATATTTGATTATTTTCTATAGATAATGTTCCTTGGCTACTGTGGCATAAGGATTACTATGGTCTATGCAGACTTAAATAATATAACAAATTATAATATTGAAAAATGTCATAACACATGTACATGACTTAGTAATTTCTTCCCTGGTCAATTTACATGAAAAATAAGAATAGGTACAGAAATAAGCAATTCAGCTACTTGAGCCTGCTCCGCCATTCAATTCAATCATGATTGATCTCATCTCAAACTCAAATCCACTTTCCTACTCCCTCCCCATAACCCTTTAACCTGTTACTGATTAAAAATCTGTCTATCTCCTCCTTAAATTTATTCAGTGTCTCAGTGCCCATTGTGCTGTGGGGTGGTAAAACAATAGATGTTCACAGAATAGTTTGCATTCTTTTTGGGCCTACAAATAAAACAAGGGAGTGGCTTTCCAACATTTCTAGGAGTCCATCTATCCTGGAAATCACTGTCACGAGAGAGTGTTTTTCAACTTGGAGTTGATTGATAACATATGTCAACTTCTTCCAAAATCTTGTTCTAGAGCAGACAGTGCCCTCTTTGTGCTTATGAGGATCAAAATGGATTTCTGTACATCAGATCATCATTAAAGGGTCACAGGGGACATAATTGCGTTAGCCAATTTTCTGCAGATAGCTCCAAGTGCTAAGTTACTAGTGCATTATTTGCCAGGACAAACCAACATAAAGTTGGTGTCACATATGCAGCAAGCCTAAGTTCTCAACTTTTACAGATTTGAAGGGTTTGTCAGGGTTCAAGAAATTTTAGATCATAGATCATAGAATCCCTATAGTGTGGAAACAGGCCCTTCAGCCCAACAAGTCCACACCAACCCTCAGAGCACCCACCCAAACCCATCCCCCTACAACCCATGCAATCTACACAAATCTGAACACTACAGGGAATTTAGTATGGCCAATCCACCTAGCCTGCACATCTTTGGACTGTGGGAGGAAACCAGAGCATCCAAAGGAAACCCACACAGACACAGGGAGAATGTGCAAACTCCACACAGACAGTCACCCTAGGGTGGAATCAAACCCAGATCCCTGGTGCTGTGAGGCAGCAGTGCTAACCACTGAGCCACCAAGTCATCGTTGGTAAGATTTAAGAGACAATTATTAAGTATGAGATTGCAGAGTACCTTAGGGCCCTATCTAAGGAATAATGTGTTGGCCTTGGAGGTGATCTAAAGGCGTTGGAATTTAGAAGCATGAGAAGTAAACTCATTGAGATGTATAGGATTCCTTAGGGGTTTGACAGGTTAAATGCTGAGAGCATATTTGCCCTCATGGGAAAATCTAAAACCAGAGGGAACAGTCTCAGAATAACGGGGCACCAATTTAAGATTGAGAGGAGGAGGAATTTCTTGTCTCAGAACATTGTGAGTCTTTGGAACTCCTTGCAACAGAAAGCTGAGGGTGCAGAGTCCTTGTGTAGATTTAAGGCTGAGGTAGAAAGATTATTGATCAGCAGGGGAATTGAAGGATATGGGGAAAGGGCACGAAAGTGGATGTGAGGAACGTTGGTTCAGCCATGATCCTATTGAATAGTGGAACTGTTTTGTGGGACCGAACAACTACTCCCATTCTTATTTCTTATGGTCTTAACAGGACAAATTTCTAAGGGAACAGGGGCCTCCAGAGAATCTCAAAGCACTCAGCATACATTAGGAAGAAATAGAAATCACAGAAGTTCAATCTAGATAAGTTTCTCCCAAGTTTTCTTAACAATTCTCTTGAACATCATGAAGAATGTTGCTAGAGGATCGGAGATAGTAGGAACTGCAGATGCTGGAGAATCCGAGACAACAAGGTGCAGGGCTGGATGAACACAGCAGGCCAAGCAGCATCACAGGAGCAGAGAGGCTGACGTTTCGGGCATAGACCCTTCATCAGAAAAGGGGTAGGGGAAGGGGGTTCCGAAATAAATAGGGAGAGAGTGGGAGGCGGATAGAAGAGGGATAGAGGAGAGGATAGGTGGAGAGGAAACAAACAGGTCGAAGAGGCGGGG
>NC_063345.1:23163058-23184219 GCF_021869965.1 Rhincodon typus | reverse complement strand
TCAATTCCTCCCACTTCCTACAGACAAAGGGGGTAGCCATGGGTACCCGCATGGGCCCAAGCTATGCCTGCCTCTTTGTAGGTTACGTGGAACAATCCCTCTTCCGTACCTACACCGGCCCTAAACCCCACCTCTTCCTCCGTTACATTGATGACTGTATCCGCGCCGCCTCGTGCTCCCGCGAGGAGCTCGAACAGTTCATACACTTCACTAACACCTTCCACCCCAACCTTAAGTTTACCTGGACCATCTCTAACAGCTCTCTCCCCTTCCTGGACCTCTCTGTCTCCATATCGGGCAACCACCTCGAAACCGATATTCATTTCAAGCCCACCGACTCCCACAGCTACCTAGAATACTCCTCCTCCCACCCACCTTCCTGCAAAAATGCTATCCCCTATTCCCAATTCCTTCGCCTCCGCCGCATCTGCTCCCAGGATGAGGCATTCCACTCCCGTACATCTCAGTTGTCCTCGTTTTTCAAGGACCGTAACTTCCCCTCCTCGGTGGTCGAGAACGCCCTCAACCGTGTCTCCCACATCTCCCGCACCTCATCCCTCACACCCCGTCCACGCAATAAAAACCAAAAAAGAATCCCCCTCGTCCTCACGTACCACCCCACCAACCTCCGGATCCAACGCATCATCCTCCGACACTTCCGCCATCTGCAATCCGACCCCACCACCAAAGACATCTTTCCCTCCCCACCTTTATCTGCTTTCCGGAGGGACAACTCTCTCCGTGACTCCCTTGTCCGCTCCACACTCCCCTCCAGCTCCACCACACCCGGCACTTTTCCCTGCAACCGCAGGAAGTGCTACACCTGCCCCCATACCTCCTCCCTCACCCCCATCCCAGGCCCCAAGAAGACTTTCCACATCAAGCAGATGTTCACCTGCACATCTGCCAATGTGGTATACTGCATCCGCTGTACCCGGTGTGGCTTCCTCTACATCGGGGAAACCAAGCGGAGACTCGGGGACCGCTTTGCAGAACACTTACGCTCGGTTCGCAACAAACAACTGCACCTCCCAGTCGCGAACCATTTCAACTCCCCCTCCCATTCCTCAGACGACATGTCCATCCTGGGCCTCCTGCAGTGCCACAACGATGCCACCCGAAGGTTGCAGGAACAGCAACTCATATTCCGCTTGGGAACCCTGCAGCCCAATGGTATCAATGTGGATTTCACAAGTTTCAAAATCTCCCCTCCCCCTACCGCATCCCAAAACCAGTCCAGCTCGTCCCTGCCTCCCTAACCTGTTCTTCCTCCCACCTATCCCCTCCTCCCACCTCAAGCCGCACCTCCATCTCCTACCGACCAACCTCATCCCGCCCCCTTGACCTGTCCGTCCTCCCTGGACTGACCTATCCCCTTCTTAACTCCCTACCTACATTCACCTTTACTGGCTCCATCCCCGCCTCTTCGACCTGTTTGTTTCCTCTCCACCTATTCTCTCCTCTATCCCTCTTCTATCCGCCTCCCACTCTCTCCCTATTTATTTCGGAACCCCCTTCCCCTCCCCCTTTTCTGATGAAGGGTCTATGCCCGAAACGTCAGCCTCTCTGCTCCTGTGATGCTGCTTGGCCTGCTGTGTTCGTCCAGCCCTGCACCTTGTTGCTGGAGGATGCTGCTTTTCTGTATAGAGCCATACAGCATTCTTTAAATGGTTAATTTTCCAGCTCCCATTATGTCATTTTAATATTGCGGTCTATCACGAGCCAAGTGCTAAGCATTCTGAATAGAAGCAATTATGAAAGAATAGAAAATTGAAATGCTTCAACAAACATTGATAAGTTCATACGACTTCATTCAGTTCCTTAACTACTGTGATAAAAAGCTTTGACTGTGTACCTTTGCAATGAAGAATACTGACCCTAATTAATATGAAGAGTTACAATGAAGAACATAATATGAAGAATTATAATGCATCTGATTGGATATTGGCATTCATGCGCTGTGTTCTTTAACATGGATTTTGAAATATTGGTCCTTTAACTTCAATGCTAGTGACATCCTGACAGTAGATGTCAAGAGTCGTTTGTCTTTTGTGGTCTGAATTGCGTGCTGGTTCTCAGTACACTTCCTATTAGCTGTGGCACAGCAGCAGTGCCTGGCATAATGGAACAGACTGCCTGCCAATGTTCCTAATTAGCTGGTAAATGGTGAGAGAATTTAAGGCAGGAAGCAGGGACAACAGAAAAAAAGGGATTTGCACTGTCATGGGGTTGCTGTTTGCTCAGATTCTCTTTCTTGTACTTAAACCTATCAACATTACTGGGATGATGGGTCATTTCTCAGGTCACTTCTGTTCTAAATGGCTTAAAAAAAAACACTTTGGACAGCAATGGCTTATTATACAATGGTAGCTTTTAGCAGAAATGTATTAATGTGCTAAAAGTGAAACTTGAGACACTTCCTGTTAGTGTCTTTGATTGATCTTCATTCACCATTGTGACAGATAGTAGCTGCATGTGAAAAGCTGTCAAAATAACTTTTACATTACAAAAAAAATTCATTTTGCACTTCTCAAATGCTGAATTCCTTTTTGTTCCTTGAGAACAATGAAACGATGAATTGTTTTCAGACATAAATACATGATCGAAAATAATTGATTTTACTGCGCTGCCAAGCATGTTAAAAAGACTCTCATCCTCCACCGAGTAGTTTCTACCTTATGTCTAATACAGATTCACATAATGTATATATTTTCTTGCCATTTTAAAATAAAATTCTTTTGCATTTCTCAGCCTTCCTCGTCACACCCTGATCCCCAACGTTCTCTAGCCTTAAATGTTTCGGTGAATCAACAGTATATGCCTTTAAAATGTTAGATTGTATTATGTGCACACAGGACAAAGGAATCTTTCAATATACTTGTGCAAAGCTGTTCATTGCACAGTATTGCGCCTAATGTTGGCTATGGATTCCTTAATCTGTAAATCGCTCACATGGTTGCTGTGGCAACTGTTCTGGCTGCTAACATAATCATCCATCGCCCATTGAATGTGTTAGAATAAAACATTCTAAAATCAGTTCACTTTCTTTTATCCTGCAAAACAAATAAAAAGCTTTGCACTTGTTGACATCATTTTGTTGAAATAGCTCAACATTCAACAACTACAATTACTTTTAGCTTTTAGCAACTTTAGCCTTTAGCAACTAAAAATGTCTCAACACACTAATTAGAGTTGAAGGAAGAAAATCAACAGTGAGCCAATAAAAGAGGAAGTAGGAAGTTTGATTAAAACCTAGTCAAGAGAAAGCTTTAAAAGAAGTCACTGGAGAGAGTGAAAAGAGGGGTGGGGTTTCATGCTAGAATCTGAGAATGAAGGGTCTAGAAAGCTGAAGGAACAAAAAAGCATTGAGAGGATGCTGGGGTCAGAGGAATACATAGATCAGGGGGATCAGGATATGGTATTGGACTAAAGATATACAAAAAAAAATGCAAGTTGAGCTTGAAAGGCTGGCTGGGAAATCATAAAATAATTGAGTCAAGAAGTGCACAAAAATAATACAAAAGGCTAACGTGAAGTTTGGAAACATTTTTCTAACACATTATTCAGAATTACAAGCATGTTAGCAGTATGAAATTCTCTCCCACAAAAAGCAATGGATGTTAGTTTGTTTAATAATTTTAATCTGAGATTGATAGATTTTTGATTGCTGAGGGCATGAGAGGATGTAAGCACAAGGTAGGTGAATGGCACTGAGATGTTGATCAGCAATGACCTCATTGAAAGAGAAGTAGGCTTGAGCTGCTGATTTCAACTGCTGTTCATAATTTGCTAAATTCTCCTTTATAATGTTAGATTAGAACATTTTACATAGTGATTTAGGATCACTTACACAACCCAACATGTTCTGTGAGAATGGAAAATCAGCTTATTATAACTAAAGCTATGTCTAAGCCCAACTTTACCATAAAACAAGGAATACTTCACCTTCAAATGTTTGATTTGGTTACACAGCATACATGTAGAAAACACAAGTCATGGGAACAATACACAGAGCTTTAATTCTTTATCAGTAGGCTGCCAGATGCGGAGCTCGCATGGGACCCATGTGTTCCCATGATCTTCACAACTACCTGAGCTTCACATAAATCCATATAAAAAATTGAGGCATTCTGGGTAAGTTACCAGGTTAGTAAACACTCTCGTTAATAATGGGCTACAGAAAATTACAGAGACTCAGAAAACTACTGTGTATCTGTTTTCACAGCAGAAGATGCAAAATGCATCACCAGTACAGTAGAAAATCAAGAGCCAGAGAGTAACTTAAAATAATACACATCAATAAAGAAAAAAATACCAACAAAACTAATAGGACTAAAATCTGCCAAAGCCCCTGGCCATGATGGCCTGAAACTTTGGGTCTTAAAAATAAGTGTAGAGAGAATGGATGTACTAGTTGTAATCTTGCAAAAATCTCTGGATTCTGGAAAGGCTTCAGCAGATTTGAAAACTGAAAATGTAATATTAATTTCTGTGCTGAATGGCTCTATGATTCTATAAAGGCAGATGTAGACAGATTATGGAAAGATGTAGGAGCAATAGGGTGGTGGTGATGGGAGATTTTAATTTTCCCAACATTGACTGGGATTCACTTAGTGTTAGGGGTTTAGATAGAGCAGAATTTGTAAGGAGCATCCAGGAGGGTTTTATAGAGCAGTATGTAAATAGTCCAACTCGGGAAGGGACCATACTGGACCTGGTGTTGGGGAATGAGCGCGGCTAGGTGGTTGAAGTTTCAGTAGGGGATTATTTTGGGAATAGTGATCATAATTCTGTAAGTTTTAGAATACTCATGGACAAAGACGAGAGTGGTCCTAAAGGAAGAGTGCTAAATTGGGGGAAGGCCAACTATAGCAAAATTCGGCAGGAGCTGGGGAATGTGGATTGAGAGCAACTGTTTGAGGGTAAATCCACATTTAATATGTGGGAGGCTTTTAAAGAGAGTTTGATTAGAGTGCAGGACAGACATGTCCCTGTGAAAATGAGGGATAGAAAGGGCAGGATTAGGGAACCATGGATGACAGGTGAAATTGTGAGACTAGCAAAGAGGAAAAAGGAAGTGTACATAAGGTCTAAGCAACTGAAAACAGACGAAGCTTTGGAAGAATATCGGGAAAGTAGGACCAATCTGAAATGAGGAATTAAGAGGGCTAAAAGGGGCCATGAAATATCTTTAGCAAACAGGGTTAAGGAAAATCCCAAAGCCTTTTATTCATACATAAGGAGCAAGAGGGTAACTAGAGAAAGGGTTGGCCCACTCAAGGACAAAGGAGGGAAGTTATGCGAGGAGTCAGAGAAAACGAGTGAGATTCTTAATGAGTACTTTGCGTCGGTATTCACTGAGGAAAGGGACATGACGGATGTTGAGGTTAGGGATAGATGTTTGATTACTCTAGGTCAAGTCGGCATAAGGAGGGGGGAAATGTTGGGTATTCTAAAAGGCATTAGGGTGGACAGGTCCCCAGGTCCGGATGGGATCTATCCCAGGTTTCTGAGGGAAGCGAGAGAGGAAATAGCTGGGGCCTTAACAGATATCTTTGCAGCATCCTTGAGCACGGGTGAGGTCCCGGAGGACTGGAGAATTGCTAATGTTGTCCTCTTGTTTAAGAAGGGTAGCAAGGATAATCCAGGTAATTAAAGACCGGTGAGCCTGATGTCAGTGGTGGGGAAGCTGCTGGAGAAGATACTGAGAGATAGGATTTATTTACATTTGGAAGAAAATGGGCTTATTAGTGATAGGTAGCATGGTTTTGTGCAGGGAAGGTCATGTCTTACCAACTTGATAGAATTCTTTGAGGAAGTGACAAAGTTGATGGATGAGGGAAGGGCTGTAGATGTCATATACATGGACTTCAGTAAGGCGTTTGATAAGGTTCCCCATGGTAGGCTGATGGAGAAAGTGAAGTTCGCATGGGGTCCAGGGTGTCCTAGCTAGATGGATAGAGAACTGGCTGGGCAACAGGAGACAGAGAGTTGTAATGGAAGGGAGTTTCTCAAAATGGAGAACTGTGACTGGTGGTGTTCCACAAGGATCCGTGTTGGGACCACTGTTGTTTGTGATATACATAAATGATCTGGAGGAAGGTATAGATGGTCTGATTAGCAGGTTTGCAGATGACACTAAGATTGGTGGAGTAGCAGATAGTGAAGAGGGCTGTCGGAGAATGCAGCAGAATATAGATAGATTGGAGAGTTGGGCGGAGAAATGGCAGATGGAGTTCAATCCAGGCAAATGCGAGGTGATGCATTTGGGAAGATCCAATTCAACAGCAAACTGTACGGTAAATGGAAAAGCCCTGGGGAAAATTGATGCACAGAGAGATCTGGGTGTTCAGGTCCATTGTACCCTGAAGATGGCAACGCAGGTCAATAGAGTGGTCCAGAACGCATACAGCATGCTTTCATTCATCGGACGGGGCATTGAGTACAAGAGTTGGCAGGTCATGTTACATTTGTATAGGACTTTGGTTCGAACACATTTGGAATACTGCATACAGTTCTGGTCACCACATTACCAAAAGGATGTGATGCTTTGGAGAGGGTGCAGAGGAGGTTCACCAGGATGTTGCCTGGTATGGAAGGCGCTAGCTATGAAGAGAGGTTGAGTAGATTAGTATTATTTACATTAGAAAGACGGAGGTTGAGGGGGGGACCTGATTGAGGTCTACAAAATCATGAGAGGTGTAGACAGGGTGGATAGCAAGAAGCTTTTTCCCCAGAGTGGGGGACTCAATTACTAGGGGTCATGATTTCAAGGTGAGAGGGGAAAAGTTTAAGGGAGATATGCGTGGAAAGTTCTTTACGCAGAGGGTGGTAGGTGCCTGGAATGTGTTGCCAGCAGAGATGGTAGGGGTGGGCACGATAGCATCATTTAAGATGTATCTAGACAGATACATGAATGGGCAGGGGGCAGAGGGATACAGGTCCTTGGAAAATAGGCGACAGGTTTAGATAGAGGATCTGGATCGGCACAGGCTTGGAGGGCCGAAGGGCCTGTTCCTGTGCTGTAATTTTCTTTGTTCTTTGTTCTAAAACAGGAAACTATAAGCCAGCTAGTCTGACATCTTTTATAGGAGAATGCTAAAATTGATATTAAGGAACTAGTAAAATTTAGAAAAATCATAATTCAATCAGGCAGAGTTTTATGAAAGGCAAATTGTGTTTGACAAATTTATTAGATTTCTTTTGAGGATGTAACATGCAATTAGATAGAAGAGAACCAGTAGCTGTTGTGTATTTAGATTTCCAAAAGGTAAGTTGTAATGTGCCACATCAAAGTTTACTATACAAGCTGCTGGTGTTCATATACTACCATGAATAGAGGATTGACAAAGAAGTAGTTAACAACGAATTGGGATTGATGAGATCATTTTCAATTTGGCAACTATCAGTGTGTTAATGTTGGTCCTGAAACTGTTTACAATCTTTTTAATTACTTGGATGAAGGGCTGAACTGCATTACATCCAAATTTAATCATAATGTACAGATAGGTAAGAATGTACAAATAGCAGGATTTTCACAGAGTTGGGAAGACACTGGATCTTTAGAATTAGTGGAAGGGATGTGGGTGCAAAAGTCCTCTCTTCATTTTGGAAAGGATCCAATTCTTCTTGGTAAGGGGATGGAGTAGGTCTGAATCACACAAGGAGAAGACTTGAGCTCATAGGTTCACTTCATCTTAGTGCCTATATTGGCTGTTTCAAGGGCCTTAACCCATAGTATGGGTTTCAAAAATTTATGGAGTAGACATAAATACTGGTGGATAAAATCTGTTTAATGATCTGAAGTTTTTAAGTGGTCATCAATTGGCAGTGGGGCAGAAAGTTGGAGCTTGGGCCTTGGAACAGGGGTTGTCAGTCTTTGGAATTCTCTTCCTCAGCAAACAGTGAAACCTGGATCATTGAATATATTGAAGAGTGAGTGAGACAGCTTCTTGACTAACACTTAAGGGAGCCATGAATTATGGGGTGTTGGAAATGGGGCTGGGGAGAGAGACAGGTAGCAAACAAGTATTAAGGTACAATCAGATCAGTCAACTTATTGACTGATGCACCATGCTCAAGTGGTCAACTGACTGACTCCTGCTTCTATTTCTTCTTATAATTATAAATGTATGATTCCATCACAATGATTTGGCTCATAACGCATTGCTAACTTAAAGTATTGATGTTTGTCATTCATGGGAGAGTTATCACTAATGGGTCATAATTTAACATTAGTTTTTGAACAATCTGTGCAACACTACTACTGATATGGTTAAGAACAGGAAACATTTATGACTTACGAAGCAACAGTTGATACATAGAAGCCTTAAGGTGATGAGAGCATTAAGAGTCATCTTGCCTTCCTCTCTATAAAACAGTCCCAATAAAAAAGTAACTATTTATAAATAATCACCCCTTTGTGTAGGTTTAGCAAAAATATTCTTCTAGACTTCACTGTCCATGTAAAAATCATTGTTTTTAATGCTTTATGAGACCAAAAAGTGCTGTTGATTGATGCAAGTAAGTACAAGTAAGGAATATCTTCACATATCAATTATCTTTGCATTATTCTTTGAAACTTTCTATACAGTAAAGTAATAGAGAATTGCAGTGCTGTGTCAAGAGTACATTTGCTCACTGGTATGGTTTAACGCTCAGTTGTTGATTTATTCCTTTGCACTTCTCAGCGAGTCTACTTTTGTTGAAAACTACACATCTTTTATTAGTGTGGTGTCGTCAATGAGTGGTATCAAAGTGGAACACTTTCTTTAATATAAATATATGTGATTGTCATAAATAGTTTCAAAGCCAAGTATTGATTTAGTGAGGACCTGCCAGATTTCGAGCAAAAAATGCAACAAGACTACCAGAAAGTGCAGGCTCAATTTAATACTACAATCTCCAGATTAATTCTGTATTATTGATATTCAAAATCCGGGAGCTACCAAATCAAAAGCACAACGATCTCATAAAATGGGAGCACCACCAAAACTTGAAGGAAAGAAAGTGGATCTACAGATAAATGAAAGTCGACAAAAACGCATGACCTAAAGCATAGTTCAGGGTGGAAAGTGCGCAGCAGATGCAGCAACTTCCCGACAGCCATGATAAGTTGTGTTATTGAGCACAGACAAGACCATCCATGTCCCAAACAGCCAAGAACCAACACTCTGAGATCTAAGAAAGGAGGACACTCACCAATGACAAAAGGCAGAGAGCATTCATTGGAAAGAGCACATCAGGCATGTCCTCAAATGAGACTCTTTGATTGGGTGACCTTGACTGTATCTTCAGTATGCTACCTGTCACCTCACCAACCCGACATGATGTTGGAAAGACAATCCAAAAGCTAAGAACCAATGAGGCCACTGGTGCAGATGGAATCCCTGATAAAATATTAAAATACAGCAGAGAAGCACCCTTGGCATTAATGTATTTTCTTCAACTGGAAGTAGGAGAACATGAAACACCGTAATTGTGGCCATTTCCAAGAGAACAGACAAGACCAAGTTCAATAAATACAGAGGTATCTTCTCAATTGCCTTCCCCTAGCAGCTGAAGAGCTCCTCCCAGAATCACAATGTGGAATCTACCATCGAGTAGCACAGTGGATGTGATCTTCACAGCAAGGCAAGTCCAAGAGAACTGCAGACAGCTACGGCAACATTCTTCAACCTCACAAAGGCCTTTGATTCTGTCAACTAGGGGAGAATTCTGGGACATCTTCTTCAAAGTTGGCTCGCTGCAGAAATTTATTACCATTCTCTGGCTGCTGCACAAGAATATACAAGCTGTGAGCTCAAAGATCTTATTCGTATGCAAAGCAAGGGTGTGTCTTTGTACCAATTCTCCTCCCTGTCTTCCTCACTGTAACACTCCACCCCATAGCCATGAAGCTTCACGTTGGAGTGGATCTTCTCCATAGAACAAGCAGGAAACTGATCAACCTGTGTTGGCTGCCAGTATTCTGAGGAACTTAAGGTTTAATATTAGTGACTTTGAACATGCCACCAAACTCATGGTCTTCAGGGCAGTAGAATTACCTGCCCTTGTCTCTGTTTCTGAGACAAGGGGCTGAGTTTTCCAATTTTTTTGTCTTTTTTCTGGCGAGAGTCATGGTAACCAGTTCCCATTTGTTGACTTTTCTCACATGCTCCTCTGCTCTTTAGCTCTTTAAAATTGCAACTAGTGTCTTCAGTGCCTTCAGGAATCATACAGCAAGGGAGATGCAAGGATTTAAATGCCAGCTGTGCACTTGCTCAGAAACTGAAGGCCAGGAAGAGCCCTGACATGCTACTGCTTCACTTTTATTACTGAGGACTTGAACCACAAGGGAAAGCTTTCACCTCATTTTGCCGACAGGATCCTGAAATGTTCTGGTGGATGTGTTGGTGGAAAGGTGACCACCCTTTTTCCAACTGACCGCTAAAGCAGGGCATGCTATGATACAGTCAACCAGGACCCAGTTAGTGACCTGGGTCAGTGCTGTCTTCTGAGTGAAGGGCTATGCCTAGCAGTGTGGGAAAAAGGCAAACTATTTGCTCTGTAAGGATAAAGGTTTTCTTTTTGTTTCCTCACACTCATGCTGACTCTGCGACAGCATGTGCCTCTCACCAAAGCTCATGCAATATAATGTCCAGTCAGTGGCTCTCACCCACTTGTATGGCAGCAGCTATTTTGTCTCATTATTGATTTTGGATTGAAGATGGTAAAGTTCAGTTTGTGTCTTTGAGAGTGACTTGATGCTGTACCTGAGCTGTATGATTCCTCCCATCGTCATGGTCCCTTTTGTGTTATTGACCCTGAGTCTCTGATGACCTCTGTCCATTTCCATTCTTCCACTTTATATAGCCAATAATGTCTGAAATTTATCCCTAGGGCCTATGGCTGTGTGACTTACATTCCCAGCAATTGAGGCACCGGTTACTGTCAATCAGCTGGATCCAGTTGGACACATTATCCACACTAACGACACAAGAGTACAGAAGAGGTGCGAAAAAGGTTGGCAGCACTTACGGTTTGAGAAGTTGCCAGGACCGGATGGGATGCTTCCTAAGTTGCTGAGACAGGTAAAGGAGCAAATTGCGGAGCTGTTGACAGAAATTTTTAAGGCCTTTCGGAATATAGGATTAGTTCTGGGGGACTGGAGGATTGCAAATGTGATGTCGTCGTTTAAGAAAGTGGCAAAAGTTTTCTTTGATTCATTGGATGAGAGCATCACTGGACCAGCATTTATTGTCCATCCCTAATTACCCAGAGGCCAGTTAAGATTCAGCCACACTGCTGTGGGTCTGGAATCACACATAAGCCAGACCAGGTAAGGATGGCAGTTTCCCTCCCTAAAGGGCATCAATGAACCTGAGGGGCTTTTCCTGTGACAATTGCTTCATGGTCATCAGTAGGTTCTTAATTCCAGATTTTTTATTTAATTCAAGTTTCATCATCTGCCACGGCAGGATTTGAACCATATCCCCAGATCATTACCTGGGTCTCTGGATTAACAGTACAACAATAATACCACTAGGGCATCACCTCCCCTTCAGGCTAACCCAGGAAATTACAAACCCATCACCTTGACATCAATAGTGGGAAAACTGATGGGAGCTATAATATGGGATAAGACAAATATACACTTGGAGAAAAGTAAGCTAATACTAGACAGTCAACTTGACTTTGTCAAGGGCAGGTCGTGTCTGACAAATTTAATTAAATTCTTTGACAAGGTGACAGAGGCAGTGGATGAAGGTTGTGTTATGGATATTTGGACTTTCAGAAAGCATTTGATACAGTGCCACATGACTTGCTGGTTAGCAAATTAGAAATGTTTGGGATTGATGGATCTTGGCAGCATGGATTCAAAATTGCCTAAAAGAGTGGAAACAGAGGGTAGGTACAGATGGGCATTTCTCAGACTGATGACAAGCTGAAAGTGGTATTCCCCAGGGATGTGTGTTGGTACCCTTGCTTTTTCTGATTTATAAAAATGACATTGACAAGTTGGTCAAATGGGCAGAGTCCTAGCAGATGTGCTTCAATGCAGAGAGATGTGAGGTTGAAGAAACATAGAAAGACATTACAGGCTCAATGGTACAACTTTAGGAGGAATACAGAAGCAGAGGGATCTTGGGGTTCAAGTGCATAATTCTCTGAAGATGGTCAGGTGACTTGAAAGAGTTGTTAAGAAGGCTTACAGGATCATTGAGTTTACTAATAGAGGCATAGAGTGTAAAAGCAAGGAAGTGGTGATACAACTCAATAAATCATTTGTCAGATCACAATTGGAGTACTATGTTCAGTTCTGGGCACGGTATTTAAGGAATTTAGAGCCCTGGAGAGAGTGTAAAGGAGATTTACTAGAATAATACCAGGAATGAAGGATTTTAGATACACGGAAAGATTAGAGAGATTCTCCTTGGAGCAGAGAAGATTAAGAGGTGACCTTACTGAGGTATTCAAAATTATAAACAAATTTGACAAGGTAAAGAAGGATATTCAATAAAAACTCGAAGAACTGTGGATGCCGTAATTCAGAAACTCTTCTGGGGAAGAGCCACTGAACCCGAAACGCTAACTGATTTCTCTTCACAGATGCTGCCAGACCTGGTGAGTTTTTCCAGCAATTTCTGTGTTTGGTTTTGTTGTTAAAGAAGTATATTCTATTTTCACTAGTTTGTCTGTCATTAACTAGGGGTCACAATTTCAAGATTATCAGCAAAAGAGCTAGGAGTGAGATGAGGAGAAATTTCTTTACTCAGAGAGTCATTAGGATTTGGAATGCGCTGCCTGGGAGAGAGGTGAGATTCCACAGGAGGTTTCAAAAGAGAGTGGGATATATATTTGAAAGTGATGAATTTAGAGGGCCACGGAGATATGACTGGTGAATGGAACCAGCTGGGTAGCTCTTTGAGGAGCTGGTACAGATATGATGGGTTGAATGGCCTCCTCCTGTACTGTAAATTTCTATAAGACTCCTTAAAAAAAGCTTTCTACACTGGACCCTGTCACAAATGTCTGTTACAGGGAGGGTGGAGAAAATGCTTCAGGGATGTCCTAAAAGCCTTGCTGTCAAAATGCAATATCCCCACTGACCCCTTGCGTAAGACCACCTGAACTAGCGAAGCAGCAACCGCGATGGGGCCGACCGTCTTCAGCGTTTTTGATTGGCCAAGGTAGAGGTCAAGCGCAAACAGTGGATGGAGCTTTTGAAAAAATCTGAGTACCTAGCCACCTCTTCACACACCGCCTGCCCCCACCTCTTGCAGGGTGCACAGAACAAGCATTGTGCTTTGAAAAAGCTCATTTCATTTACAATTTTGCTGCATCCCAGGCACACAGGTGCTGTTCTTTGAGCGAAAGCAACACACCTGATGCTGGGAACATGTGTGTAAACATTGCTGACCTTTCAGCAATACAGTGATTAAACCTGCAAATCCCACAATGTGGCATTGGAATAAATCCACCCAATCGTTCAAAACTCAGAATAGAAACTGTAGATATTTGTCATTTATTTGACGTGTTTTTTTCTTTTCATTATTTGTGCAATTTCTTTAAGATGTTCCACTCGTGGACACACCACATGCTGTTCATTTGATCTTTAAAGTATTGTTAATCTGCAATGTTCTGCTGACATTTGAAGACGTAAACATGTAAAACAGTGACTTATACCGTTAAAAGATGATTTAAAAAGTATACGGCAAACAGGGATCAATCATGTTTATGATAGATTAACATGCATTTGGAAAATAATTCAGAAGATTTTGTAGCATCCATTTCCAGGTAGCTTACTCTGGCATTGTACTAAAATAGTCAGAGAAAATGGTGTAAACAGCTGGAAATGGTGGAGAGAATCCTTATTTGTAAACTACAAGCCACCATCTCTTAGCCTATCTCATTCTGTCACAGAATCTCACAATGATGTATTTTCTACTTCTTTAGTCTGTTGCTTTTTATTACCTTATCACAGATTCTTGACGTATATCTCATTAGCACTTTTCAATCGCTGGGAGTTTCCTGAAATACAGGATCATCAGATTTTTAAACTTGAAATAGTACAAGCTATACAGTAGTATCACAATGTATTTTTAAAATTAGTTTTCAGCTGCTTTTCTATGTTACCGTCTGCCAGTTGAACCTATTTCCTCAACTTACAAAAGACTTTTAATGGTTATGACATCGAAAAGTAATTATTGGTGCTTTCAAATATCCAGGAGCTCGGGCATAATGACACTTAGATTCTTTTGAATGCTTACCTCATCATAATTGTGAGTTTCAATTATTTGATATTAATCACAATCTATTTCTCTTTCAAAGTACATTTAAATTATTGCTTGGTGATACAGAAATAAAACATTTTTAGCAATACTTTTTGAATGAAAGTGCTCTACTTGTAGACAATTCCTTAGCAGGCTGCACAAGCAATTTAAATATTATAAAAGTAAACTGTAATAGTTGCTGGAAGTCTGAAATAAAAACAGATAGTGCTGGAAATCATTGACATGTCTGGCAGCATGTATGGAGAGAAACATAACAAAGAATGAATTTTCACAAAAATCAATTAAGTGTCAATTTTGGTGAGTTTTATGAAGGATTTCTGGATGGGAGCTCCAGTGAATTTTGAACAGGTCGAATTAAAAAAAACTATAAAAGTAATTAAATGGTTCTTGTGGTGTAA
This sequence comes from Rhincodon typus, assembly GCF_021869965.1. Lineage (NCBI taxonomy): Eukaryota > Metazoa > Chordata > Chondrichthyes > Orectolobiformes > Rhincodontidae > Rhincodon > Rhincodon typus. The sequence goes on along the minus strand of NC_063345.1, from coordinate 23,169,545 downwards.
TGGTATTACTCCTACAAAGAGGTCTAGGTTTTAGTCCCACCTACTCCAGAAATGTGGAATAATATCTCTGAAAAGGCCCTTGAAGTGTTCGGATTGTTTTGTAAGGAGAGGAAAAGAGGAAACTGGGTCTGTATTTTTTGCAGTTTTGATGAAAGAGAGTTCCTCTAACTGAATCTTTGAAAATTGTAATAGGGTACGACAGGGTACATAGAACATAGAACATAGAACATTGCAGCGCAGTACAGGCCCTTCGGCCCTCAATGTTGCGCCGACCTGTGAAACCAATCTGAAGCCCATCTAAGCTAAACTATTCCATTATCATCCATATGTTTATCCAATGACCATTTAAATGCCCTTAAAGTTGGCGAGTCTACTATTTTTGCAGGCAGGACATTCCACGTCCTTACTACTCTCTGAGTAAAGAAGATATAGGTAGGATGTTTTCCCTGACTGGGGAGAAAGGGCATTATCTTAGAATATGGCACAGGCCATTTCAGACTGAGATGAGGAATTTTTTTTCACTCAGAAGGTGGTCTATCTTCAGAATTCTTTATATGGAGAGTTATAGAAGCTTAATTGAGCAGGTTCAAGACAGAAATTAATGGGTTTCTGAGACTAATTACATTGAGGAATATAGAGATAGTGCAGGAAAATGGCATTGAGGAAATGATCAAAAATGATCTAATATGTAGGGGCAAGCTCCATGGGCTGAATGATTTGCCCCTGTTTCAATATTCTGTAATAGTTCTCTATTTAAGTTACATTCTGCTTTTTTTTATTCTTCCTGCCAAAGTGAGCAACTTCACATTTTCCCACATTACCCTCCATCTGACAGATTTTTAGCATGCACTCAACCCAACTACATCTATCTGCAATAACAAGGTGTAGAGCTGGATGAACTCAACAGGCCAAGCAGCATCATAGGAGCAGGAAGGCTGACGTTTCGGGCCTAGACCCTTCATCAGAAATGGGGGAGGGGTAGGGGGCTCTGAAATAAATAGGGAGAGAGGGGGAGGCGGATAGAAGATAGATAGAGGAGAAGATAGGTGGAGAGGAAACAGACAGGTCAAAGAGGCGGGGATGGAGCCAGTAAAGGTGGGTGTAGGTGGGGAGGTAGGGAGGAGATAGGTCAGTCCAGGGAGGATGGACAGGTCAAGGGGGTGGGATGAGGTTAGTAGGTAGGAAATGGGGGTGCGGCTTGAGGTGGGAAGAGGGGATAGGTGGGAGGAAGAACAGGTTAGGGAGGTGGGGACGAGCTGGGCTGGTTTTGGGATGAGGTGGGGGAGGGGAGATTTTGAAGCTTGTGAAATCCTGCTTTACCTGTTGTGGCCTCCTCTACATCGGGGAAACCAAGCGGAGGCTTGGGGACCGCTTTGCAGAACACCTACGCTCGGTTCGCAATAAACAACTGCATCTCCCAGTCGCGAATCATTTCAACTCCCACTCCCATTCCTCAGACGACATGTCCATCCTGGGCCTCCTGCAGTGCCACAACGATGCTACCCGAAGGTTGCAAGAACAGCAACTCATATTCCACTTGGGAACCCTGCAGCCCAATGGTATCAATGTGGATTTCACAAGCTTCAAAATCTCCCCTCCCCCGCTGCATCCCAAAACCGGCCCAGCTCGTCCCCGCCTCCCTAACCTGTTCTTCCTCCCACCTATCACGTCCTCCCACTTCAAGCCGCACTCCATTTCCTACCTACTAACCTCATCCCGCCCCCTTGACCTGTCCGTCCTCCCTGGACTGACCTATCTCCTCCCTAACTCCCCACCTACACTCACCTTTACTGGCTCCATCCCCGCTTCTTTGATCTGTCTGTTTCCTCTCCACCTATCTTCTCCTCTATCCATCTTCTATCTGCCTCCCCCTCTCTCCCTATTTATTTCAGAACCCCCTTTCCCTCCCCCATTTCTGAAGAAGGATCTAGGCCCGAAACATCAGCCTTCCTGCTCCTATGATGCTGCTTGGCCTGCTGTATTCATCCAGCTCTACACCTTGTTATCTCAGATTCTCCAGCATCTGCAGTTCCTACTATCTCGGATACATCTATCTGCATCCTCCTTTATTTTCTCTTCATAGCTTCCATTCTTCCTGATCTTTGTGTCCTCTGTAAATGTAGCTACCATGCCTTAGATTTTCTCATCTAAACAATTTATGTAAAAAGCTGAGGTCCCAGTGAAGAGTGGGACGGACTCCGTTCATCACATCCTGCCAATCAAAGACCTATTTATGCCACTCCTTTCTGCCAATCCGTGAATCTTTTATCCAGGTTAATATGTTATCTCCTATGCCATGTGTTCCCACATTGTCCAATAATCCTTTTCAAATGGATAGGACTTTTTTCCCTGACTGGGGAGAAAGGGCATTATCTCAGGATATGGCACAGACCATTTCAGACTGAGAAGTCCATTGGCAATATGTTTATAGGCTGTCCTTTATCCACTGCATGTGTTACTCCTTCAAAGAACTTTACTAATTTGGTTAAACCTGATTTCCCTTTTACAAAACCACATCGACTTTTCCTGATTACCTTGTGTTTTTTTTTAAGGGTTTAGCTATAACCTCCTTAATGATTGATTCCAACACCTTCACTATGATTGTGTTGACTGTACTGGTGCAACCATTCATGACTTTGATGAATAAGCATATGTTTGATATTAATGAGTACAAATCTACAACATTTTCTGTGTTCAATATTTAAGCTCTTAGGAGCTTGGACATGCCGGCATATGTTATAAAACTCAAATACCATCTGCATTTGTTTCAACTGAGAAACTATGAAAGGCAAAGCTTGTTTGTATTGGGCTCAAGAAGTAGGCAGCTGCCAAGAAGTATTTGCTCATATTCCCATGGAAGTTCCATCTGAACGTACATTGCAAAAGTTTGATTTCTGTTTGTTGTTTGAGAATTGAGATTAAGGAACAAAGACCATTGTACAGGACAAAACTAAATTTGAAAAGTGTAATAAAGAAGATGCAATAAGTCAAGAAGTTTAAAAATCTCTGGATTTTGGAAATAAGAGACGATGGAGGAAGGTAATATGTTTCACACCGCTGAATTCCTTGGATGGAATTAATTCAGAGAATGGAAGATAATGCACTAGGAGTAGAATTTGTTGTGGGAAAAAGGAGGAAGGCTCTGTATGGTGTCATATTTGGAGATTAGAAGGATTAAAAGAGGAAAAATCATGCCAAAATCCTAATTTAGTGAACTATCTTTTGTTAATCTTTTCCTCAAATTACTCATTAAAGCATTAAATTACTTTGTTTAGCTTTTAGATTTTTAAGTCATCTGAAATTTATAAATCCTGGCAATTATCAATACCCAATCAGGGAGTTTGAGATTGATTAATAGAGTGACTTTGAATTATGGTTTTGTCACATGCACTGAGATACAGTGGAAAGTGTTGTGTCCTGTGCTATGCAGGCATATCGTACTATACAAAGTACATCGGGATAGCAGAACAGACCGCAGAATACAATGTTACAGCCACAAGGAAGGTGCAGAGAGAGAGATCAACGTTAACATCTGAGAGGTCCATTCAAAAGAGCCAGTGTACAGAATAATTATAACGCTCAATTATCAGGTGAAAAGATGACAACACGCTCAAGAGGTGATTCATTAGTAGCTCTAAATAACTCAACAAAGATGTTACAGTTTCATCAGTTAAAAGAGGTCAATAGTCCAATTATTTTGGAGAGCCTTTCGTTTTACACAGATTTTTTAGAAGGCAATTAGATTTGACAAAACATATCCTGTGACAGCCTCAAATACAATATAACAATATTTGAGAAAGCCAATTCTCACTTAATTCAAATGCGCTCCAATTTGCTAAGGAGGAAGGTAGGAGTTCAATTGAGTTAGAATCACCTATACATGTTGCTGAAAGATAATTTGCAGATCACTGGGGAGTCTTGTGGTGGATTTTGACTTACAGGAGTTTTACAGGACTTACAGCAATTTGTGGTGATGCTGTGATTGAGGCCTAGTTTCTTTTGCAGGACATCCGCTTTTAATGCACGGGCAGCAGATAGCTAACAGCTCCAGGCATCATAGTTATAGTTTTACTCACAATGAGTGAGTTAATGTTCCAGATTGTTTGCTGATCAAGCTAAGGTATGTTCTGTCTCACCAGCAGAACAGAGCCACCAGTGATGGTGGTACTCAGTCAGAGCGAGTTGACTTCGGAATCTGGAACACTGCATCTGGATTCCCACACCATTGCATCGAGCAACAGTAAGGAAATCTCCCACCCTACCTCAGATGATGAAGAAGTACATTTCCATATTGAAAAACACTTGGAAGATGTACTGAGTTCGCACCAATTCATCATCAAGAGTGGGTTAGTGGCACCACTACTGAGTGAAATGGCCACGTCCTGATAAATGCCAGATTAGGCATACAAGTGAGGAGAAAATTGAAGTGCGTGTAAACCAACTTGTCCTCATAAGTTGAAGCTTCATTGGCCTCACCAAAGTACCTGTTGTGGACAAAAACCGAAAAAAACTGCAGATGCTGTAAATCAGGACCAAAAACAGAAGTTTCTGGAAAAGCTCAGCAGGTCTGGCAGCATCTGTGGAGAAAAAAATCAGAGTTAACATTTCGGGTCCAATGACCCTCCCTCAGAACTGTCCTGTTGTGGATGTTCTGTTGTTAACAGTGCTGGTAAGAATGGCCACTGCAGAGACATTTTGAAAAGAAAATCTCATCTTCATACTGAGGGCACCTGCAATCATATTGTGTGCAATTACTAAGATGTTTGTTGGGATGGATTCAGAACAGATTTGGCAGCTCAAGATTGGGTGTCCATAAAGCATCCTACATGTTTGGAGAAGCTTCAACATAAAACTACATATATGCTAAACAGCAAAAACAGTAGTCTCCACACGGAGATAAGTGATCTCATCAGTAATGCAACAGATCAAGACTCTGCAGTCCTGCCACATGCAGAAATGAATAGTAATGTATAACTAAAGAGCTAATGGTAGGCGCTTCATAAACATCCCCATCCTCAAAAAAGGAAGCATGTGAATGCAAAAGAAAAAGGATAAGAATCTGAAACTATGTTTCACTGGAGGAGATGAGTGTTCAGTTTATCTTAGCCTCCTCTGAGGTTTCTGCTTTTACAGACACCAATTATTAGACAATTCAATTCACTCCTGATGATATTAAGGAATAGCAAAACATTCATGAAGATAAACACCCTCGGTTTAGTGCTGGAGTCTTGTTCTCCAGAAATAACCTCACCCCTAGGCAAGCTATTCCATTACAGCTACAATAACGTTCAAAAAGATCAGCAATGTGTTGTTCATAAAAGTGGGACAATCCAATCTGATCGGCTACTGTCATATCAGACTACTCTCAACCACCAGCTAAGTGATGAAAAATATTGTGACTGTGCTATCAAGCAGCACATACTCATCAATAATTTGTTCATTGATACTCAGTTTAGGTTCCTCCAGAACAACGTGACTTTAAACCTGATATCCGCCTTGAGATGATATGGATGAAAGAATTAAATTCCAGTGAAGACTGCCCGTGGCGTCACGGCAACATTTGAACGAGTGTGACATTCAGGAGCCTGAGTATAACCAGAGTCAATGGGAATCATGGTAAAAACCCTTCACTTTGGAGTCATACCTACATAGGACAAGATGGTCATGGATTTTGGAAATGAATCATCTCAGTCTGAGGACCTTGCTGCAGGACAATTCTCAGGACAATATCTCAGGATAAGCCCAATCATTCCAGTTGCTTCATAAATGACATTCTGTTTAACGCATTGTTAGAATTAGGGGTGCTCATTGAAGATTGCACATGTTCTGTCGTAATTCCAATGCCACAAATGATAAAACCATCAATGCCCACGTGCAAGAAGACCTAGTTAATATCCAGGCTGGGACTGTTAAGTAGAAGGTGCAGGGCTGGATGAACACAGCAGGCCAAGCAGCATCACAGGAGCAGAGAGGCTGACGTTTCGGGCCTAGACCCTTCATCAGAAAAGGGGGAGGGGAAGGGGGTTCTGAAATAAACAGGGAGAGAGTGGGAGGCGGATAGAAGAGGGATAGAGGAGAGGATGGGTGGAGAGGAAACAAACAGGTCGAAGAGGCGGGGATGGAGCCAGTAAAGGTGAGTGTAGGTAGGGAGTTAGGAAGGGGATAGGACAGTCCAGGGAGGACAGACAGGTCAAGGGGGCGGGATGAGGTTGGTCGGTAGGAGATGGAGGTGCGGCTTCCAATTCCCCGGTCCCCAACACCTCATCTTTACCATGGACGTCCAGTCCCTCTACACCTGCATTCCCCATGCAGATGGCCTTAAGGCCCTCCGCTTCTTCCTGTCCCGCAGGCCCGACCAGTCCCCCTCCACTGACACCCTCATCCGCTTAGCCGAACTCGTCCTCACACTCAACAACTTCTCTTTCAATTCCTCCCACTTCCTACAGACAAAGGGGGTAGCCATGGGTACCCGCATGGGCCCAAGCTA
>NC_063345.1:23122078-23143058 GCF_021869965.1 Rhincodon typus | reverse complement strand
TTATTTCGGAACCCCCTTCCCCTCCCCCTTTTCTGAAGAAGGGTCTAGGCCCGAAACGTCAGCCTCTCTGCTCCTATGATGCTGCTTGGCCTGCTGTGTTCATGTAGCCCTGCACCTTGTTGTCAGCAGTCTGCAGAAGTTGTTTGCAAGAATGTATGACTTCAGAACTCAAGCAAGATATAATCCTGTGTCTGGAATACAGTGAATCATGGAAGGATTTCTGAAGACCTAGCACCCATCGTAAAACTGCTGAACTTGCAAATTAGAATTCTTTACTTTTCCTTTAATTTATCCCTTAACTGTGTATGTCGATCTGTGTGAGTGGGGGTGGTGTTTAAAGAAGAATGCATTTTGATCATAGATAGTAAGTGGATTCACCTGTTGTTTAGAGATAGCAGGAACTGCAGATGCTGGAGAATCCGAGATAACAAGGTGTAGAGCTGGATGAACACAGCAGGCCAAGCAGCATCATAGGAGCAGAGAGGCTGACGTTTCGGGCCTAGACCTTTCTTCAGAAATGACGGAGGGGAAGGGGATTCTGAAATAACTAGGGAGAGAGGGGGAGGCGGATAGAAGATGGATAGAGGAGAAGACAGGTGGAGAGGAGACAGACAGGTCAAAGAGGCGGGGATGGAGTCAGTAAAGGTGAGTGTAGGTGGGGAGTTAGGGAGGGGATAGGTCGGTCCAGGGAGGACGGACAGGTCAAGGGGGCGGGATGAGGTTAGTAGGTAGGAGATGGGGGTGGGGCTTGAGGTGAGAGGAGGGGATAGGTGGGAGGAAGGACAGGTTAGGGAGGCGGGGATGAGCTGGGCTGGTTTTGGGATGCAGTAGGGGGAGGGGAGATTTTGAAGTTTGTGAAGTCCACATTGATACCATTGGGCTGCAGGGTTCCCAAGCGGAATATGAGTTGCTGTTCCTGCAACCTTCGGGTAGCATCATTGTGGCGCTGCAGGAGACCCAGGATGGACATGTCATCTGAGGAATGGGAGGGGGAGTTGAAATGGTTCGTGACTGGGAGGTGCAGTTGTTTAGTGCGAACCGAGCGTAGGTGTTCTGCAAAGCGGTCCCCAAGCCTCCCCTTGGTTTCCCCGATGTAGAGGATGCCACAACGGGAACAGCGGATGCAGTATACCACATTAGCAGATGTGCAGGTGAACATCTGCTTGATGTGGAAAGTCTTCTTGGGGCCTGGGATGGGGGTGAGGGGGGAGGTGTAGGGGCAGGTGTAGCACTTCCTGTGGTTGCAGGGAAAAGTGCTGGGTGTGGTGGGGCTGGAGGTGAGTGTGGAGCGGACAAGGGAGTCCCAGAGAGAGTGGTCCCTCCGGAAAGCAGATAAGGGTGGGGAGGGAAAGATGTCTTTGGTGGTAGGGTCGGATTGCAGATGGTGGAAGTGTCGGAGGATGATGCGTTGAATCCGGAGGTTGGTGGGGTGGTACATGAGGACAAGGAGGATTCTGTTTTGGTTGTTATTGCGGGGAGGGGGTGTGAGGGATGAGTTGCGGGAAATGCGGGAGAGACGGTCGAGGGCGTTCTCGACCACTGAGGGGGGGATTTTGCGGTCCTTGATAAATGAGGACATCTGAGATGTACGGGAGTCGAATGCCTCATCCTGGGAGCAGGTGCGGCAGAGGCGAAGGAATTGGGAATAGGGAATGGCATTTTTGCAGGAAGGTGGGTGGGAGGAGGAGTATTCTAGGTAGCTGTGGGAGTCGGTGGGCTTGAAATGGATATCGGTTTCTAGGTGGTTGCCAGAGATGGAAACAAAGATGTCCAGGAAGGAGAGAGAGGTATTGGAGATGGTCCAGGTGAACTTAAGGTTGGGGTGGAAGGTGTTGGTGAAGTGGATGAACTGTTCGAGCTCCTCGTGGGAGCACGAGGTGGTGCCGATACAGTCATCAATGTAATGGAGGAAGAGGTGGGGTTTAGGGCCAGTGTAGATATGGAAGAGGGATTGTTCCACGTAACCTTCAAAGAGGCAGGCATAGCTTGGGCCCATGCGGGTACCCATGGCTACCCCCTTTGTCTGTAGGAAGTGGGAGGAATTGAAAGAGAAGTTGTTGAGTGTGAGGACGAGTTCGGCTAAGCAGATGAGGGTGTCAGTGGGGGGGAAATGGTCAGGCCTGCGGGACAAGAAGAAGCGGAGGGCCTTTAGGCCATCTGTATGGGGATTGCAGGTGTAGAGGGACTGGACGTCCATGGTAAAGATGAGGTGTTGGGGCCCGGGGAATTGGAAGTTCTGGAGAAGGTGGAGGGTGTGGGTGGTGTCACGGACGTAGGTAGGGAGTTCCTGGACCAAGCGGGAGAAAATGGAGTCGAGATAGGTGGAGATAAGTTCGGTGGGGCAGGAGCAGGCGGAGACAATGGGTCGATCAGGGCAGTCAGGTTTGTGGATTATGGGAAGGATATCTTCATCACATACCACCCCACCAACCTCCGGATCCAACGCATCATCCTCCGACACTTCCGCCATCTGCAATCCAACCCCACCACCAAGAACATTTTTCCCTCCCCACCCTTATCTGCTTTCCGGAGGGACCACTCTCTCCGGGACTTCCTTGTCCGCTCCACACTCACCTCCAGCCCCACCACACCCGGCACTTTTCCCTGCAACCGCAGGAAGTGCTACAGCTGCCCCCATACCTCTTCCCTCACCCCCATCCCAGGCCCCAAGAAGACTTTCCAGATCAAGCAGATGTTCACCTGCACATCTGCTAATGTGGTATACTGCATCCGCTGTTCCTGTTGTGGCATCCTCTACATCGGGGAAACCAAGCGGAGGCTTGGGGACCGCTTTGCAGAACACCTACGCTCGGTTCGCAATAAACAACTGCACCTCCCAGTCGCGAACCATTTCAACTCCCCCTCCCATTCCTCAGACGACATGTCCATCCTGGGCCTCCTGCAGTGCCACAACGATGTTACCCGAAGGTTGCAGGAACAGCAACTCATATTCCGCTTGGGAACCCTGCAGCCCAATGGTATCAATGTGGATTTCACAAGTTTCAAAATCTCCCCTCCCCCTACCGCATCCCAAAACCAGTCCAGCTCGTCCCCGCCTCCCTAACCTGTTCTTCCTCCCACCTATCCCCTCCTCCCACCCCAAGCCCCACCCCCATCTCCTACCTACTAACCTCATCCCGCCCCCTTGACCTGTCCGTCCTCCCTGGACTGACCTATCTCGTCCCTACCTCCCCACCTACACTCACCTTTACTGACTCCATCCCCGCCTCTTTGACCTGTCTGTCTCCTCTCCACCTATCTTCTCCTCTATCCATCTCCTATCCGCCTGCCCCTCTCTCCCTATTTATTTCAGATCCCCCTTCCCCTCCCCCGTTTCTGAAGAAGGGTCTAGGTCCGAAACGTCAGCCTTCCTGCTTCTCTGATGCTGTGTTCATCCAGCTCTACACCTTGTTATCTCACCTGTTGTTTATCCATGTTATGCTGAAGTTACATTATTAATAATAACTTATCAAGTTATTTGTTTAAATATAAATTTGGTGTTTGATGTCTGTCACTTGTAAAGTCTGGTTAGAAATAAATGGATGATTTTTAGGGTTGATGTATGCATTAATTCTACTGTTATGAATCCAGGGTTAGGGAGGCTGATTTGGTTTGGCCTGCTGTTCTGAGTTGTAACATATTCTACATCCTGGAGGTTACTATTGATTAGAAACTGAACTGAATCGGGCATGTAAATACAGTGGCTTCAATAGCAGGTCAGAGGCTAGGAACACCACAGCAAGTAACTCAACTCATCAGACTTCAAAACCTGCCCACCATCTACAAGGTACAAGTCAGGATTGTGGTGGAATATGCCCCACTTGCCTGGATGGCAGCAGCTCTAACAACACTCAAGAAGCTCAACACTATTAAGGACATTGACCGATTGGACTCCAGGCTCTGTTTCCATGCTGTATGACTCTCTGACTCTATGTCAAACTAGCCCACTTCATTGGCACCATATCTACAAACATTCACCTATTCCGCCATTGCTCAATAGCAACAGTGTGTACTGCCTAGAAGATGCACTACAGAAGTTCACCAAGGCTCCTCAGGCAGCCAAAACCACAACCACTATCACCTGGAAGGACCAAGTCAGCAGAGGCATGGGTGCACCATCAGCCGAAAGTTCCCCTCTAAGCCATTTATCATCCTGACTTAAAATATATCACCTTTCCTTCCATTCCATTGGATCAAAATCCTGGAATTCCCTCCCATAGAGCATTTTGGGTCTACCTATACCAATTGGACTTCATTGATTCAAGAAGGTAGCTCACCATCACCTTCTCAGGGGCAATTTGTGATGAGAAATAAACAGTAGCTCAGCCAGTAAAGCCCACCTTCACTGAATATATTAGATATACCCTGATACTGCAATAGATTTCTATTGTTTGTCCTCTCTCAAAGCCCAAATCTGTGGCAATCTGAATCACATGGACCTTTGATCTGGAAGAAATTCTGACTTTCTTCTGAACCATCAAATTCATTCAATCTTGAAATTAAGCAAATAGGCTGTGTGTTGCACAGCCTGCAGGATGTGAGAAGTCTTAGATACACCTAATGCTCTGGATGAGCACATTGGGAGGAATTGCAATTGAGTTAAGCAGCTTGAATGACAGGTTTTGAGCTTGAGCCTTGGCTGGAGGCACTGCAGTGCACCCATGAGGCTGAGAATTACGCGGAGAGATGTTTCTATACCTGGTCACCCCAAAGCCTAAAAAAGAATAGCCATTGAGGGAATGGGTAATCATTAATCAAAAGAAGGGAGGCAGGCAGGTAGTCAGGTGCTCCCAAAGTGTATCTCACTCAATAATAGATTTACTGGAAAATGTTGAAAATGATGGTTCTTGTGGGGCTTGGACACAGAGCCCAGCTGCATAAGGTAAGAAGAAAGAGAGTAAGAGCAGTAGAGTTGGGAGAGTCAATCATGAAAGATACAGAGAGATGGTTCTGTGGCTGCAAAAGTGAGTCGTATGGTACCTTAACTCCCTGGGCCCAAGGTCTAGGGTGTCTTTGAACGGTTGCAAGGCACTCTGAAGGGGGAAGCCACGTTTTACAATAGGAATGACAACATAGGTGGAAAGAAGAATGAGGACCCAAAAAATAAAAAAAAAATGTCTCTAGATATCAGATTGAAAAGTAGGATGTTGAGGGTTATAATCTCTGGATTACTCCCAGTGCCACATGCTAGTGAGTTTAGGAATATGCAGATAGAACAGGTGAATGCGTGGCTGAAGGATTGATGCAAGAGTGAAGGCTGTACATTCCTGTATCACTCGGTCTGTTTTTGGAGATGTCGGGACCTGTACAGGTCCGATGGGTAGCACCTGAACTGAAATGGGGCCAACATCGCTGAGGATAGGTTTGCTAGTTTGTTGGTCAATAGGATTGAGAGCGGACGGACAATAGGGGGCAATGCACGGATAAGTGTAGGACATGTCAGTCTGGAAGTCAGTATGTAGTCAAGTTAAGGCACAAGGGAGCACAGCAAGGCTGGGTGGCATTTATTTTAAAACAAGGAGTCTTGTGAGTAAGGCAGATGAAATGAGGTTCCTGATTAACACTTGGGGATGCAAAATCATTGCTATTACAGAAGCATAGTTGAGGGACAGACAGGACTGGGAATTCAAAATTCCAGAGTGAATATTAAGGTAAGACAGGCAAGGGATACAGAAGAGGCGGTGGTGTTGTAATATAATCAATTTTTCAATTAGTGCAATAAACAGCGAAAATGTCTTAGATGGTTCCTCAATTGACACATCAGTTGAACTTAAAAACAATAAGGGGCAATAAACAAGTACAATAAACCCCCAAACCGTCAGGGAGCAATGGAAGGGCAGGTATGTCGGAGAAGCTTAAAAACAATAGGGTAATAATCATGGGTGATTCAACAGCCCCAATATTAAATGGGATAGACGAAGTGTGAAAGACTAGAAGGGATGGAATTCTCACAATACATCCAGGAGAGCTTTTTAAGCCAACATGTAGAAAGTCCTACAAAGACGGTGTGGTGCTGGACCTAAGTTTAGGAAACAATGTTTGTGTTTGAAATGTCAGTGGGGGAGCACTTTGTTGTGTATGTCCATAGCTCAGCGATATTTTAAGGTAGTCGTGGAAAAGGAGAAAGGTGGACTGGAAATAAAAGTTCTGAATTGGGAACAGGTCACTTTTAATATAATATCTTGCCAAAGTGGACTGGGAGCAGCTATTTGTAGGAAAATCTATATCAGAGAAATTGGAGTCTTTCAAAAAGGAAATTGTGAGACAGAAGGGCCAATGTGTTCCCATAAAGGTAGAGGGTGGGGCCAACAAGTCCAGAGAACCATGGATGACAGACAATCTACAGGATTGAATATGGGAAAGAAAGAGAAATTTATGGTGCAAAATGAAGTCTCAAAACTTGGAAGCCCTAGAGGGATATTGAAAAGTGCAGGGCATTGCTTAAAAAAGAAATTAGTAAAGTGAAGCAAAAGTGGTGCTGAGTAAAGTAAAGGAAAATCCAAAGACATTTTACTTGTATTGATGGGGCAACAGGATAATTAGGGAAAAAATAGAAGTCATTTCGGACCAAGATGGCAATTTGGGTGGAATGAAAAGGTACAGGTGAAGTTTCAAATGACTATTTTACATCTGTATTTACTGTAGAGAAGGACAATGTTCATACAGAAAATCAGGGAGGAGAGCTGTGATATTCTTGAGCAAATTACAATTGAGAGGGAGGAGGTATTGAGTGTTTTAGCAGGCTTAAAATTAGATAAATCCCCAGGCTCAGATAAGATGTGTGCCAGACTGCTGTGGGAGACAAGGAGGAGGAAGCAGGGGCACTGACATTAATTTTCAACTCCTCTCTGGCCACAGGAGAGGTACTAGAGGATTGGAAGACAGATAATGTCCTCCATTATTCAAGAAGGTTGGTAGGGCTAAACGAGAGAACTGTAGACCAGTGACTCTAACAACAATGGTAGGGAAACTCTTGGAGAGCATTCTGAAGGACAGAATTAATCTATGCTTGCAGAGGCAAGGATTAATCAAGGATAGTCAGCTTGACCTTGTCAAGTGGATATCATTACAGACAAGTTTGATTGGATTTTTCGAGGAGGTGATTAGGTGTGTAGGTGAGAGTAGTTTAGTTAATGTTGTCCAGTAAGGTTTTTGACAAGGAATTCCATATAAACAACATCCCTGTTCACTTTCTTTGTCATCTCTACAAAAAATTCAATGAAATTAAATTCAATTCAATAAGTAATAACTTGCTTTAATTTATTAGATTTAATTGTATGCTTTTAGGCTTTAATGTAACTGAGTCCACAGTTAATTTCATCTGTTTGTTTATTTTTTCATATCTCAAACATCTATTACTTCTACCTTGCCAAAGTCAGACACTCACCATATTCCCTTGCATTCTGGTAAGGTTGACACTCAAATTTAAAGATGGTTTGTTGGTGCTCTTTATTAATTTCCTCACTGTTTTATTTACGCTGATTTGAATTTCCATATTTTCCAGCTTTAGTTTTAAACAATATTCTTATTTAGAGATAAAAGAGATATGTTTATCAATCAATTAGTTACCTGCTTGGCCAGATTTCCTTCCTAGTTTTTTCAAACTCTTCATTCCAAAGTAATTTGTCTGCTTCAGTTGCTGCTACCAACTAACTCAGTGAGGGCCTCAACCCTCAGGCTTTATAGAGATAGTGCTCTGTGATCCTCTCAGAGGTCCATTTGCCCCCGCTGTTGACTTTTCTGGCTTCTCCATTGTGACTGCCAGACTTGGAAGGACCATGCAAATTCTATGTCCTCACTACTCAGCATAGGAACCATGCAGTAACCATCCACTCGAGTCGCTACTTTTTCCACTGTCCTGCACATTCTGCCAGGCCTTCCTACCCTCTGCTGCACTCACTCCACTCTCCCACACTCTCACATCCCTGAACCTCACTCCACTGCCAAACAAACCCACTGCCTATACACAGACTATCACACCTCCCCCAATCCACGTTGTCCATTGTGTCAAAGTTTCAGATGCTCACCCTTTTCGCATGGAGATTGTCTTGTTAGTAGAACAGGGCAATGAGATTTATTGGTATTTGTACTCTCTGTTGCCTTTTAATCTTTGGAATTAATATATTAAAATTATATTAAGTTGGCATAATCATTGCCTATGTTTTGAAGTCTCAGAGTAGAGCACTCTGAAAGGTATTATGACAATATATAGTGACAACATATTTTCAAAATCTAACTTCGCAAAAAGTGAAAGAATGTTGTAAACTGTTGCAAGTCACACGTTTCTATTCACTTATTTTTGTTAGCAATCCAGATCAAAGCATACATAGAAAGTTGGCATGAATGGGTTTAATGATCCCAGATAGCTCTATTTGGCTACTTTATTAGCTGATCACACCAATATCTAATTATTGAAAGCTTCATTTCCTTCCAAAGGGTCTCCTAAACTAACAGCTCCCAATGTATCTGTTCCATTGTTTGCACATTTAAATGGGTGACAATAAAGGCCAAAAGTAAATATTTGTCAGTAATGCTATTCAGATACAGAGTAAATATCACTTTAATTCCTTGTACATTTTTATATATGTAGCCAGGTTTGAAATGTATACAAAAGAGGCATTTGAAGAGAACAATATCAATCACCATGATGCTACAGGAAGGCTATCAAATCAATGATTGATAAAAATAATTAGTAGGCTTGGAGCACGGCACGTATAATGGATATTGTTAAGGAACAGCAAAAACAGGGTAATCAATTCGTACTCACTTTGGTTTAAAAATGTCTCATTTTTCTTTCATAGTGTATCTTATTATGAAAACTAAAACAAAGGGTCAGTTCGCTGATTCCATGATTCCAGCGGGAACCATGTTTATAGAGAGTGCAGGTTAGAAAGAGCTACACGATCGGTTAAAATTAAGTTTCATCCATTTAAACAGATTTCCAGTTTATATCACGCTTTTGAGCTTTACTGTATTCCTAACATGCTGCCAAAGGCTACTGTTTCACAGGAATTGTTTTGACTAGAAATGCAACCAGTACTTTTTGTACACTGCAACAACTTTTGAGTGGTAGGATTTGGCACTGAACCAAATGATTTGCTATTCCTTTCATTTGTACACATGTAACAATAATAGCAGGAAGCACATTGTCATTACAGCATAATCCTACATTAATTACATTGGTACCTTCAGAACAGCATTCAAGTTGATGTCAAGTATTGGCTAAATCTTGCAAATTATGAATAAAGCGTGTACTGAGATGAACATACAGTTTAGCACAGGATGATTTTCCTGTTAGATGAATGATCCTGTCATGAAGGAAAGCCTGTTAATGTGCTTTCCTCTGCTGTTCTAACCTCTATAACAGAGATAAAATTTTAAGAAGAGAGCTCCTGATCCAGTTTTCTTTTAACCCATCTTTCCATGCTGCTGTGAAAACATAAGGTGCTCGAGAAACTCAGCTGACCTGGTAGCATATGGGGAGGGAGAAGCACTTAATATTTTGAGTCTGATATCTCTTCTTCAGAAACTCTCTATGCTGGCTGCTATTCAGTGAGAAAGAGCTAAGGTGATACTGAAGACTTTACTTGCAAATGATATTTTGAGAGCTCATAAGGTATGCTCCTTTATGATGTACAAGAGCTGTTGCAATAGTAATTTCTTAACTCATTGCTGCTCTTAATCGTTAGATTATGATTTCAAGCCCCATTTTAGAAATTTGGCTATATATCCTCGGTTAAGACCTTCAGGGTATTTGTGTTATCATCTTTATCATCATCTATCTATTATCATCCCTACTGTACACCCTGTACACCCACAATTGTGTAGCCAAATTCCATATCAATGCCAGCTACAAGTTTGCTGACAATGTCACTATGGTAGGACAGATATCAAACAATGATGAGTCAGAATACAGGATGGAGAAAGAGTGCTGTGGTGTCATGGTACAATGATAACAATCTCTCTCTCAATGTCGGCAAAACAAAAGAACTGATTATTGCCTTCAGGAAGAAAGGCAATGGAGCTGAGGTGGAGAGGGTCAAGAGCATTAAGTTCTTGGGAGTGACGATAACCGATAACATGTCCTTGACCTCCCGTGTAGATACAATGGTCAAGAAGGCAGAACAATGCCTCTTCTTCCTCAGAAGGCTGAGGAAATTCGGCATGTCCTAAGGACCCTCACCAACTTTTACAGATGACCCGTAGAAAGCATTTTATCAAGTATATTATGGCCTGGTAGGGCAACTCCTCTGCCCAGGACTGTAAGCAACTACAAAATGTTGTGTGCACAGCCCAGACCATCATGGAAGCCAACCTCCCATCCACGGACTCCATTTACACGTCTCATTGCCGTGGAAAGGCGGCCAAAATCGTCAAAGAGTCCTCCCATCCTGGTAATGCTCTCTTTCAACCTCTTCCATCTGGGAGAAGATACAGAAGCTTGAAAACACACACCAATAGGTTTAAGAACAGCTTCTTCACTGCAGTTTTTTAGACTGCTGAATGGACCTCTATATCTTCAAATAATGTTAATCTTGTTTTGTGCACCTCCCGTGCAGCCATAACCTTGTATGCCTTGCTCTGTCTAAGCGCCCTATGATCTGAATGTCCTTGTTTGCTATGATTTGCCTGTACTGCTCACAAAATAAAGCTTTTCACTGTACTAAGGTACATGTGACTACAATAAATCAAACCAAATCATTCAGATGAGATTTTTAAACCTCTGAGGTTGCTGTAACTGATTCCTTGCTGTTGTTTGAACAAAGCAAGAATTATATCTTGGGTGTCATTTATCCTTCAGGAACCAGAAACAAAGTCAGATTGTTTGGTCATTTATAACATTTTTGGTTGATGAACTGGATATATATAAAACATTAGAACTGCAATGTAATATTTCAAAAATACTTGATTGGCTCTGAAACAAGACTAGAAATTGTAATAAGACTAGAGATAATGTAAGTCCATGATCCCTAAAATTCTTCAATTGTTCCCAAAAATTCCCTTTGATAGTGCCCAAAAGCAGCCTTTGCACCATACTCATATCAGAGAAAAACTTTCCAAATTCCTTGATGGCCCTAAATTTTTAGTCCTGGAGCTTTCATACACCTGAAGTTTAAACACTCTCAGCTTCAAATAACCTTTGCAGGGCTATTAGCAAAATGCTCTTGTCTGCGACTATCACTGAACTCTTTGTTCTCAGGTAATCTAGTTTTATAATCCTCTCCTTTTCTTGGAAGCACTGCTTTGTAGATTCATCTTCTTTCAAGGATTCTGCAGACTGCCCCGAACTGAAAATCAAAACAAAATTCTTTTCCAAGCTTCAGTGTTTACCTTAATATTTAAAAACCAATTCCAGAATTTTCCAACAGAAACTGTGATGCTCAATTGTTTACCTTGCTCAGTTGTAAATCTGCCTAATGTAAATTAAAATCCATTATCTCTGAAAACTAGTCTCTCAAGTTGTTTTAAAAGAAATCACTGTCACTACAGAAATACTATAAGTCAGTCATTAAATCACTCACACACAGAAAAACCCATATTCACAAGTTAAAAATGCAAACATCCAAACTTAAAAATAAAGAATATTAACATATATATAAATCACACATCATACATCACAGCTGAAAAGTGACAAGTATCATTCATACTACACAAATGGCAGGCAATGATAATCTCCAACAAGAGAGAATCTATCCATTGCCCCTTGACTTTCATTGGTTATCACCATTACGTAATCTCCCACTATCAACCATTGACCAGAAACTGAACTGAACTAGCTATATAAATACAATGGCTACAAGATCAGGTCAAAGGCTAGGAATCCTGTTAGGATCTCAATTCCTGACTGAAAGCCTGTCCACCATCTACAAAACACACTTTGGGATCATAATGCAGTATTCTCCATGGCCCGGATGAGTGTAGCTCCAAAAACCTGACACCCCTTCCACTGCAGTCGCTCAATAGTAGCAGGGTATATCATCTACAAGATGCAGTGCAGAAATTCACCTTCTAAACCCACTTCCTGAAGGACAAGGGTAACAAATACATGGGGAAATCACCAGCTGCAAGTTCCTCTCCAAGCCACACACCATCCTGATTTGGAAATATCGAAACGTAACACAAAATATAGGAACAGAAGTAGGCTATTCAACTGTTTGAGTCTACTCAGCCATTCAATATGATCACAGTTGACCATTCAATTCAGCAGCCTGTTCCCACTTTCCCCCCGTATCCTTTGATTCCTTTAGCCCTAAGAAGTATATCTAACTCCTTCTTGAAAATATTCAGTGTTTTGGCCTCAACTGCTTGCAGTGGGAAAGAATCCCACAGGATCACCACTCTCTGGTTGAAGAAATGTTTCCTCATTTGATTCCTAAATGGTCTACCCCATATCCTTAGACTGAGATTCCTGGTTCTGGACTTCTCAGAAATTGGAACTCCATTCTGTGTTTATCCTGTCCACTCCTGTAAGAATTTTACAGGTTTCGAAGAGACTCCCCCTTCATTTTTCTAAACCCGAGTGAATAAAGATCTGACCAATCCAGTCTCTCTTCACACATCACTGCTACCATAGTAGGACTCATTAGGTGGCACGTTGGCTCAGTGATTAACACTACTGCCTCACAGTGCCAGAGAACCAGGTTCAGCTCCAGCCTTGGGTGACTGCTGTGTGGAGTTTGCATATTCTGCCCGTGTCTGTGTGAGTTTCCACTGGTTACTCCGGTTTCCTCCCACAGTCCGAAGGTGTGCAAGTTATGTGGATTGGCCATGTCCGTAATGTCCAGGGATATGTATGCTAGGTGGGTTAGCCATCGTAAATGCATAGAACATAGAACATAGAACATTACAGCGCAGTACAGGCCCTTCGGCCCTCGATGTTGCGCCGACCTGTGAAAACCAATCTGAAGCCCATCTAACCTAAACTATTCCATTATCATCCATATGTTTATCCAATGACCATTTAAATGCCCTTAAAGTGGGCGAGTCTACTATTTTTGCAGGCAGGGCATTCCACGCCCTTACTACTCTCTGAGTAAAGAACCTACCTCTGACATCTGTCCTATATCTATCACCCCTCAATTTAAAGCTATGTCCCCTCGTGCTAGCCATCACCATCCGAGGAAAAAGGCTCCCACTGTCCACCCTATCTAATCCTCTGATGATCTTGTATGTCTCTATCAAGTCACCTCTTAACCTTCTTCTCTCTAACGAAAACAGCCTCAAAACCCTCAGCCTCTCCTCATGCAGGGTTATAAGGATAGGGCAGGGGGTGTGGGTCTGTGTGTGATGCTCTTTGGAGGGTTAGTGTGGACTCGATGGACTGAATGGCCTGCTTCCACAGTGCAGGGATTCTATGACTCAGTCTGGTAAACCTTTGCTGCGCTCCATCCATAGGCAGAACATCCTTTCTGGGATAAGGAGACCTAAACTGCACACAATACTCAAGACGTGGTCTCACTAAGGCCCTGTACAATTGCAGCAACACAGCCATCCTCCTGTACTTGAATCTTATCACTATAAGGCCAACATACTATTTGTCTTCTTCATTGCCTTCCTTTAGTGCCATTCCTTTAGCGTCATCGGTTTAAAATCCTGGACCTCCCTCTCACTAAAAATGTCATGGATGTGCCTACACCAAATGGACTGCAGTGGTTCAAAAAGGCAGGTCACTATATTTTCAAAGGCAATTAGGGATGGCCAATAAATGCTAGTCCAGCAATGACATACATACCCATCTGAATAAAGAAAACAAATTTCTTTTTGTTGAGGTTAGAGATTCTTGGGAGTGCATGCACTGCATTTATGTGTGGTGGATTTTATGAGGAAGAGGTACTGATTATCAGCACCAAATGAACTAGATGTAGTTTGGTCATTCACCAGCAAGAAATCTGACTGCCTGAGGTATATTAATCAGATGGCAACTTTAGTTAAGGGTGGGAATTCCACCCCTCAGGGACAGGAAGTCTGATGCTAAATTAATCCCAGCAGCACCACAAAAAAGCAATAGTCACTGTTGGGATTACAAACAGTCCCAAAAAGTAAGTAGAAATGGATTTAATATAAACCTGGGGATATAGGGCAGGTATGGTTGCAAAGGGGGAGTGAGGGATGGGGAATAGTGTTTGAGAGATTTGAGAGAGGCACATAGCAAGGGCAGGGTTTATCCTGGAGGTGATGCTTAAGCTGCACATAGCGTATTGTATAGGGGGAAATTTGCAAATCCGTAGAACACTTCTTTGTGCTACAAGTCAGACTTTCGTGATGATTTCTGATGTATGTCATGTCAGACACCAAATTGGTGTGGGTGTTACTGTTCGCTTAATGAACATCCACCAGATGTATTGTTTTTATTCGTTCATGAGATTTGGACATTGCTGGCTAGCCCAGAATTTACTGGCCATCCCTATTGCCCTTGCAAAGGTGGTAGTAAGCAGTCTTGTTGAACCAATGCAGCCCATGTGGTGTCAGTACAACAATGACATTGGACAAGGAGTTCCAGAATTTTGACCAGGCAATGTTGAAGGAACAGTGATATAGCTCCAAAACAGTATGGTGTGTCTTCGATGAAAACTTGCAGATGATCCCATGCATTTGCTATTCTTGTTCCTTTAAAGGTAGAGGTTGTAGGTGTGGAAGGTGTTGTTGAAGGAGCCATGGTAAATTTCTGCAATGCACTTTACAGCTGTTACAAACTGCTGCCATTGTGTGATGGTAGTAAAGCAAGTGAATATTTATGATGGTGGATGTAGTTTTGATTAAACAGAATGCTTTGTCTTGGATTGTGCCAAGATAATAATATGTTTCTTGGGTTGTTCTGGAGATGGTTGACATCTCTGTAAAATCAAGAAATGAGTTGGTTATCACAGAATTCCCAGCTACCCACCAGCTCTTGAAGTATTTAAACTACCAGTGCAGTTGAGCTTCTAATCATTTGTGATTCCCAGGATGTTGATGGTGATGCCACTGAACTTCAGGGGGAAATGATCATATTCTCATTGCAGAAGTTGTGATGTCAGTCAGTGTATAATTCTGATTGGATGTCAGCATGCAATTTTGGAGGTCAGTATTCCAGCTAACAGAGATCAGCACCAGGAAGGATACTTCACCAGTGTCATTTAAAAGGACTATCAAATACTCTCAGGATAGGTGCTGATCACTTTCTGTTGTTTACTGCTATGATAATACAAGTGTTTTATCATAGATGGTAATGTCTGTTTGTCAGCTGCTGATGGACCTTGTCCTGACTCAAGGATCCTGCATAAAACAGTTTCTGCCAGATATGGGTGCAATAGTATACCCTCAGAATTTATTACAACTTAGAGAATGAACAAAGGTGACACAGCAAGCCAAGCTCCTAGAAGGAAAAAAAGGGGTGGAGAGAGGTGGGAAAATGGACTTGTAGCTGGAGCGCATTCACCTCTGGGTGCTCCGTATTTGGTGAATAGCTGAGTGTCAACAGGAGGACAGTGATGAAGAACGGAAAAGTCAACCCAGGCAGTTTCCCATGAATACCTCACCTGGTTGCAAAATCAGTAAAAGTACTATCAATTGCCACTTTACTAACCATTTAACTAACCAGGCAAACAGAAGGCTGGCAGCTCTTTGGTTCCAATAGCATCACTGCTGGAGGAAGCCTGCTGTAAAGGTCAGCGGATTGGGTTCACCAGGACCAGAGAGGCAAGACCTGTTGAAGGTCAGGTGAGTCATTGTTGGGGGTAGAAAGGATATTTCTGTGAATGGCCTCCCCATGTGACCACTTAAGTCCCTCATTGGGTCTCTGAATGGAAAAGCCATCTGACTGAACTGCAGGAAGTTGGAAAGGTGACAGGCAGTCCAAACGCTACCAACCATCTCATTCTATGTTCCCCTCAATAAGTCTATCTATCAACTCATGAAGGCTGGGTTAAATTCCACTCACCTTGTATAGGCCCTGCTACCCTCTAAATCACATGCAATGTCTGTAACTGAGCTGGTGGCTGTGATTGTTAAAACAAGTGACAGTATAAATTCATCATCAATATTCTATTACTCTTCCATCATGGCAGGCTGGGTAGCAGTTCTTGGCTATCTGAAAGAAGGTAGATACGGTAAGGGTTTTAAAGGGGTGGGGCAATCAAGAGATACAAGCTTCCACCATCTGTAATTGTAAATCAGAAAATGTTTTGGGATGAGGGACAAATGGGCTGTGTAAGGAGGATTGGGCAAGAGGACATAATCATCTTTTATTGATTCACCTCCACTGCTGACTTTGTCCTTAATCATAGCCTTTGTACAATGTCAAGGTCCTAAAAGTGGTCATGCTGGAGACTGCATTAAGCCCTACTCCATCTAATGATGCCAAGACCAGGACTGAGGGGAAAGCATAACATATAGGATTTTATTGGGTGAGGATTATATCATGGAATCGATGTTGAACTTATGAATGCATTTGCTATCATGCAATTAACTACATCCTGTTCAGGATGAGCTTCTCATTAGGAGTCACTAGTGGTTTTCCTCTACCACAATAAGCCAAGTAGGGACTTAAACCCAGTTGAGCAAAGAAGATGTCAGCAAACTATCACCAACCACAAGCTGGTAGTGGTTGGCACTGAAGCATATACAACATGGTAGCAGCAATAGGTATTGTTACTTAATACTACAGGATAATAACAGTGAGGATTCCAGTGAACCCAACAGCGGTAATGGACATTAACAGTTTTAAAGATTTTATGATTTTAAGAAACATTCATACAGACAGTTGGCAGGTAAAGCTGTTGAACAATGAATCAATCTGCCCACAAACCTGCAGGAGGATCAACACAGATGAAACAGCATTTAACAGTAAAGCCTTTTATTTCAGACCTGGCAAAAAGAGCAGAAGCAAGGTTCCATTGGGAAATGTGGGCCAATAGAGTCTGATTAAATGTTTAACAAGGAAGTAAGCAGGCATTGGCACTTTGTGAGTAAGGTTAAAAATCTCTAATGGGCATGGGGAAAACTTTAAAACTTTAAAACTTTAAATTAGTGGGTAGACCAGAAGTTGGAAAAGAAATACTTACAGCTCACATCAAGCATTTCCACCATAGTAAGTGAACACAATGAAGCATAGCTACAGAGGAGAAACAAGGGCTATAGATTGAACTAAGGTCACAGCATTAGTAACATCACAAAGCCAGAAATAACATTGCTCAGTTTAACTTGACAGACTAACAGATAATGATAGTACGGAGACTATTGGGGCTGCAAAAGTTCAAAATTTAAATCACATTTCAGGCAGAAAAGGCTTGGAAATTTATGGAAAACAAAAACAGCATTGTTTATTAGGCTGTAAAGGGAGATAAATTGTCTATTTTTCCTGTTAAAAAAAACCTCTACATTGCTCGCATATCATGAGAAACCTTTATGTTGCTACAGAAGGTAAGAACCCTCATTTTGACTGCAAAGATGCAGGTAAACCTCCAGTATACAATACAGAGGTACGGAGCACTAAAGTAAATTGTTTAAAAACAAGAAAAATAAAATGGCATTGTTATTTTACAGAGGCTAAATATCAACTTGGGAAAGAGAGTAAACAGCATTGAGATCCCACAACATTTTAAAAGCTTTAAACTAAAAAGAAAAGAAAACACATTAGGAAGAAGTCGTAAGAGTTGCCGATGCTGGAGTCAGAGATAACACAGTGTGGAGCTGGAGGAACACAGCAGGCCAGGCAGCATGTGAGGAGCAGGAAAGTTGACATTTCGGGTTGGGACCCGAAATGGCAGGAGTAATAATACTGCCTGGCAGATTTAATTTCAGAGAGGGCCCAAATCAAACACAGGATTGAAAATTTTGGAGAAAACAGTTCTTAAGGTACAGAATTGCTTCTAAGATAGACACTGAATTATAAGCTGAACCAATAAATGTACTCTTGTAGTTATTGAGACTTACAGCTGATGACATTATAACTCAATAAGACATATGGTCGCTGTGTGGTTGGCACTGCTGCCTCAGTGCTACTCTAGGGACCTGGGTTCAATACCAGTCTGAGGTGACTGTCAGTGGATTTTTGCACGTTCTCTCCATGTCTGCATGGGATTCCTCAAGGTGCTCTGGTTTTCTCCCACAGTTCAAAAATGTATTGGTTAAGTGGATTGGCCATGTTAAATTGCCCATAATGTCCAGGGATATGCAGGCTATGTGGGTTAGCCATGGGAAACATAGGGCTGCAGGAATGGGGTGGATCTGTGTGGGATGCTCTTCAGAGGTTCGATGTGGACTCAATGGGCCAAATGGCCTTCTTCCATCTTTAAGGATTCTATGATTCTATAAAAGATGGCACCGACACTTTTGATAAAATCTTATAAACTTTTGACAGTTACTTTAATCTAAGAAAAAAAATCAAATTCTTGAAAGAGTAAAATTTTCAGCATCCAGAGGAATCCCTGGAGAGAAAGAAAAAGGAAAACTATGACCAGAGAGCTTTCACATCAGAATTATAAGAGATACAATTTGTGTTGGAATTACCAAAGCATCTTTGTCAGTTTTGTAGCAGTCCAAAGAAGATTAAACTTTGAAGCAAACTATTCAGATTGTGCTGGAAGCAGAAAGGAGGAAGAATCGTAGAGAAATCCTGAGAGAAGAAGGACAACTTTATTACAGGAGAGCTGCAGAATCCATTCCATGGCTCTTGTGAGGCTGTGGCAATGTCTATACCTCTGGGCCTGAAGGCCTGATGTCAAGTCCCACCTGCTTAAGAATTGTGTCATAACATGTCTGAACAGGTTAATTAATTATATCTACAATGTATAAAAGCCCAAACGACACAAAGAGAAGGCCAGGCAGCAGGTACTAAGAGTCAGTGACAGTAATATGTTGCACGGAAGCTTCATGAACACAAGCAGCATCCAGATACAAAAAAGATACTTTATCTATAAAAATATAAATATAAATCTCTCCAACATGGTGAGCTGTTATGTAATGAGGTAGAGCTACAGGGATTAGAAAAGACACCCAACTTATTCCTATGGGAAATTGGTGATCCAACCAAGTTAAGTTTGACAGAATCTATTTAAGTCAATGGACATCTCAATAGTCTTAAGATTAATATGGGGGAGATTTTGTTGCCTCATCAGATCATTTACCATAGGTGAAAAAGCAGAAATTACAGCCAACAGAGATGAAACTAAATGGTGCCAGTGGAAAAGGTGAAAGGTATGAAAGGTGAAACAGATGAAAGGTATGCTACTACCACCACAGTAATGCAAAACTTGTAAGATAATAGAGAATGTACATGTAATTCATAATTAAGAAATCTCACTTTTAAGAATGCATTCATGTCTTGACTTCAACCTTCTTGAAGTAGCAGAAGGAGTTCATCTAGTAACAATGGATAGTAAACACGTCAAGAGAGACCAGCTCATGTCAAGTCTATCCAAAGACAGGCCAGTGTGAGGATGAGGTGACACCGTTAATGTTGGGTATAAAGCCTGATTGGTAGAGATTAATAGTAGGTAAGTAAAGGAGGTGAACTGCATTGATCAAGGTCTGAAACAAATGATATAGTTGGTGAGATGTGACTCTTGAAGTCACACTGACTGACCTTGAATGCTAGTGTGAGTCCATTGAATTTTTATGTACTTGGTGCGTGGAATTTGACCCCTGGCATCAATTGTCACTGTTATCTGATTCCACTGCCTTCCCATTGGTTGTCTGAAGGGCCTCCTGGCCCTGTGGCCTTGTGAGGGAATGGTACCTAAATTCCTTCTTTATACTTCCTGTCAAGATCTCTGATGCAGTGTCCAAGAACATTAGAATATGCTGTCTCCCATGTCATGCCATTATTCAAGATGTGGTGGAGAAAAGAGAAATGTAGTTGTGATCAGGAATAGTATAATCAGGGGAATAAACATGGCCAGGAATGAGAATCCCAAAGGCTGTGTTACCTGCCTGGTGCCCAGGTTCAGGATATCTCATCTGGGCTGCAGAGGAACTTGGAGTGGGAAGGGAAAGATCCGGTTATTGTGGTCCACGTAGGTACAAACAATACATATAGAAAGAGGAAAGAGGTTCTGCTGAAGGAAAATGACAAAGCAGAATTAATAATAAATTAAAAAGTAGAACTAAAAAGGTAACGATCTCTGGATCACTTCCTGAGACATGAGCTTATTGTCACAGGGTCAACAAGATTAAAGAGGTAAAGCATTGTTCAAAGATTTGTGCACGATAAACAAGTTTGAATTCATGGGACATTGGACCCATTACTGGGGAAGGAGGCAGCTGTTCCAATGGGATCGGCTCCACCTGAATGATGCTGGGACCAGAGTCCTGACGAATTGTATAACTAGTGCTGTTGATAAGGCTTTAAAATAAATAATGGGCATGTGGGTTCAGTTGCATGGAAAATTATGAAAAATATTAAAGAGAGGGCTCAGGAGACGTTATTAAAGTTTCCAGAACAAATAGTAGGACAGAGAATATGGAAAGGCTCAGGAATCTAACTTCATTTACGGCAGATAAGAGGGCAACAATGGAAAGGGAGGCAGCCCATGCAGGATTGAGGGTAATCCGCTTAAATGAATTCAGTATACAAAACAAGGTAAATGAGCTTGTAGTGCAGATTGAAGTTGGCGAGTACAATGTTGTCGGTGTCACAGACACATGGTTACAATGGGACTAGGGCCAGGAATTAAATATCTAAGGATACACTTTATATCAAAAAGGACAGGCAGATGGGGGATTGAGGGCAGTGTTGCTTTGTTAGTGAGAAATGAAGTTAAATCAATAGCAAGAAGTAATATAGAGTCAGAAGGCATAGAGTTCTAAGTAGAATTGAGGAACTACAAAGGAAAAAAAGTCATTGATAGAAATTGTGTACATGCCTCTGAGCAATTGAGGTAATAAGGTGTAGAGCTGGATGAACACAGCAGGCCAAGCAGCATCAGAGGAGCAGGAAAGCTGATATTTCAGGCCTAGACCCTTCAAGAAGGGCCCGACCTGAAACGTCAGCTTTCCTGCT
>NC_063345.1:22964816-23121678 GCF_021869965.1 Rhincodon typus | reverse complement strand
AGCAGGAAAGCTGACGTTTCAGGTCGGGCCCTTCTTGAAGGGTCTAGGCCTGAAATATCAGCTTTCCTGCTCCTCTGATGCTGCTTGGCCTGCTGTGTTCATCCAACTCTACACCTTGTTATCTCAGATTCTCCAGCGTCTGCAGTTCCTACACCTCTGAGCAATTGTCAGGATGTGTGGCAGGAGATAGAAAAGGCATATAGGAAAGGCACCATTACAATACTCATGCAGGTGGGCTAGGAAAATGAGGTTGGGTAGCGGATCTCAAGGAAAGGAATTTGTTGAATTCTATGAGATGGTTTTTTTTGGAGCAGTTTGTGGTACAGCCCAGTTGGACGCAGTCAGTTCTGGATTTGATGATATGTAATTTGGCAGATTTCACTTTGCAGTTTGAGACAGCGAAGCTGAAATCAGATGTAACAGTATTACAATTGAGTAAAGGTAAATGCAAAAACATGAGGGAGTAGTTGGCCAGAGTTGATTGGAAGAGAAGCCTAGCAGGGAAGATGGTGGAGCAGCAATTGCAGGAGTTTCTGGAGGTAATTTGAGATGCAGAGCAGAAATTCATCCCAAGGAAGAAGAAACATACTGAGGGGAGAATGAGGCAACCATGGTCAACAAGGGAGGTCAGGGACAGCCTAGGAGCAAAGGAAAATGTATACAACATGGTGAAGATTAGTGGGAAGCCAGAGGATTGGGAAGCCTTTAAAAACCAGCAGAGGACAAAAAAGAAAGCAAGAAGGAGAGAGAAGATGAAATATGGGGTAAGCTAGCTAGTAATATAAAAGAAGAATCCAAGAGTGCTTTTTCACTATCTAAAAGGTAAGAGAGAGTCAAGAGTGGATATTGGACTGCAGGAAAATGAGGCTGTAGAAGTAGTAATGGGGAACAAAGAATTGGTGGAGGAACTGAATACGTGCTTGGCATCAGCATTTACGGTGGAAGATAACAGTAGCATACCATAACTTCAAGAGAGTCAGAGGGCAGAAGTGAGTGTAGTGGCCATCACTAAGGAGAAGGTGCTGGGAAAGCTGAAAGTTCTGAAAGTGGATAAATAATTTGAACCAGATGGACTACACTCCAGGAGATAGCTGGGGAGATTGTGGAGGCATTGGTGGTGATCTTTCAGGAATCACTGGAGTCAGAAGGGTCCCAGAGGATTGGAAAATGATTAACATAACACCCTTGTTTAAGAAGGGATGGAGGCAGAAAGAGTTTAATGCCCATTAATAAAGGTGAGTTTACAGAGTACTTGGAAGTGCATGGTAAAATAGATTGAGTCAGCATGGCTTCATCAAGGAGAGGTCATGCATGACAAATCTGTTAGAATTTTCTGAGGAGGTAACAAGCAAGTTAGACTAAAGAGACTGTGGACGTGATCTATTTGGATTTCTAGAAGGCCTTTGACAAGATGCCATACAGGAGGCTGCTAAATAAGATAAGGGCCCATTGTGTCACGGGCAAGCTACTGGCATGGATAGAGGATTAGCTGATGAGCAGAAGGCAAACAGTGGGGATAAAGGTGTCCCTTTCAGGATGGCAAATGGAGTTCTGCAGCGGTCAGTGTTGGGACGACAACTATTCACGCCACACAATAATGATCTGAATGAAAGAACTGCTGCTAAGTTTGCAGATGACACAAAGATAGGTGGAAAGGCAGATAATGTTGAGGAAGTGGAGAGGCTGCAGAAAGACCTGGATAGGCTAGGAGAGTGGGCCAAGAATTGGCAAATGGAATACAATGTGCGAAAGTGTGATGTGATGTACTCTGGTAGGAAGAATAGAGGCATCATTACTATACTTCTTATACACTCACAACTGTGTGGCCAAATTCAGGTCTAGCTCCATTTACAAATTTGCTGAGGGACATCTGTAGTGGGTCGGATCTCAAACAACGATGAGACAGAGTACAGGAAGGAGATAGATAGCTTAGTGGAATGGTGAAAAGGCAACAATCTCTCCCTCAATGTCAGCAAAATGAAGGAACTGGTCATTGACTTCAGAAATCAGAGTGGAAGACACATCCCTGTCTGTTTCCGTGGTGCTGAGGTGGAGATGGTCAAAAGCTTCAAGTTCCCAGAAGTAAATATCTCTGATGATCTATCTTGGTCCATCCACGTCGATGCTACGTTCATGAAAGCAACTGACATCTCTACTTCCTCAGAAGTCGAAGGAAATCCGGCATGTCCGGAGTCACTCTTACCAATTTTTATAGATGAAACATCGAAAGTGTCCTATCTGGGTACATCACAGCTTGGCATGGCAACTGATCTACCCAAGACTTCAAGAAATATAGAGTTGTGAACACAGCCCAGTCCATCACCCAAACCAGCCTTCCTTCCATTGACTCCTTCTACACTTCCCGCTGCATCGGGAAAGCAGCCAACATAAACAAAGGCCCCTCCCACCACGGTCATACCATTTCCACCCTCTTCCATTGGAGTAGAAGATTCAAAAGTTTGAAAGCACTATCAATAGATTTAAGAACAACTTTTTCCCCACTGCTATCAGACTTATGAATAGACCTTTCATATATTGGAGTTGATCTTTCTCTGCATCTTCTCTGTAGCTGTAGTACTATATTTTGCATTCTGTACTTTAACCTGATGTGCTTATGCAAGGTATGATTTGTCTGGTTAGCACGCAATGCAATACTTTTCACTGTATCTCCGTGTATATGACAATAATATGTCAAATCAAATAGACTACTTTCTAGATGGGGAAAGGCTTCGAAAATCTGAAACACAAAGGCAATTGGGAGTCTTAGATCAGGATTCTCTTAAGGCTAACATGCAGCTTCATTTGGCAGTTAGAAAGGCAAATGCAGTGTTGGCGTTCATGTTGAGAGGGCTACAATATAAGAGTAGAGATGTACTGCTGAGGCTGTATAAGGTTTTGGTCAGATCGCTTTTGGAATATTTTGAGCAGTTTTGGACCTTGTTTCTAAGGAAGGATGTGTTGGCCTTGGAGGGGGTCCAGAGGAGAATTACAAGAATGATCCCAGGGATGAAGGGCTTGTCATATTAAGAGTGGTTGAGAATTCTGGGTCTGTAATTGGAGTTTAGAAAGATGAGAAGGATCTCATTGAAACTTGCAGAATATTGAGAGGCCTAGATAGATTGGACATTGAGAAAATGTTTATATTATTGGGAGAGATTACAGCTCAGGGACACAGCTTCAAAGTGGAGAGACAACCCTCTAGAACTGAGATGAGAGGAATTGCTTCAGCTAGAGGGTAATGAATCTGTGGAACTCATTGCCACAGAAGACTGTGGAGGCCATGTCATTCAGTGTTTATAAGACAGAGATAGGTAGGATTTTGATTAGTAAGGGGATCAAGGTTAAAGGGAGAAGGCAGGAGAATTGGGTTGAGGAACATATCAACAATGATTGAACAGCGGAGCAGATTTGATGGGTCAAATGGGCTAATTCTGCCCCTTTATCTAAAGCTGTAATGGTCTGAGTCTATATCAGAATGAATAGTACAGGAGCATTCAGTTTGTACTGCAGTCATAATGTGCCTCCCTTCAAAGGTTCAGGTTGGTTTAAGTAGCCTTTCACAATTTGGGACTCACTGAGGGGTTCGCAACAACTCAGCAGCATGGTTAGCATTGGCTGCAAGCTACAAGCATTGGAATGAGCAGACAGCAGAAGGTTGGCATACTGCCTGCATTATAATGGATCGGTGCAAGATAATTGAACATTGTGTACTCTGTGCCTGTTTTTGGGGGCTCTCTAATTTAAATCCCCTTCTGCAAGCAGAGAGCATTTCATTCCCGCAATGTCTTCTGTAGCCTTTCAGCTGATTTATAAAACTGCTCACAACGGTACCAGGTTCAACAGATGGCTTGCAATTCTATGGTGTGGGAGGAATTCTCCAAGGTATCGCCAGCAGGCTGTCATAAAACTATATCACTGCGTTGTGATTTCTCCTATGTATCAATTACATTCTATTTTGTAGTGATACTCTGCTCACTGATGGATCTACATTCTTCAGCACTTACTGTTCTTCAGAGCCTGATGCCTTCAAAACAAATTTTAAGAAATGCGGTAAATCCAACAGAGATTGAGTGACTTTTGCTATGGTTTTGTGATTACGTGTAATAAAACAAGATCCAAAAGCTACCCATTGAATGATAAAACATCCATTTCTTTTCTCAAATTAACTCTTATCAGATAAGACAGATAAGAAAAATGTTGCAGTTTTTTCAAATGGTTTACATGGGTCAGGATTTTCCCTTTTGGCTTCAGGACCCCATTTTCAGATGCAAATGCTGCCAAAAGACTGCCCTATATGGAGTAGTCTCACCAATCTGTTATTTCCTCAGAATTGTTCAATTTGTAGTCTTATGACTCTTGAAGCTCAATAGCCACCTACAAGTGCTTCAAAAGAAGCAGGAGCAGAATGTGTTTGCAGGTTAGACTTGCTCTCTGACTTCTCTAAGCCAAAAAGAACAAAAGGGCCCCCTGCAGCAAGGACTCCGTTGTGTGGGAGATATCCTTCACAGGGTGTCCTGTGGCTGATGCTGAAAGCAGACAGGCAGGAAAGGCATCCACGCCTACTTGGTACACTGGTATTGTTCCCAGTTGGGTCCTATCAAGAGGCCTTAATTAGTCTTTACTCAATTGGCTAACTGCAGCTTGTAGGTGGTGCAGCCTACTACACCATCCTGGAGATAGGGAAATGGCCTGGGACTGGGATGGAGCTGAGGAACACAGGCCATCAGTGTGAAATTTCATGCTTGTCCACTTCCATCCCTGTAGCGATTGTAACAAGGTCAGCTAGCTAGATCTCATAGAATGGGAGTTCCCTGATTGGAGCGATAATCTGGTCCAATCGGGGACCCCTGGCTGACAGATTAAAAGCAGGAGTGTCAGACTCTGACAACTGTCTCTGAGGGAGCTGGATCTATGTCAAGGACTCTCCATGTGTAAATAAAGTGTGACTTGGTGATGGGATACCGGTCTCTGTGGAGTTATTTCACTCATGAACTGGGTAGAATTTGCTCCTCTACCTTCAGTTCTCCACCATAGTTAAATGGAACTCGGAAGCTCACACTGTGTGGGGGACAGTCGCCTGGTAATGATTTTCCCCAAATTCTCTAATTAGTTGGCAGGGGGCAGACATTCCATCCAATGAGGACAGGGCTCTGAAACTGGAAAACCAAAGTGAGGTCCTCCAGAACTCAAAAATCATCAAGCTGACTTTTCAGGCCAGTGAGGGTGAGGTCGCCCAAAGACGGAAAAAAATACTTTATCTAATAGTATCAACTTTAAAATTAAGGAAAAAAAGCCTCAGCATCTAGTTCACCACTGTAACCCATACATAGGGACAGTTTGTGGTTACAGCTGACCAGACAAATAGGGAGAGCCTCTAAACATGTCAACCCCCAAAGGTTGGTACCAGGAGACTACATTCCAGGCAATTACCACATTCTTTGGACCTTCAGCCAATCTGGAGACTGACTATAATATTCTTATCGGCTTTCAACAATTACCTTAACAGCCCTTTATTGAAGTCAGTTGTATACCTGCTGTGTGACAGCAGAATGCTACCTAGCTCATAAATATTCTGCTTTCAGTAAAATGACAAGAAGGTGGATAGTATCAAGGATTTGGATGTTGGGCAGCAATACAAACTTACACACACACACACATTCATTAAAACATTCAAACATACAGATCAGGAATGGGAGTCGACCACTTGGCCCCTTAAGCCCACCTCACCGTACAATAAGATCATGACTAATCTGATTATTCATATTCCTGCCTACCCCTGACAATCTTTCATCGACTAACATATCACAAATCTATCTATCTCTAACTTAAAAGTATTCAAAGACCATGCTTCCACAGCCTTTTTGTTAAGAGAGTTCTAAAGATTCATGACCTTGTGTAAGAAAATCTGTCTTAAATGGGCGAGCACTATATTTAAGCAATATTGGTTAGTTCTAGAAATTCCACAAAAGTAAACATCCCTTCTATATTTAACCTGTCACCCTCAGGATGTCATAAGTTACAATCGACTCATTTCTTACTTTTCTAAAACACCCTATATGCAAACTTAACCTATTCAACCTTTCCTCATAACTCAAGCCTTTCAGTCTGGTTATTAGTCTCGTTCTTGATCTGCTTCCAATGCATTTACATCCTTCCTTAAATAGGGAGACCAATAATGCAGACAGTATTCAGGATGTGATCTCACCAATGTCCTATATAACTAAAGCATGACTTCCCTACTTTTGTATTTAATTTGCCTTAAAACAAACAATTGCATTCAATAGCTTTCCTAATTATATTCTTTAGTTGCATATTGATGTTTTACGAGTCGTGCACTACGACACCAAGATCCTTCTGTATATCAAAACTCAGCAATCTCTCATTGTTTGATAAACATACTTCTTCTTTACACTTCCTGCCAAAATGGACACATTTACATTTTCCTACATTGTACTTCTAAGCTAGAAAAGTTTGGTTAGAAATCTGCAGGTTGTTAGAACTTATAAAGTTTAGAGTCTCAGAAAAGTTCATGGCAGCAGACTTGAAAAGGACTCATCAAATTGACGCCACAGTCCATAGCAAAGAAACTGTCAGGAGTCAGTTAAGGAAAAAGCCATGGATTTGAGGAAGCAAAGGAATTTCTGTGGACTTAAGTCTCTGTAATGCATAACGTTGGGAACAAGTTAAAACTCTATTTTGCTGTGTGATTTGAGATATTTCTAATTGTGTGCTATATTTAAATAGCTATTTTTAATTCTCATTTTTTTAACAACAGTACTTCCAATCTATTTTTGAAGAAAATCTGTAGCCTCATGTGATATATCTCCATGACTGATCATCAGATTAAGTAACCAACCAAAATTATGATCTATCAAGCCAGTTTTCATTCTGAGATCTGATTTGTCCCATCATACCATCAACTAGGATCATAATGCTATCTGTTTTTGCATTTCTAGCTGGCTTCCTGTCATACTCTACCCTCCATGTTAATACTTTACTAATTATTTGCCCTTTTTCATATTCTGTCTAGTCTTCTGATCTGTCACATAACTTTGTGTAATTATATGCTTCCTCTGTACGTTTGATATGATACTTAACTTTGAAAGTTAACCACAAATGGTGGATCTTCCCCTTGGAATTTTACTTTCTTGTTGGAAAGGATTTATCTGCATGTTCTTAAATAAACCCTTGAATGACCGCCACTGCATCTTTAATATTGTTTGCCAGTTTACTTTAGTTAATTCCGCTTTCATGCCCTCATATTTGATCTTATTTAAGGTTAAAATGCTTGTCTTGGACCCACTCTTCACTCTCACTCAAACTGTTTATAAATTTTTATCATATTAAGATTGCACTTTCATACCTGACCTACCTGGGGCATTAAAGGTGTGCCCCAGATTTCTTTCTCACATAAGAAAGCAAATTACTGTAAAAGCTAAGGAATGACAAATCATTCTTTTGGGTAATTTACATCTTTATGGACTCAACATTAAGTTCAAGAATTTCATAACTTCAGCCCCATCTATTTTTACGATTTTTGATGTTATTTTTAGATGACAGTAGTTGGTAATGATTCTGTTTTCCTATTTACACCACTTCCAGGAATGTATTTTGTCCTATTATCCTTCACTTTTGCTTAATTTGCATTCTTTAATCTTTTTTCTGCCTTCTCCCCACTTTTCCTGCCTCTGTACTTGCTTAGAAAGTTTTACATCTCAATCTTTTTCCAATTTACTGCAAAATCACAGCATGCAACGTTAATTCTGCTTCTTGCCAGACTTGTTATTTCCAGAATTTTCTGTTTTGATTTCTCTTTCCCAAATGACTGCCATAGAAGATTAAATCCTTTCTGTCCCATCAATCACTAGCAATTCAATTCCAAATGGGAAATCACCTGTCAGTGTTTGTTATTGCTCATTCCTAATTGCCCTTGAGAAGTTAGTGTTCAGATACCTTCTTGAACTGCAGCAGTTCATATTGGGACACCCTATACACTGATAATAAGAGAGTTTCAGGAGTTTGACCCAGCAATGTTGAAGGAACAGTGTTACTGCTGTAAATAAGGATTGTGTATAGTGTTGAGGGGAACTTGCAGGTGGTGGTACTGTACTCCAATGCATCTCCTGGAAGATGCTGTTGAAAGTCCTTCCTGAGTTGCTGCACGATATCTTGTAGATAGTACACACTACTGCCACTGTGCTGTAGGTGGTGGAAGGGATGAATGTTGAAGGTGACGGATGGGGTACCAGTCAAATGGGCTGCTTTGGCCTTGCTATTGATGAGCTTTGTGCATGTTGTTGAAGTTGCATTCATCCAGGCAAGAGGCGACTAATCCATCATACTCCTGGATTATGTCTTGTAAATGGTGGAGAGGCATTGAGGAGTTAGGAATTGAGTTGCTTGCTTCAAAATCCCCTGCCTCTGACCCACTCTTGTAGCCACTGTGCTCATATTGCTGATCTTGCTCAGTTTCTGATAAACAATAATTAAAACCTTAAATACAAAATTTTACAAAAGTTAAATGCAATATTAAATGTTCATTGTTATAGCTGTTGCATAAATCATTAACTCATTTGTCAGTCATGACGATGATACCAAAATATAGAAAATAGCATTGTTCATAACAGTGCTTTTTATAAATTGGCCTAAACACATCTAAAACAAGATGATGGAACTTGCTCAAAATCAGGCATCCAGCACATAGACCAAAAGGGATATATTTTGGAAATGGAACTCATTTTCATGCAGATAAGCTCAAATAAACACCTGTCAGTCCCACCCACATGTTTCTCTACCTCTTTTATTCTTCAAGAGATTTTGCCCTCATTACAAAATCCAAATTTGCGTACAATATGTAAGGAGAGTTAGAACAATCTCTGATATATGCTTAAATGACATATTATGGCTCTAGTTTGTTCTATTATTCAATGGGAGCCATCTATAACTAAGACTTGCATCAATTTATTTATGTTCTGCAGTTTCATAATTCCAATATAACGACTGAAGTTGGGAAAGTAGACAGTCACTTTTTAACAGATCACCTCAAGATAGTTTTTGGAGGAAATATTGTTTCTTTCAGTTGGTGGTGAACTGTGCATTATTTTCTTTTTGTCTTGGGTTATTACTTTTCAGAGAATCCATCAATATAAATAAATATGCTATGCCAGAAACGGGAAAGAAAAATTGCAATGAGTATACTAATTCGTCTACTTTTCTGGAACAGAGCCAATAGCTATAAAGACAAAAATCATTAGCAAGGCAGGATTTTTACTTGAGTTGTTTGGAATGAACATATTCGTTCATCGGGGTTAGACAAGGCAAGAAATATGCTAAAGCTTGTAGAATCAGCTAATTATTCTTGAATTTGACTTGAAAAATAAAGCATCCTTGTCAAGAAATATGAATATAGAATGCCCTCCTGCTTCTGTGGAGGTTGGTATTTACAAAAATAATGTACATTTATATAATAATTGTTCATACTTTAAAAAAAATCTTCTCCAGCCCCAACCCTTTGAAATATCTCCATAGAGGCCAGTATCCCATCACCAAGTCACCCTTTATTTACACGTGGAAAGTCTTTGACTCTGCTCCAGCCTCCTCAGAGCCAGCTCTCAGAGTGAACAGAACCGTTGACACTCCTGTTTATATCTGTCAGCCATGGCTCCCTGATTGGACTAGGTTAACAGCCCCAATCAGGGAACTCATATTCTATGAGGTCCCCCCAGCTGACCTCGTTTTAATCAGTACACCCTTACTTCCTTTTTGATCAGTCAAAACGACACATGCGATAATGAACCTATTCTGTTTGCCTATGGACTTCCTGAGGAATGGGGTCAGCCTATAACTGGAAGTGAGCACACTGTTACACTGTCCCTCTCCTGCACCATTGGGAACAGCCTGTCAGACTGGGGACCATAAAATTGGGTAGGATGGTGAGGGAGCCATTCTCATATAAAACTATTTTTTCTCTTCAAAGCAGCTGTTTTTGTTGTCGAAGGAAGACAAGATGGTGATTTACAAAACTCCTAAATATCACCTGCGATATTTGAAAGTACTCCATTATAATTGAAATCTTGATGGGACGAGTACAGGACATGAATTGTATTGCGGGTGAAATTAGAAGCAAGCTGTGTCACCCATTAAATACCCTGCCCAATATTCATTTCTTTTGACTGCAATCAACATGGTTATTGGCTTTACAGTGCAATAGACATTTAATAGTTTCTGTCTGCTTCACATTCATTCCAATTTCACTTCCACAGCATTACAGAACGATGCAAAATAGTAGGCAAGGTGAATCTGCAGAGGCAGCCAGATAACATACTTAATGCAAAATGTAGATTTTAGCTTCTTTAGACAGGTATCAATTTGCCCTTTTTCCCAATAAATATTTTATTTGCATTTTGTTCCTGCATCTACTGCTGTAGATGTTCTGCATTTGAAAATTGTCAGGACAGCTTCAGTTTTACTACTCACTGCTGGAAGTTGTGGCAAAGTACTAAGGATGGGAATTGCATCTGAGGCTCTCTTAATGTGCTAGGATTTATAGAAGAATAATGTGGTGTCAGAAAATGCAGGTGCATCAATAACTACAATGATAGGACAGTAATTGGGTTGGTTAGATTCATCTTGCTTTATGGTTGAAGTGAACCTGGGTAATTATACATAATGTCAAATTGTTGTAAGGTGTCACATACCCATTGGAATAGTGTGGCTAATTCTAGTCTTCAAGTCTCCAGAGGATTGTGGTCATGACTAATTGTTCCTATTCAGTGTATTTATTCACTTCTTAACACCACTAGGGTGAAGTGAATTGACAGATTTAATAGATATGACAGAGGGACCTCAGCAGGACAGATACTGGGATTGTATAATCATCATTTTTGGCTGAAGATGTTGGCAAATACTTCAGCTTTACGTCTGGGACTCACTTGCTGGCCTCTGCTATAGCTGAAGATGAGGATATTCACAAAGCTTTTTCCTCCTACAGACTCTATTTTACTCCAAGAAGGGCAGCTGTATCAGACTGCTAGGCTCCCCAAGGGCACATGCTTTGACTTGCTGTTGCCTGGAAACATTCATTAGGTACTAAGGCAGTAGAAATTGCCAGAGAATGCAAACAGCCACTCCCCTTGCTGCCAGCTCACATTTTTGGTCAAGTGAGCACAATACAAGTTCCCAGTAAGTTGGCACCAAATTGCCTGCCAACCTGACACTAAGTTGCAAAGTCAGGTAAAAATTCTTGTGGCACAAAGAACGTTTGGAGCACCTTACAGAATCTCCCCAACCTCACAATCCATTAAACTTAAAACTTCACAGTAAAAAGGGTTGATACATTACATTAATAATAAAGCCAATGATATCAGAATATATTATACTTAAATTTAAATCTATTTTTGACATAGACAAGAGAATAAATTAAAATAACAACCAATTGTAGATTCTACACCTAATACACAATGTTCTATTTTATCACAGCAACTAACCAGAATCAGCATCTAAATACAATTAAGGATTTAAAACTGCAGACCAGTGAATATTTCAATTGCAATATTTTCTCAGTTAAGAACAATCCAAGATAGATCTACTTTACATGCACCACCTTCTCAAAATAATTGAACTTATCTGCAGTCAGATTCTTGTTTCAACTCCTTAATTTAACAGGAAAATTTTTAAGCGTAATGGAACGACATAAAATAAATGTGATACATTTACTCAACATTAAACTGTAATACATGGGGGTGCAATAATATCCCTGTAATTACTTAAGTTTAATATTTGAGCTAAAATATCGCAGTTTACATAATGCCATTTGAATCTACATTATACCAAAGTTTATCCCATTGCCAAGACTAGGACTCCACGCTACTGTTTCCTCCATCCTTCATTGCAGATGTTTCTGATTTTTCTTGAAGTGGTAGGTGTGCCCTTGAGGAGGCCCCAACCAGCCCAGGAACAACATCAGACCTTGAGGGGGCTGGACAACATGGGGGTCCATTAGAGCTGGCTCCAAGAACCCCTGGCGTGCCTGTGGCCACGACTGGTGCTGAGGACCCCCATCAAGTACACACAATTACATCATGATATAGCAGACACCTGGGATCGACCAGAAGCAGACACCTTCCCAAGAAACATGGGAGAAGCGCAGGTGAGACTAAAACAAAATGGTTTCAAGTCCCTCCTCCCCAGCATACCCCTGGTAAATGTCCAAGTTATTGAAAGCCAATTAGATGACCTTAAAGCTAGACTTACCTTCTTGAGGGAATTGAGAAATTGCTGTGTGCTCTGTTTTACAGAGACATGGCTCACTCCTGCTGCACCTGACTGTGCCTTACAACCCTGAGGGTTTCTCTATGTGTCACATGGACTACAGGGCGTCCTCAGGCAAGGCAATGGGTGATGGGGTCTGCCTCTAATCAACACCTCCTGGTGCTCGGACGTAGCGACCCTGGTGAGTTACTGCTCCCCAACCTAGAATATTGAACAGTGAAGTGCCATCCCTACTACCTGCCATGCGAGTTCACAATCACTATCCTGACAGCAGTCTACATAGCACCCACACAGAAGTGAAAAGTGCACTTGATGAAATATACACCACTACAAATAGACTTGAGATAGAATACCCAGATGCCTTGTTCAATGTAGCTAGTGAAGGTGCTTCCATTAGTAGGAGAGACTAGGACCCGAGGGCACAGCCTTAGAGTAAAGGGAAGACCTTTTAGAACGGAGATAAAGAGAAACTTCTTCAGGCAGAGTGGTGAATCTATGGAATTCACTGCCACAGAAGGCTGTGGAGGCCAGATCATTGAGTACATTTAAGACTGAGATAGATAGGTTCTTGATTATTTCGGGGATCAAGGGTTACGGGGAGAAAGCAGGAGAATGGGGTTGAGGATCTTATCAGCCATGATTGAATGGTGGAGCAGACTCGATGGGCCGAATGGCCTAATTTCCACTCCTATGTCTTATGGTCATATAGAATTTCAGACCTGTTAGCCTTACATCAATTGTAGAGAAAATGCTTGAGTCTATGATAAAGAATGGCATAGATAGACACTTGCATAATAATAATCCCATTGGATATATTTAACATGGATTTGTGAATGGGAAACTATCTTTGACAAGTTTGTTAGAGTTTTTTGAAGATGTTGTGAACAATATTCATAAAGGAGAGCTAATAGACTTGGTGTAATTAGATTTTCAGAAGGATTTTGTTAAAGTTTCCCACAAGATGCTTGTTATAAAAATTAAAACACATGGGATATAAGGTAATTTGCTGGCGTAGATTAATGATTGGCTAACTAACAGAAGCAGAAAGTAGGAATAAATTGGTCATAAATTGGTGTTGGCAGACTGTGATTAGTGAAGTACCGCAAGGATCAGTACATGGCCACAGCTATTCATAATACATATCAATGATTTAGAGTTGGGGGCCAATTGCAACATTTCAAAATTTATGGATGATACAAAGAGAAGTGGGAAGTGAATAATGAGGAAGATGTAAAGCAAATTCTGAAGGATTTGTACAGAATTAGTGAATGGGCAAAAACATGTCAGAGAAATATAATGTGTAAAACTGTAAGGATATCCACTTCAGCAGGAGGAACAATTGTGCAGAATATTTCTGAACTTCCAAAGGGAACTCTCCAAAAAAATGTCTTCAGTTGTAAGTTAGAGACAGAGAATTTAGAACAGGTCTAATTTACTAACCTGGAGAGTTACACAGGTAATGTTAGACAGAAAAATGCATGTCTAACCCCTGAATAACCCCTGATTCCCCTAATTATTCACACTGACTTCCTCTCCTACCTAACCCCTGATTTCCTCATGATCGAAGAACTCCCAGCTTAACTTTGACCTGACCTGGCCTATCACCTCACACACTTATGCCACTTATCCACCTACCAACTCTACCCAGCTGGCACCCTACACAACTGCCACTTAATTCGTTTTTCTTCACTTATCTCACTTGCCTACTTACTGATACATCTGCATGGTCATCCTCTCAGCTGTTCACTCAATCGTTCACTTAAACACTGAGGAGGTTTGAGACCTTTAATTATTTAGGAGAATAATGCAGTTGGTTATACAAGTAGTGTGCAAGACTTCTGCACACATTCTCTTTCTCTTTCTTGCTCTCCATGGATTCCTGCGTTATGGGATTCTTCACAATTCTCACTTGAAATTTGATCAGCTGAAGAATCAAGGGTTATCAATCGTCATGATCCTATTAAATGGTGGAGCAAGCCTGAGGGGCCGAACAGCCTACTCACATTTCTTATGGTTTTCTGTTCTTACCAGGATATTGATATTGTTGAATTCAGGGATGATAATGCCATTGAAAGTCAAACGGAGATGATAGGATTCTCTCTTATTGGAGATGGTCACTTATCAGCTTGAATATTTTCGAAGTCCTGCTGCATTTGGAGACAGACTGTTTCAGTATTTGAGTCGCAAATGGAGATGAACATTATGCTGTCATCAGTGAACATTACTAGTTCTGACCTTATGATGGCAGGAAGGTTGTTTATGAAGGATCTGAAGACAAATGGGCTGAGAACACTACCCTGAGGAACCCTGACACTAATATCCTGGGCGTACAACACTCATGACAATCCTTCAAACCACAATAGTCTTCTTTTGTGTAAAGACTGATGCCAACTTGTGGAGATTTTTCTCCTTGATTCCCATCAACTTCAG
The DNA here is from genome assembly GCF_021869965.1 of Rhincodon typus. NCBI lineage: Eukaryota > Metazoa > Chordata > Chondrichthyes > Orectolobiformes > Rhincodontidae > Rhincodon > Rhincodon typus. Next base: position 23,106,978 of record NC_063345.1, on the reverse strand, counting down.
TTTTGCTAGGACTTGTGAAAAAAAAGACTGTGGTATTTGTACGTGTATGTTTCAACATCATGTATTGTAAGTTTAGGTTTCTGTTTCTTGAGTTAGTATCTGGTGGGTTTTATGCACCTAAAGTTAATGATTAACTTATAAGTATTTCTGTAATCATGGTGGTTTTCTTTCATAATAGTTTATGAGGTCTGGCTTTGGAGTGAATGGTTTTATATGTACATTCAGTACAGTTTTACCACTGAAAAAAAGTAAGCTCCAGTTTAGAAGGTCAGCGTAAGTCTTATTTAAGTTTAAGGGAAACACAAAAGAGAAAGCCTCATGGATGCCCAGCTTTTAGTTGCTGGGTCTGTTTGAAATGTCTTCCATTTAACATGGTGCCACTCACACAATGGAAGGGATCTTCAGTGTGGAGCAGGGCCTTCCCCTTCATAAGGACTGTGCAGTGGCCATTCGTATTGATGCTGTCATTGACAGATGATTTGCTACAGGCAGATTGGTGAAGGAAAGGTTCAGTATGTTTTTCCTCTTTATCGGTTACCTCACCAAACGTAGGCCAGGTCAAGCAGCTGTGTCTTTAGGACACAGCCAGTTTAGTCAGTAGTTGTGCTACAGAGACATTCTTGGTGATGAACAACGAAGTCCCCTGCCCAGAGTACACTGCTGGCCCTCAGTGCATGCTCGACGTGGTGTTCAAGATGGTGAAGATTCATCAGCTGAGTTAGGGGTTGTGTGTAATAGATGGTAATCAGCAGGAAGTTTCCTTGCCCATGATTAACCTAATGTCAAGATACTTCACAGTGCCTGGAGTCAGTTTTGAAGACTGTTAATGGCAATTCCCTCCCAATTCTATACTGTGCTGCTACCTCTGGTGATGTCCTGTCCCATTGGTAGGGATGGTGAGTGATAAGAAAGAACAGTGCAGCATAGGACCAGGCCCATCAGCCCACTAAGCCTGTGCCAACATGTGCTGCCATTCTAAACTAAAATCCTTTGCCTCTACACGATCCATATCTCTCTATTCCCTGCCTATTCACGCAACTGTCAAGATTCCTCTTAAATTTGCTATTGTATCTGCTTCCACCATCTCCTTTAGCAGCATAATCCATGTACTTATCACCTGTGTGTAAAATAGTTGCCTCTTACATCTCTTTTAGTTACCTCCTTTTACCTTAAACCTATATATCCTAGTAATTGACATTTCTACCCTGGGAAAAAGAACCATTTATCCATCCTGTCCATGCCTCTCATAATTTTATAAACTTTGATCAGGTCGCCCCTCAGTCTCCAAAGTTCAAGTGAAAACAAACTGAGTTTGTCCAATCTTTCTCTGAATTGTGGGATAGAATCTGTGAGGATATAAAGTCAGGCTGTTGTTTGACTAAGTTCTAGGACTCAAACATTAACTCTGCTTCCTCCCTACAGATACTGCCAGAACTGTTGAGTTTTGTCAGCAATTTTGTTTTGCTTTCAGATCTCCAGCATCCGTAGTTCTTTGTTTTATGTTATTGCATTATCTGTGGTATGCCTTCTCCAATTTTGGTACAAGGCTCCTGATGTTATTAAGGATAATTCTGCAGGGTTGATACTGCTGTGGATGGGCCATTGTAATTTTTGGCACCTTTGTTGATGCTGAGTGGTCCACCTGGTTTTGTTCCTTTTAACAAAGTTTGCAGCAGTTAAATGAGCTGCTCTCCTGACCATTTTGCAGGGGATTGAAGAGTCAATCATTTTGCTGCTGATTTGAAGTCACTGTAAGACAGACCAGGTGAGGATAGCAGCTTTTCCTCCTTTTGAAGGGCCATTAATTAACTAGAATTATTTTAATAAAAATCATGGTTACCGTTAGACTGCTTTTTAATTCCAGATTTTTTAATTGAATTCAAATTTCACTTCCTGCCTTGATGGGATTTGAACTCTTGCCCACAGAACATTATAAGAACAACACAACATAAGAACATAAGAACCAGGAGCAGGAGTAGGCCATCTGGCCCTTCGAGCCCGCTCCGCCTTTCAATAAGATCATGGCTGATCTTTTCATGGTCTCAGTTCCACTTACCCACCCTCTTACCATAACCCTTAATTCCTTTACTCTTCAAAAAATTATCTATCTTAGCTTTCAAAACATTCAATGAGGAAGCCTCAACTACTTCTCTGGGCAGGAAATTCCACAGATTCACAAGCCTTTGGGTGAAGAAGTTCCTCCTCAATTCAGTCCTAAACCTGCTCCCCCTCATTTTAAGGCTATACGCTCTTTTTCTAGTTTCACCCGCCAGTAGAAACATCCTCCCTGCTTCTTTCTTATCCTTCATAATTTTATATTTTTCTATAAGAACTCCCCTCATTCTTCTAAATTCCAATAAGTATAATCCCAGTCTGTCCCCATAAGCCAACGCTTTCAACGCTGGAATCAACCGAGTGAATCTCCTCTGCACCCCCTCCAGTGCCAGTACATCTTTTCTCAAGTAAGGAGACCAAAACTGCACACAGTACTCCAGGTGTGGCCTCACTAACACCCTCTACACCTGCAACATACCTCTTTGCTTTTAAACTCAATCCCTCTAGCAATGAAGGACAAATTCCATTAGCTTTCTTAATTGCCTGTTGCACCTGCAAACTAACCTTCTGTGATTCATGCACAAGGACAACCAGGTCCCAACCAGCAGCATGCTGCAATTCTTTTACCATTCAAATAATAGTCCTTTTCACTGTTGTCCCTACCAAAATGGATGACTTCACATTTATCAATATTGTACTCTATCTACCAGACCTTTGTCCACTCATTTAAACTACATATATCCCTCTGCAAACTTTCAGAAACCTCTGCACACTTTGGTGTATCATTCATCTTAGTGTCATCTGCAAACTTTGACACACTACACATGGTCTCCACCTCCAAATCATCTATGTAAACTGTAAACAATTATCCTAGGTTTATTCTTTCTGTCATGTTGATTGAGGAACAGATGTTGGCTAGGATGCTGGGAAGGGTCTCCTGATCTTCTTCGAGCTGGACTGTGAATCCTTTTACAATCTACCCGGAGTTCTGGAAGCGAGACAATCCCTCGGTTTGACAATTATCAAAGCTATCTCAGTTCTAACCATGCAGCGCTTCCCAGCATGCCATTCAAGCACTACTCTTAAGTGATGTGCTTAAGTCACTGATGTAGAGCTTGAATCCCCAAACTTCTAATTGAAAGGCGAGCGAACTATCAATGAAACAAGGTTGACAATGAGGCAACACTTTGCAGTTTAATTTTCAAAAAGATCAATACCCTATCCTTTAAGTTAATCTATTTTCTTTTCCCTTCTAGTGTTAAGATATATTGATTTTAGCTGAACCAATTCTATCTCCATTAAAACATCGCTCAGGTATATGGTATGCATTGTCTGCAGATTCAGTTGGTAATTATAGTCAAATACATCATTTATACTTGATTTCATTAGTAATTTACTCTGTGGGTGGTAATTTATTTGAATAACTTGCTTAACATCAAAATGGCAATACTGATTTTGATACCTCCAAAAGCCTCCTTATAGCACAAACGTATGTAATGAGATTTATGTGCAAATTCAAGGGCCTTAATTATTAAGTGACTTTGCTTGCTTAATCTTATTTCAAAGCATTTTTAATAATTGATCTAATCAGGAATTTACTACGAGAGGAGTAATTACAATCCATCTGTGATTCATTTACCAATATCTAAGGTTGCAAGAATAACAACAAAAACAGAATTAATACTAAAATGACAATTTTGATTCTTCTGCATTCAAATTTTCTCCCTTTCCCAAGAATGTTAATTCATGTTGATGGCCATCACCATGGACCTTGCCTATTTGTCACTCTTAACCATTTTATAAACCAAGACAATGAGTGGTTGCAGGATATTCAACTTTGGAGAACATCCCGGCTAAACCTAATCCTGTTTCAGTCCAAAGGCCACATGTGTACTTTTTGTAGTCTTAAGTATTAAAATGATGATATTTATTCACTTATTCTATTTCAAAACTGTGAATAGATTCAGGTAACATAGTCAAAGCAAAGTTAAGAAAACCAAATCACACTGGTAGTTCAGCACAAAGTGTATTCAGGAATCCTTTTAAATACATATCTACAGACATTGCTTTGTAAAAGCTACGCTGATGCTACAGGTTCTGAAATTAAGTGTTCAAGAAATTTCCATTCCACTCTCAATTAAATCCGTTTTATTAAATCAAAAGTGCCAATGCCACTTAATTAATGATAATAATCTATTTAACTCCTTAATGCTGTTTTCTAAAATGTCTCCACTGAGTTAGTCAATAGAATTCTTTTTTATTTCCTCCTCCTATTTATTTTTCCTTCTCTCCTGAAGGTGCTGATTTGTGGAGTTGGGTCGTTCTACAAACTATGATTTCTGTGCTCCTTCCATCATTTCAAGTGTCCATTCATCATATGAGCCCAGAGAGTAAGTAATTGCAGTCTAGTTGAGTAGTTCACTCCTCTCCTGACCTGATGCCCACAGATACAGTCTTGATACGTGTAACTGGGCAACAATCCCCTCCGATCAGATAGGAATGTCTTCCTGCCTGTTATTTTCTATTTAAATTAATTAGATCCATTTTGTTTCTTTTCTGTTACTCAAAGTTGAAAAGGTTGAGTTTATGGATGTTTTCTAATCAATCTATTCAAAGATGTTATTACACACCTCTGGAGAACGTGGGAGTTCGCATACTGCTGTGATTGCTATCCAGGTAATATAAAACAGGCTGGAGAATGGCACAAGGAAGTGAATTTATCAACTAACCTATCAGGCTGCTCTTTGTAAAGTTTCAACTTGCTGTCAATGTGTGTAGCCAGTTTAAAAAAAACTTCATAATCCTCTAGCACCAAAATTTACATTTAAATTGAATTTGAATGTAAATATAACATTTCCCAGTGTCATCACCTTGAAGATCACCATAACAGTTATGATCTAGAACACAGGAGTAAACCATTGTGAAGGTTATATCATTCTGGGCATGTACTAACTTACAACAACACATTCACTACACTTAATAACTGAAATTATTGATTGTATATTTCCTTTCTAAATTGTCTTTCTTAAAGAATACTGTAAGTACAATAGTACAATATGTTCTTGTAAGGTAGTTGGTCCATTTCCAGTAGAATTTTCTCTGATAAATTGACTATGAACGATTAAATTTTGCAGGTTGAAAGTTATCAATGAGGGAAGTTTTAATTTTCAAGAGCTTTCTGAAACAATTAGATTGGTTGCAAACAAAAGAAGCAAGATGAAAATACTCAGATATAAATGGGTAAAACATACGGTTATTGACTTGTTCGCTGAGCTGATAAGTTTGTTCGCAAATGTTTCATCACCGTGCTAGGTAACATCATCAGTGCGCCTCCTATGAAGCATCAGCCTTCTGTCCCACTTGTTATTTATGTGTCTCAGTTTGCTGGGGTGAGTGACATCACTTCAGGATTTGTTTCTTAGTGGTCGGTATATGGGGTCCAGCTCTACATGTTTGTTAATGGAATTCTGGTTTGAGTGCTAGGCCTCCAGGAATTATTGTGTGTGTCTTTGGTTGGCTTGTCCTAGGATGGATATGTTGTTCCAGTCGAACTGGTGTCTCTCTGTGTCCATGTGTATTGAAATGAATGATAGTTGGTCATGTCTCTTGGTAACTAGTTGGTGTTCATGAATCCTGATGACTAGTTTCCTTCTGATTTGACCTATGTAATGATTTTGGCAGTCTTTGCATGGTATCTTGTAAACATCTTAGTAAAACATCTTGAAGGGCTCCTATGGTGCAGTGGTACTGTCCCTACCTCTGAGCTAGGTAGCCTAGGTTCAAGCCCCTACTTGCTCCAAAAATATCTTGAACTGCAAATAATGGGTCAATTTGTTAATCAACAAGTAAACTCAATAATGGCTTAAATATTGTTATTAATGCTAGATAAATTTTTGAACAGTAAAGGAATTAAGTGTTATGGTGAGTGGGTGGATAAGTGGAGCTGAGTCTCAAAAAGATCAGCCATGATCTTATTAAATGGCGGGGCAGGCTTGAGGGGCCAGATGGCCTACTCCCGCTCCTAGTTCTTATGTTCCTTTGTTCTAATTTGTTGTTTTAACAGGTCTACTTTTGTGTTATGAATAGAATACATGAATACATCTTAGATGCTACCTTTAAGAACAATAAATTAGCAGGTTATATTTTGATATTGTACTTCATTCACCTTTCCATTCTTCAATACAAATAAATTTTTTGTCTGTCGTCTTGACCCTCTCCATCCACCAGACACTGCATATTCCTGGCTGCAAGAAGCACGGAAGGGAGACCTGCACAAAAAGGAACAGAAAAAAAAATCAAATGGTTCAGAAGTGACTGTGCTCTTCCTATGTACGTTGTACAAACTGTCTCCAAGACACACAGTCTGACTTAATAAGTATAAATTACTGGTCATCAAGAGATATTTATTCCCTTCATGAAAAGTAAAAATGTAAATTTAATGTTCCTTTTGTAGAAAAAGAAATCTGTTGAAATTACAAAGAAAAATGGTCACATGTGTTGCATATTGTGGTACTTACCACTGGTGGTTGGTGTTAGGGGTAGACTGCTGTCATCGATCCCCTTTCTATGCCTATCTAAGGTTTATCTAACCTGCAGTGTTGAAAGATAAACCATTATTGAGTCTGAATGACAGGCAGTACTTGTTTCATATAAGATGTAGTTTGTTGCATGATTGCATAGATACAAGTTGCATTGCCTAGTCTGACATGAAGATTGGGATTAACAGGAGCCAATGATGACATCTCTGTCTCCATTATGTTTCTTTTCTGCTCAAAGGCTGTGTGACAGCATCAGATTTGGTGCAACCCAATACAAACCATCATTAATCCTTTCTCAACCATTACCTTTTACAATATCTCACCTCACAGTTAATATTTATACATTTAGGTATATAACTTCGTTTACATTTACCACTACCTCAATTCTCTGACTTCACAAATTCACGTAGACTGGAGGTTTAACAATTCTCCCAAAATGAGATTTCTTTTCAGGTTTGGAAGGTTTGCTCTTTAGCAATGAGGACTGCTGACCTTGACTGTGATCCAATGTAAACCATTTCTCTGCAGAAAGATCCTTATTTATTAGATGTCCTTCTTGGAGAATGTCTCCATTCCAGTTAAACCCAGTTGTTGATCCATGTCCTTATCTAAAAAACACAATTTCCTGAATACCCTTTGCTCTTCCCTGGTAACTTGAGTTACCCTTAACATCATCAGGAAGACCTTTAACATCAGGAACGACCACCATGTTAGGCAAGCTGCTTTGTTGAAGCAAGTACTTTCCTCCTCACAGTATCTTGGATTTTCAGACCAGATAGTTTCTTCTTAACTATGTCCTGAATTTGTTGACATTGGTCCAGCTTTCATGGACTCACATGCAGACGATTTTGTTCAAGCAAATCTTTACTCTCAATCTGCTGATACATTGGTCTTGAAGTACATAAGCCTGTACTTCGTTGTTTGATTGGATTGTGTGTTTACATTCACCCTCTGTGATTGTCTCACTGGTGGACTAGACGTTTTGACATGCTCAGTCATATTAATGGAGGACTGTTGTTTATTTGGTATTACCTTTGTCAAGTGTAGGTTGTTCTTTGAAACAGCAAAACTGAAATATTGTTCTTGAATATGTGTTGGCCCATCATCCAGAATCAAAATCAAATCAGCTATATCAATTTGTTCAAGTTGCTGTTGTAATATCTGAACAATTTTAGTTCGAAGTTTGTTAATGAGCTCAAATGGTTGTACTTCTTGTTCTTTTTTCTTTTTCTAGGAAACATTGCTGATTTTAAACATTCAAAGGTATGTCAGTGATTTAAACAATTGAAAATGTTTCCACAACTTCAGTAAATTCTACTCCAGCCTTTGAAGCGCTTAGCTGGAAAAGATAGTGAAAGCTGAGCCCTTGATTTCTTTTTTAAAGGCAGAGTTAAGTAGATTCTTGTTAAGCAAAGGTTGAAACATTGTCAGGGATAGGTAGGAATGTGGACTGAGTCAGCTTTACCAAGTTGATGGCACCTAAAATGAGTGTGAGGCTTCATATCCTGAAATTAGTCTTTTTAGTTCTTGTCTTCAGCTTGCAAAACAGATGCAGGAAAGACCAATTTCCCACTGTTAACTTGATCTGAAATTCAATCGTTTTTTCTATTCAGGAGGGAACTGCAAAACAAGTTCAAGTATAGAATCAATTATGTCCACATAGACCTGTATCTGTAGTATTTATAATGGAGTACGTTTCTTCATACAATTTTTTCACTAAAGTTCTGAAAATGTAGAATCCATTACAAGACAGTTTTGTTTGAGTCTGCAGTCTTCTGGCTCCCTGACCAAGTGCTTATTTTTACAAACAAATCAATTTTATATGTTTCTATGTTGAGTGTTTACTTCCTTTACAATGCTTCTGAAGTATCACAGCCAAGCAATATTCTGCTGTCATGTGACATCAACAATCTTTCAGATGGAGAGACTGCATCATAGAATGGCATAGAATGGTCAATTTCCATCAGACCAATTTCTGCATCAGACTCAGTTTGTTGATATAAGTCATTAAATCAACTAGTTCCCTGTATCCCTGAGAATATAAGCACAAGGAGAGTGATTGGTATTTTGTGCGCAGGATGGATGTATATTGATCTGATGTGTTATCATTCTCATATTAATGGAAAATAGAGCTGGTAGCATTAGACAAATCTTGGGATATGAGATATTAGTTGCAAGTTAGCTGATATGCAATGCACTGACTTGTGCCAAAAGTCAACATATGGTGCACTTCATGGAGGTCATAAAAAGAGGCCTATATATTCTGTTATGGTCCCTGTGGAGAAGACAGAAACTAAAATAACTAAATTTAATAAATGATTTCCAAATAAAAAAAACAAGAACCCACTTTGTGCAGTTTTTAATTTAACATGAATCATAACCAATGCAAATTAAACATGAATTAATAGGCAAGGTAAATTTCACTTTAAATAGTGGATACAGCAATAATGGGTCATATACATCCAAAGGCATTAACATCACTCTTCACACAGATGTGGCACCATGTAGTTACACAGTTATGCAATATACTGTTCTTCATTCATACAAGGCAGTTCAACAGTCCTATCCAACAACAGTTTTCATCTTCAATGTTTGTAAATTTGATTATCATTCGCAAGGTCCTCATTGACAAACCCTCTCTTCCTTTGACCCTGTGTAGCTTTCTAAATCAATCCCTTCGTCACATTGAGGACACCTTCCATCATATTGTGTGGCACTATCACTGTGCTAAATGGGATAAACTTCAAATTTATCTATTACTTCAAGTCTGTGCAACCATGAGGCAACCTCATGGCTCGGCATAGCTCCCACTCAACCATTGCCATCAAGACAAGGGATCAACCCTGGTTCATTAACCAGGAGCAACACAGGGCATAGCGATAAAAGTGGTGTCAACCTGGTGAAGTTACTGAACAAGGTTTCGTGCATGCCACACAAAATGGTATCAAGTAATAGAAAAAATTAAGAGACTCCTCAGTCAATGGTTTAAGTCTAAACTTTGCAGTCCTGTTACATTCAGTTTGCTGGAGAAGAGCAATCAACCAACTCAGTAAGCTTTACCTTGTCATTGTGCAGCTTTCTCATAGTCATTAGTGCTGACTCAATCACAATCTGTACAATTGGACAACTAATTCCTTCCCATCTTTTATGCAAGCACTGTCAACACCCAGCAAAACCTGGTAAAAAGAGGGCACCAGCAAAGCTTTCACCTGCGCCCTCCACCAACTCAGATACTTTCATGTCAGTGGGTTCTCTTTCTAGATTAGACTCAGCATCATAGTCTGATTAGCAGACAGCTCCGCAGATGATTGCGGAAAAAATACCCAGGTCACTGACACTCCGAGAACTGCCAGATTCCAGGCATTGCTCGCCCTCAGGCAGAAGATAAACCCATTGCCTCAGTCATTAGTGACTTGCTAAAATTACACAGACAGGCACAGGAAACCAGGCAGAGGTATCGATAAGCTGGCTTGAAGGATAGAGGACTCCGTTTACATTATCGGTACTGTGTTGGTTCCTGCTTGCAAGTATCTGGTTGCTTCCATGGACATTGTTTGCTATGGACTCCCATAGGTCCAGCACACTCAGTATCTATATGCTATGTGCATGGACTTGCACTTTGTCACTGAAAGCCATAGACACTAAGCATCAATGGCAAGGCAAGGAGGGGTGGTGGTTGAGAAGTCTAGAGTTCACGAAAGATGTCTCTTCCTCTTAGGGAGACAGGATGGTGCCAGCGGGCATCCATAGGAAGTAGCAGTCACACACCCAGGAGCTTCTTCTCAAGACACTCCCGAGGTATCAGTTCCTCCACCAAGCCCCCCCACCTGCCTGTGACCCCAAAACATGCAAAACTCCAGCTAAGGAATATGAGACTGCATCTGGGCAGGTCATTCGTACCAGGCCTGGGCGCCCAAGGCTCAAATGATGCCTGCAACGTCTTACCCAAGTCTTCCAGGCCAACTACAGAGCAGGCTTCCTCCACCCCAGGCCCACTGCGGAAGTCGACTCTGCTCTTAGACAGAGCAGGGGGGGAGAGGAAGGAAAGAAATGACCGAAGCACATAAATGGTTTAGGTGACACATTATTGTGAGTAGCCTTGACTTTTGTAAATGTACCTATAGTCTTAAAATGTCTATTGTAAATTCTTTGTCACTGTTGGATCTGGTGATGCCACATACGTTTGAGAGAGAGTGGCCTTTTCAGACATTCCAAAGAACTTGCAATGACCGAACATTGCTCATGGATTTGCATGTATTTGGAAAGGAACGGACTGATTAGGGATAGTCAACATGGCTTTGTGCGTGGGAAATTGTGTCTCACGAACTTGATTGAGTTTTTTGAAGAAGGAGCTAAAAGGATTGATGAGGGCAGAGTGGTGGACATGATCTGTATGGACTTCAGTAAGGCGTTTGACAAGGTTCCTCATGGTAGACTGCTTAGCAAGTTTAGATCACATGGAATACAGGCAGGATTAGCCATCTGGATACAGAACTGGATCAAAGGTAGAAGACAGAGGGTTGTGATTGAGATTGTTTTCAGACTGGAAGCCTGTAACCAGCAGTGTGCGACAAGGATCAGTGCTGGGTCCACTGTTTTTTGTTATTTAGATAAATGATTTGCATATGAACATAGGAGGTATGGTTAGCAAGTTTGCAGATTTCACCAAAATGGAGGTGTAGCGGGCAGCAAAGAAAGTTACCTCAGAGTAAAACGGGACCCTGATCAGACGGGCCAATGGGCCGAGGAGTGAGAGATGGAGTTTAAATTAGATAAATATGAGGTGCTACATTTTGGAAAGGCAAAACAAGCAGGACTTATATGCATAATTGTAAGGTCCTGGGGACTGTTGCTGAACAAAGAGACCTTGGAGTGCAGGTTCATAATTCCTTGAAAGTGGAGTCCCAGGTAGACATGATAGTGAAGACGATAGTAGTATGGCGCACTGACCTCTACATTGCTGAGGCCTGGCGCTAACCCTCCGACACCTCCTCCTACCGCCCTCTTGATCATGACCCCACCCCCGACCACCAAACCATCATCTCCCAAACCATCCACAGCCTCATCACTTCAGGTGACCTCCCACCCACAGCCTCCAACCTCATCGTTCCCCAACCCTGCACTGCCCGCTTCTATCTCCTTCCCAAAATCTACAAACCTGACTGCCCTTGTTGACCCATTGACTCCACCTGCTCCTGCCCCACCAAACTTATCTCCACCTATCTCAACTCCATTTTCTCCCCCTTGGTCCAGGAACTCCCTACCTACGTCCGTGACACCACCCACGCTCTCCACCTCCTCCAAAACTTCGAATTCCCTGGTCCCCAACACCTCATCTTTAACATGGATGTCCAGTCCCTATACACCTGCATTCCCCATACAGATGGCCTAAAGGCCCTCTGCTTCTTCCTGTCCCGCAGGCCCTACCAGTCCCCCTCCACTGACACCCTCATCCGCTTAGCCGAACTCGTCCTCACCCTCAACAACTTCTCTTTCAATTCCTCCCACTTCCTACAGACAAAGTGGGTGGCCATGGGTACTCGCATGGGCCCAAGCTATGCCTGCCTCTTTGTAGGTTACGTGGAACAATCCCTCTTCCATATCTACACTGGCCCTAAACCCCACCTCATCCTCCGTTACATTGATGACTGTATCGGCGCCGCCTCGTGCTCCCACAAGGAGCTCGAACAGTTCATCCACTTCACCAACACCTTCCACCCCAACCTTAAGTTCACCTGGACCATCTCTGATACCTCTCTCTCCTTCCTGGACCTCTCTGTCTCCATCTCTGGCAACCACCTAGAAACCGATATCCATTTCAAGCCCACCGACTCCCACAGCTACATAGAATACACCTCCTCCCACCCACCTTCCTGCAAAAATGCCATCCCCTATTCCTAATTCCTTCGCCTCTGCCGCACCTGCTCCCAGGATGTGGCATTCCACTTCCGAACATCTCAGATGTCTTCGTTTTTCAAGGACCACAACCTCCCCCCATCAGCGGTCAAGAACGCCCTCGACCGTGTCTCCCATATTTCCCACAACTCATCCCTCACACCCGCTCCCTGCAATAACAACCAAAACAGAATCCCCCTTGTCCTCACGTACCACCCCACCAAACTCCGAATCCAACGCATCATCCTCCGACACTTCTGCCATCTGCAATCCGACCCTACCACCAAAGACATTTTTCCCACCCCACCCTTATCTGCTTTCCGGAGGGACCACTCTCTCCAGAACTCCCTTGTCCACTCTACACTCCCCTCCAGCCCCACCACACCCGGCACTTTTCCCTTCAACCGCAGGAAGGGCTACACCTGCCCCTACACCCGCATCCCAGGCCCCAAGAAGACTTTCCACATCAAGCAGATGTTCACCTGCACATCTGCTAATGTGATATACTGTATCCGCTGTTCCCATTGTGGCCTCCTCTACATCGGGGAAACCAAGTGGAGGCTTGGGGACCGCTTTGCGGAACACCTACGCTTGGTTCGCACTAAACAACTGCACCTCCCAGTTGCGAACTATTTCAACTCCCCCTCCCATTCCTCAGATGACATGTCCATCCTGGGCGTCCTGCAGTGCCACAATGATGCCACCCGAAGGTTGCAGGAACAGCACCTCATATTCCGCTTGGGAACCCTGCAGCCCAATGGTATCAATGTGGACTTCACAAGCTTCAAAATCTCCCCTCCCCCGACCGCATCCCAAAACCAGCCCAGCTTGTCCCCGCCTCCCTAACCTGTCCTTCCTCCCACCTATCCCCTCCTCCCACCTCAAGCCTCACCCCCAACTCCTACCTACTAGCCTCATCCCACCCCCTTGACCTGTCCATCCTCCCTGGACTGACCTATCCCCTCCCTAACTCCCCACCTACACTCACCTTTACTGACTCCATCCCCGCCTCTTTGACCTGTCTTTCTCCTCTCCACCTATCTTCTCCTCTATCCATCTTCTATCTGCCTCCCCCTCTCTCCTTATTTATTTCAGAACCCCTTTCCCCTCCCCCATTTCTGAAGAAGGGTCTAGGCCCAAAACGTCAGCTTTCCTGCTTCTCTGATGCTGCTTGGCCTGCTGTGTTCATCCAGCTCTACACCTTGTTATCTCTCGTGAAGACGGTGTTTGGTATGCTTGCTTTTATTGGTCAGCACGTTATGTATAGGAGTTGGGAGGTCATGTTGTGGCAGTACAAGACATTGGTTAGGCCACTATTGGAATATTGCATGCAATTCTGGCCTCCCTGCTGTAGGAAAGATGTTGTGAAACTGGAAAGGGTTCAGAAAAGATTTACAAGGATATTGCCAGAGTTGGAGGGTTTTGAGTTAAAGGGAGAGGCTGGGGTTATTTTTCCTGGAGCATTGGAAGCTGAGGAGTGACCTTATAGAAGCTTATAAATCCATGAGGAGCATGGATAGGGTGAATAGTCAAGGTCTTTTCTCAAGGGGAGGGGGGTTCAAAATAGAGGGCATAGGTTTAAGGTGAGAGGGGAGAGATTTAAAAGGGACCTAAGGGGCAACTTTTTCACGTGTGGTGTGGTGACTGTATGGAATGACCTGCCAGAGGAAGTGGTGGAGGCTGGTACAATTACAACATTTAAAAGTCAACTGGATAGGTGTATGAATAGGAAGGGTTTAGAGGGATATGGGCCAAATGCTGGCAAATGGGACTAGATTAATTTAGGATATCTGTTTGGTATGGATGACGTGGACTTGAAGGGTCTGTTTCCACTCTGTAGAACTCTATGACTCTATGACTCTAAGTAAGCACCTCCTGGACTGCAGATAGCGTCAGGCTTCAAGATCCTTGAACCTTGACATTGTTGCCTCCCATCAAGGTTCATTGCTCTTTAATGCGAGCAACACTGAGGCTAAACACAATTTGCAGGTATTATATTAACCTGATACATATGATTTCATACCTACACTCACCTTGTGAGTGAGAGTACGGAATCACTGATCGTAATATCTCTGGAGGGAAAGGTTCCTTTCATTTTCAGCTCCTTAAGGGAGTACACTGCCATTCAAGAATGGAAGAAGAACAGTGGTCATCTCATATGTCCATTCTCCCTCACTGCACCTTGGCTTACCAAGAAATGCTGCACAAAACATTGTTTCACACACATTGAAGTCTGTCCTACAGAATGTTGAAACATTTGAATGTTAATGAAGCAATGCACGTGCACTCTGAATTGCTGAACCCTAACCAATGTTGGAAAGGTCAAAAGGAAGTGCCTTAGAATACCTCCCAACCTGCTGCCTAGCGTGACAGTTTTCAACATATAACACTCAGATATTGTATCCTGACTGATTTGCCATTATTGTGCTGTGTCACTGACTGCTTCATTTTCCCTAACAGTCAGTAAGACATAGAATGCGTAGTTACTTAAACGTGGAATCACCTGAAGATATGAAGCATACAATAAGATGGATAACAAAATATTTATTCAGCACCAGAAAAAGTGAAGGACCGTAACAATAACAATGTCCATATGTCCTTTGGGCTAAGTCAGGGCTGCCTGCGATAGAAGCTATAGTATTTTAAACATGTAAATGCTGGAAAATGGGATTAGAATAATTAGGTGGTTATTTTTGACTGACATGGACGCAATGGGCCAAAAGTCCTTTTTCTGTGCTATAGATCTCTATGACTCTGACTCTATGACTCTAAAATTGTCCTGGAAGATGGTTTCACTTAGATTCGCTCTGTCCTATCATGCTCAATGATGCATTGCCCTAATGTGTTGTCTTGCATGTCTCTGCTCGTTAATGTCATGATCCTCATTCTCATCTTCACTTTAGAAGATTGAAGTTGATTCCAGTTCTTCTGCAACCACATCACCCCTCTTTTGTCAGCTTCAGTTATGAAGGATGCAGCTTGCCACAATGTTGCATGGTATAAGGCTCTGCTGGATCTAGGCAATTGAAACGTCTTATTAAGGAGGCTTATGGTTTGTACACTATATTCCTGGTAACAGCATGAGCAGCATTGTTTCTTTATTCCACATACATTTTAGGGTTTTGTAAAAGAGTCATCAGCCATGTTTGGATGGACAGCCCCTGTCTCCAAGTAGCTATTCCTGTACGGCTTGAGGACTTTTGAGGGAAGTACAAGCTGTGAGGTCTCTACTACATACACATCATGGCATCTTCCGGGAGACCTGATGTATATCTCCAAAGTCTGGCATCACTGGTCACATAAAAGTTGAACATGATGGAGTGGAAGCTGTTTCTATTGATGAGCTCTGCAAGTTTGTGATATGACACTCAAAGCAAGATCCGTGTGGTCAGTAGCTCCCTGTACCTGGGGGAAGCCAATTATGGTGCAGAATTCCACAACCTGTTCTGCTTAGCTCACAGGGGAAGGATATGAATGGCTATAATCAGGATAAACTACCATCAGTGACATTCAGATATGGAGCTAGGATTGAACAATGCTGCACAGGTCCCCTGTTGCTGCTTGTCAGGAGACTTGGACACAGAAGTTCAGGGCAGCTGCGACTTTGATGGTCACTGGATGGGATTGTCACCCAGTCCATCTGAACATGAGTACGTGCCCTGCATATGGCAGTCTGCCGATAAAGGCTCAGGACCTCCTTAATTGTTGATTGTATTGTCTTTCTGAGAGCTGTAGATAATGACATCAGGCCTGTTAGATGCAGTGTGTCATCATTCTCCTTCACCTCCTTGGTGGATTTTTGTCCTGTCACTTCAGCCCTTGGGGATAGGTAACTGTTGATGATTGTTGTTCTTGATGGGCTTACTGATGATATGGTTCAAATATTGTTATTGCTGTCTCCTTCTATATTGCCCTTTTATTCGAAACAAGGCCTCAAGGAATCCAGAGGTCATGACAATGTCAATGTAAGGTGTGTGAGAAGATAATTAGCAGGGAAAAAGAGAAAACCCTTTAATTAATGGTACTCTGAGCCCTCACAGTAATCGAAATGAAGTCTCATGTTATGCCCTCACACAGTATACCATGAAGGCTTCTCAAAGAGGTGAATGTCAAGCCCTAATATGGAGTTCTGAGGCATGTAACCTTATTTAATTATCCATTGCACAACCAAAGTTTTCAATGAGCTATGGAGAAATAGAATTGTGGCAGTAGGCACTGTGACAGAGCTCCCTCAAAATAAAAAGCACCTTTGCATATCACAATGTCCCTGCATGTTTAAAGCTCAGTGCATGAAATGCAGCTGTGCAGTGTTGTATTTCTGTGATACTGTGGAATGTTTTTCAGAAGTACTAAGCAAAGGTGCTGCTTTTAAGTACAATTGTCTAAATACTGTTGCTTCACTGACATTAAAAGGAGACAACAGTGAACAAAAAAATGTTCATGATTGTTTGAGGTCATATTTTGTGCAGCGCATTCTTGGACAATGAATAGTGTGCTGACGGAATGCAATTTGTCACCAGATGGATGAAATAACTGAATCAGTGGATGCATGAACAATCCAATTGCCCCCTAGCAGGGTCTTAAATTCAAATGTTTTTACATTGCCCCCAAAGAAAAAACAGTAATTTATCCCGCCTACTCTTCAGTCATTTGTATTGATATAGTTTGCACATCTGACTTTGGAACAAAACTGGCAAGGTCACAGCTTTATGATTTTGTCAATGACTTGCAGGATCTGCCTGAGATGTATGATGATCCCCTGTTCTTCATTTTCCCTTTTGTGCTGTTGTCCCTGTGTGACCTTTGAGTTTTCACCCTGTTTCTATTCAGTCCTTTGAATAGCCATTAATATCTCCAGTACACCCTCAGAGCCCAAGGCTTTCTGTCCTTGTTGACGATATACTCTCCCCATATAGAGGTCAGAATTACAGTAATCATTGACACTGCCTCCCTTTGGTGGAACTCCTTGACCCCTACTGCGCTCTATGAGATCACACAATGGACAGGAAACTTCCACCATGGAATTCCTAGTCTTCCTTCTTTTATTTCCTTCTGTAATCTATGGCCATGGGAAAGCTAGACTTTTGCTTCATCTAATTAATTCTTCCTGATCGACGTCACATCTCTTTACATTCTCCCGAGCCTTAGTTTGTACTCTGCACTATTTCTGCAACCCAAGCCTTCAATCAGGCTGTTGAATTTTACATAAGGAGAGAGTTTTTCTGAATTCAAATTTCTATTTAGATCTAAATCACAGAAGAGGCTTGGGCACCATTTAAATTACAGGGGTGCCTCATCTTTAATAAATGTACTTTTTTTAGATGACTGTTAATGGAACCAAATGTTTTTATTGCAGATCATAAAGTGTTATCCTTAGCCATTTATAGCAATAACATGCCAAGGTACTGCCACTTAAATATAAATGTATGAAAGGCTGCAGCTGTTTATGTTGTACACATAATTTGTTGTCACCATTGATCATATGTAACCAGGGATTATTTAGTGTTTCTAACCAATTTAGGTTTTAAAATTCTTAATGGCCATCTGCAGAGTTGTATAAATAGATTAATCTGAGGAACATAGAAAAGAATTATAAGCTTTTAACATGTGAGGTGCAGAGATTAGTGAAAGAGAGATGGAAATAGCCAAGGAAAGAAAATACTTTCTCTCTTTCTCTTAGACAGCAAATACAACACTCAAGCTTCATTGGTCAAGTGAAAATGATAAGGTTCTGCCCAAGTGGTTTAATAAACTCAGAGCTTTGCCTGAATTCAAACTCTGATCATGGACTATTTTTAAGAAAAGCAATTAAATGTAAGAAAGCTTATTCTCCATTAGAGTATCATTGTCCTTCTAAATGTTTTCCTCATGCTTATTCTTTCTGTAATGGGACCTCCAGCAGCAGATAGTGATGGTGAGGGAGAGCAGATAGGCGTGCCTGAAGGGATTCTCAATGGAAGAAAGGATGTGTTTGGTGGATGGGAAGAGGGAGCAGATAGACAAAGGATTCGTCAGCCCAATGTAACTCACAGCCTTCAGCCCATTACATATTGTAAATGGTTCCTTGTTCGTCCTTAATTTCCCTTTGGTTGTAAAGACCTGATGCCAGTGGAATAAAGAATCCCTATTTCGTGATCTTTGAGCTTCCATTCAAATCTCATGTTGCATTTCTTTACTGATGCATTCATAGCCCATGGACATTTCTGGGCACCTACATTATAGATGTCCCTTGAGGGCTGGATTGCAGGAATTTGTTGACTGCTCATTCTGCATAGAAAAATCATGTGATTAAAGTAGTCCTCATCTAGTTCCTGTTAAGGAGCAGCTGCTTCTGTGGAAAATGGCAAAGGCTGCTAATGGGTTTGGGTGTATCTTCAAGTTCTGCAAGAGGTTTGTGAATTTTCATTTCCCTCTTTCTAATGTCTCCATTCTTGTAGATTTGGATCACACATATATGTCTGCTTCTGCTAATATTATCACCTGAGTTTGCATATGGATTGATAATAATTATGGATGTAATTTTAAAATCAGTAGAGTAATTGGCACCTGTACTTGAGACTGCCAGAGGCTAAAAAGCAGTGTAAACTAAATTCAAAGTGCCTTGTACTTGAGGACGAAAAACTGTCCCCAGTGTTCCTGTGAAAGGCTGTATGTAGTCTGAAAACAAGAGCGACTCAATATTTATTGTGAGGTGGGTTGTTTGGAGATTGCAGGTAGAACTTATAGTGCTTCTCTGGGGTTAGTCTGGATGTGGCAGGAGTATTTAATCAGGCTGGAAGGTGCCAGAAGAAGACCCCACAATCTTTCAGCCTCTGCGCTGATTAAATCTGGGGGGAAAGCCTTATGGACCTTCCCTTCCCATTTCCAGTTCGGCCCTAGACTGTTTGCTTGCAGACTCCCTTAGAGTCGGTTCCCCTAATCAAAGGCACTCAGTGCTTGATTGAAGGATCCTGATCTATAAGGAATGTGGCTCCTAGCTCCCTCTTCTGTGTCCTCTCACACAAATCTCGACATGCCCCCTCCTCACATCCCCACCCTGTTGGATGATCCCCAATTTGCCCTCACTTGCCTGTGGCTTGGTTCCTTCTGTGGTCCTAGGCTTCCCGCTGAAATCCATTGCCAATAGCTGCCACAGTTCCCAGCAACCCTGCCTCCAATGGTCAATTGATGGCCTTGGGTAGGCTAACAGCTCTTGTGGGGTTGGAGGTTAAGGGCGGGGAAGATTTCCAACTCTGGGTTCCTTGATTCCAGGGACCTTAAGATGGAGATGCCTTCTGCAAACAAGGCAAGATATGACTGATGAACAAGAATCCCATCACTTGCATTAAATATCACCCTGGGAAGTGGTAAATTTTTAGGACATTGATGGGCTGTTAGAAATCCTTGATTTTAAAGATTAGAAGTCTGTTAATTGTGAAACATCACAGTGATTCAAGTTCACCATCTTAAAACATGCTTAATTCAACATTTTCACAATCCCCTTGAGGTCTTGGATCAATACAGATTGTGTGCCTTCAAGACTACAATTTCTCTCTTCAGGAATGTATGTATTTGTTTCTGTTGTATAGGTGATGTATTGATGTTAATACCCCAACGATTGTACGACCATTTAATTGTCTGTTTTTGAATGATCAGTTTATGGTTTCAGCCATGGTTCAGTGGATAACCTCAAATCTACAAGGCTTGGGAGTCAAACCTTGCTCCAGCACCTGAGTACAAAAATCAAGGTGGACACACCAGCACGCCACTGAGTGGGTGTTGCACTCCAGAAAATCTCTTGTTTCAGATGCAACATTACACTGATGACTCATCTGCCAGCAGGGGTGGATGAAGTTGTAGACATGCTCCGCTAGCCAGTATGTTTGACTGCAGACATCTCGTCACCCTGCTAAGTAACATCGTCAGTGTGCCTCCAGTGAAGCGTTGGTGTTCCGTCCTGTTTGTTATTTATATGCAGAACAGGAGTACTTATACGGAGTTTTTAAAAGGAATGGATATCCAAAAAGCACAATCTGCCATTATCTCCGTGACAGACCACAACAAGAAGACACAACGCGGCCAGACACACTAGTCACTCTACTGTACATCATAGACATATCAGAGATGACCACATGACTACTCAGACCCCTAGGTATCAGGGTAGATCACAAGCCAACAACCACCCTGCGACAGCTACTGATGAACGTAAAAGACCCCATACCCACAACCAACAAAACTAATGTAATATACAAAATACCATGCAAGAATTGTGAGAAACATTACACAGGCCAAACTGGAAAAAAACTGACAGTAAGGATACACGAACACCAACTAGCCACCAAGAGACACGACCAATTCTCATTGGTCTCAATACACACGGACAAAGAAGGACACAAATTCGACTGGGCCAACACATCCATAATAGCACAAGCACAAATAACAGCTTATTTGAAGCAGTTTATTAACTTTATTCAATTTTTCAGCTTGGTAAGAAAGTTGGTTGGCAATTATTCCACAGACACGATACCTCAGCTAAGTGATGAATATTCATCTGTAAACCTGGACAGTGTTAACTGCGCATGTCGTTTTGAGGGCTAACTTTATGGATGAAAATTGTCTACGAGAGTCACACTATGAAAACAAATTGGAATCCCATGCACAGAAAATTACTAGGAGTTTGGCCTCAATACAAATTCCTAATGAGTCACTCACCTTTCCAACCACATTGAAATACTCTCACAGTCAGCTAATCAGGAAGAATCATGGACAACAGCTTCTGGAATTCCCTATTTAGTTACACGTATTAAGACTCCAGGAATTGTTGTTAACTTCATAGTAATGATGGTGAACACTACCAATCTTGGTGTCAGTTCTACTGCACAATGCAGGCCAATGATTGGATCAAATTATTCATTGTAAAGGGTTTAAATTATTTTATAGCAGACTGGATCAAATTCCACATTCCACTAATAGTCATGGAGGGTTACAGTGTAGAAAAGGCTCTTCAGCCAATCGAGTCTGTGCCGATCAAAAACAACCAGCTCACTATTTCCAATCCCTTTTTCCAGCACATGGCCCATAGTCTTGTATGCCTTGGCATCACAAGTGCATATCTAATTAATTCTTAAATATAATGAGGGTTCTGTCTTTACCCCCATTACCCCCTTTACCCCCATTCTGCAACCCTCTGGAATAAAGAGATTTCCTATATGGCCTCTGAACCTCCTGTCCCTTTCCTTAAACCTATGCCCGCATTCATTGATTACTCCACCAAGGGGAAATATTCCTTTCTGTCGACCCTATCTATGCCCCTTCTGTTTATAGACATCTAAAATAGTGTCACCCCTCAGTGTCCTCTGTTCCAAGGAAAACAAACCTGGTCTATTCAAACTGTCTTCATAACCAAAATCTTCTAGCCCAGGCAACAATATGGTAAAACTCTTCTGCAACCTCTTCAGTGGAAACACTTCCATCAATTTTTGTTATTCGCTTGTGGAATACAGGCATTAATCGCTGAGCCAGCATTTACTGCCAGACCAGGTGAGGATGGTAGATTTCCTTCCCTGAAGCACATTTGTGAGTGTGGATTCCAGAACTATGCACAATAGAGGCACAATGTGGAATCGTGCACAAGTCGTGCACAATCGACCTGCAACGTCCTTTGGTTGGCAGTAACAAAACATTTAATCGGAGTGATGCAAATAAATATAGCCAACCATTTTTGAAAGTGAATGCTCATGAACCTAGATGGATAACGTCAGCTGACTTCTTCTAGGCATCAATAATGATGTTGTCATGTGATCTTTATTGCCATACTCTACTGTACCAGTAGATGGCAATGCTGCCTCACATACACCACTCCCAGTGGATGTGGGTTTTCTTTACATGGATAAGACAATTTTGCATGTTTATACATATCACACCTTAACACAATAGTAACAGCTGAAATAGGGATATTTTGGCACCCAAATAGTTTGTAATTCGATACTTCTCAAATTGGATTAACTGAGTCTTTTTGCTTATTTAGCATTCTGGGGAATCTTAGCAAATTAATTAAAATCACGTGTTAACATTTATTACACAGAATAAACTGTCAGTCTACACATACTGACTTGTGTTGCTAATTTGTTTTAGTATGTACACTTTTCTACAGGAATCTCTTCTTATTGTCCTTTCTTAAATGTGCACTGAGTGAACGTGGGGCCTTTGTATCATACCTGGACAAAAAATCCTGAGTCACGTGTACGTCTCTAGCTAATCACAATTTCTGTAACATTTGAATCATTCACTTATCATGACATTTAGCTGATCTTTTGATATTCCCATACTTTCTGTCTCCAAGAAAACTTGAATTCAACAATTTCAAATCAATGACAAATCAGCTCCTGGTTTCTATGGCATCATGCCTGTAATGGTCTTCCCAAGAAGTATAGGACCGGTTCTAAACCTCTGGTTACTTCTCATGGTTTCAAAATATTTTCCTCTTCAAATATTTGTCCCAAGTCCATTTTAATGGCTAGTTTTGAATCTACATCCAGCAACCCTTTAGAGTGGTGTCTTCTAGGACTTAAACATTTTACTTCATAATCAAACTTAAATACTTTCAGTATCATTCTTTTCCTCATCTATCTAATGTTCCTTTATGTTAAGTACCTTTAATCTCCATAAACTGGTATGTAATCTCTCTCTGCTGCTGGAAACATTTTCACTTCATTTAGTTTATCAAAATCTTCAAAATTATGATCACCTCCACAAAGTCTCCCATCAATACTTCCTGCTTCAAGGAGACCAGCCAGAGTTTCTCTAATATCTACGAAGACTTTCATACCTGGTCCAATTTTAACAGGTCTCCTCTGCACTCTCTGTAAGTCTTTAACACCCTTCCTAAAGCTAAGTGTTTAGTTAGCAGCTTTCTAAACTTATCTTGCCACCATCAAAGAATTGTGAAAATACAGCCCAGGTTTTACCTGTTCCATTACAGCACCTCTTCAAGCGTGTACCATTTACTTTATATTGCCACAACTCATTCTTCTTGGAAAAATGTTTCGCTTCACACTCCTCTGCATTAAGTATCACTAGCCAAGTAACTGCTCGTGTCACTATATTTGGAGCTGGAGGAACACAGCAGGTCAGGCTGCATCAGAGGAGCAGGAAAGTTCATGTTTCGGGTCAGACCCTCGTCAACTTTCTTGATCCCTGTATGCTGCCTGACCTGCGTGTTCCTCCAGCTCTAATTGTGTTGTCTCTGACTCCAGCATCTGCAGTTCTTGCTATCTCCTGCTCATGTCACTATTTTGTCTTCGTCCTACTGGAGTTTGTTACCGTTCAAATGAAAACAAATCAAGTTTGGCTAATCTCTCCTCATACCTAATACCCCCCCAAACCAGGGAACATCCTGGTAAACCATTTCTGTACCTTCTCCAAAGCCTTTTAATAGTGTGGCGATCAGAACTGTGCATAATATTCCAAATGTGGCCTATCTAAAGTTCTGTCCAGCTGCAACATGACTCGATCATTTTTATACACTATACTCAACCAATGAAGGCAAGAATGCCATATGCCTTCTTGACCACTTTATCCACTGGTGTTGCTGCTTTCAGGGAACTGTGGACCTGTATGACTAAATCCCTCAATGTGTTGATCCTACTAAGAGTCCTGCTGTTTTCTGTAGAGCTCCCTCCTGCATTAGATCTTCTAAAACGTATCACCTCACATTTGTCCAGATTACATTCCATCTGCTATTTTTCTGTCCAAGCCTATCCATATCCTACTGTGTCCTCTGGCAATCTTCCCTATCCATAGCCCCCTCACTATCCACAGCTCCTTCAATCTTTGTATCATCCGCAAACTTAATAATCAGGCCGCCTATATTCTCCTTCAAATCATTTATATAACAGGGATTCCAACATTGATCCCTGTGGAACATCGCTGGTCACAGATTTCCAGTCAGAAAAATACCCTTCCACTGCTACTGTCTGTATTCTGTGACTAAGCCAGTTCTGTATCCATCTTACCAGCCCACTGTAGATCTCATATTATTTCACCTTTTGTATCAGTCTGCCATGAGGGATCTTGTCAAAAACTTTGCTAAAGTCCACATAGTGAACATTTCACCTCTTTGACCTCATCAATCATCTTTATCACTGCATCACAAAACCCAATCAAGTTTGTGAGGCACGATCTTCCCTGCTCAAAGCCATGCTGCCTATTGTTAATAAGTCCATATTTTTCCAAATGTGAGTAAATCCTATCCCTAGGAATTTTCTCCAGTAATTTCCCTACCACTGACATAAGGCTCACTAGCCCATAATTTCTCAGATTATCCTTGCCGTTCTTCTTATACAAAGGAACAACGTTGGCTATTCTCCGGTTCTCTGTAACCTCTACTGTGACTAAAGG
The DNA here is from genome assembly GCF_021869965.1 of Rhincodon typus. NCBI lineage: Eukaryota > Metazoa > Chordata > Chondrichthyes > Orectolobiformes > Rhincodontidae > Rhincodon > Rhincodon typus. The sequence goes on along the minus strand of NC_063345.1, from coordinate 23,082,112 downwards.
GAATATAGAGATGTCCTTAAATCTCATAGCAACTTCGGACACAGCCATCTGGACTCTTCTGCTTTGTGTGTGGTCAAAGGTTAAACATCTAATTTTTATTTATTTTTACCCTATGCATACTTCTTTATTGAGATTTAAAGAATAATTTCTGACCAGCCAAATTATAGTTCATGTAAATTGGGTAGGAATCATTTGGAACCTGTAGGGATCTCTCCAGTTTCTAAAATATAGCACCCACACCTGGTTTTCATCAGCAAATGCATGCTCCAAAATTCAGGAAATGCCTTGGGCCTTGAGTTCTTATTTGCATACATAATTTTGAACAGGTAAAAAATGTTAGTCAATAAACACTGTTTGTGGGCTGAACACTAGGAACAGAAAGACTCAGAAGTAGTTATTATTGTGTTAACAAATTTCAATGAATACTGTCAGTGTGGGTAACAAATATCCTTGAGGCCCGAGGCTGCAGACGATAGAGTTGATGTCATGGAGTATCTCCAGGAGCTGAAGAGCCAGCAAGGCTCACTCTTTGCCTTGGAGGCTTCCAAGATAATCTTCCAGTCCAGGATCTGCACCGTGGAGCAGGATGACATGTGCTCAGGTTTCTTCTTCCAGAAGGCGCATGGGGAGAGCTCTGTGCTCAGCAGCCCAAAGGAAGAAGATGGCTCGGTAATGTCATCTCAATCTGACATCCTCAGGTTCAGCAAATCCTTTTGTGCCAGACTGTGTGACACGAAGCCCACAAATAGCACACCTTCCCAGTCGTTCCTGTCCTCTATCACAGAGGTCTTAGATGACAGCGCGCAGGAGAGGCTGGAACAGCTGTTATCTCTGGATGAGCTGTCCAAGGCCCCGAATCCTTTGAAAAGAGTAAAACTGCCAGAAATGACGGCTTACCTGACAAGCCGTATTCAGCTCTGTGGGACTTGATTGGCCAGGACCTACTGGTGGTGTTAAATGTGGATTACAAAATCCTGTCTAAGGTCAGGCCAACCAGATTACGTCTGCTCTGAGATCATAATTCACCCCGAATAAACCTGTGCTGTACCAGGTAGGATAATCTCTGAGAGCTTTGTGCTCCTCAGGGATACGATCACCTACATGCAGGACAGTGGGGTGGACACGTATGTCATCAGACTGGACCAGGAAAAGGCCTTTAACAGGATATCACATGTGGGACATTCTTTCCAAAATGGTATTTTGGAAAGGAATCCACAATTGGATCCAACTTCTCTACACAAACATCAGTAGTGTAGTCTCAGTTAATGGGCGGGAATCAGAAAGATTCTCGATCCGAGCCAGAGTCAGGCAGGGCTGCCCACTCTCTCCTGCCTTATTTGTGTGTCGCATACAGACTTTTGCTGAGTCCATCAGAAAGGATGTGAACCCGAGAGGGTGACTATTCCAGGCAGCAGAGGTCTGCGGGTCAAAGTCTCCATGAACATGGATGACATTGTTGTTTTCTGCTTGGATCTGCCGTCAGTGTGCAGACTCATGAGCATTTATGACCAGGTCAAACTGGCCTCAGGAGCCAAGGTAAATTGAGGCAAACGCTAGGCCATGTCTTTGGGAATTGTGCCAAGTGATCCATTATTGCCTTCACCGTCAGGACACATTACCTGAATGTGCTGAGCATATGGCTCAAAGGGGCTGGGACATGTGTGAAAACTTGGGAGGAGCGTATCGCCAAGATGAGGCAGAAACTGAGCAGTTGGGAGCACCTCTCCCAATCCATTACAGGTAAAAACCTTGTCATTAGGTATGAGGTACTCTCGGTGTTGCTGTGCATAGTGCAGGTCTAGCCAGTTCCCTGGCCCTGCACCACTACATTCACCCGGACCATCTTCCACTTCATCTAGAGGTCTAAGATAGATGATGTGGGCATGGACATCATGTATGAAGCTCTGGATAATGGGAGGAAGGGCATACCCAATGCCGCCATCATCCTGGTGGCCATCTTTATGTGTGGAGGCATGAAGCTGTTTGTAGACCCTCGAAATGCAAACACCAAGTGTCACTATGTACTAAAGTTCTACTTGTCCCTGGTGTTGCAAAGGACGGGTCTGGTCTCATTGGCATGGAATGCTCCAAGTAGGTGGTGTGTTCTATTTCACTTACCCCTTGTGGTAAATTTGCAAAGAAAACCCATCAGACACTGGTTGGCACGTAGCATCCTTGAGATCCTGCAGGAATAGGAGAGGGTGGATCCTGTAGGGTTGTTCCCTTACCAGATGGTCAAAGTCATTTGTCAGAATGTTTCATAGAATCATAGAGATGTAAAATACAGAGCAGACCCTTCGGTCCAACTCGTCCAGATATTCTACGTTAATCTAGTCCCATTTGCCAACATTTGGCCAATGTATCTATAAATCTTTCCTTTTCATATGTCTTTTAAATGTTGTAATTGTACCAGCCTCCATCACTTCCTTTGGTAGCTCATTCCATACATGCACCACCTTCTCTGTGAAAAAGTTGCCCCTTAGCTCTCTTTTAAATCTTACCCTTCTCACCTTCAACCTATGCCCTCTAGTTTTGGACATCCCTACCCTTGGGAAAAGACTTTGATTATTCACTCTATCCATGCTACTCATGATTTTATAAACTTCAATAAGGTAACCCCTCATGCTCCAAAACTTCATGGAAAATAACCCCAGCCTGTTCAGCCTCTTCTTATAGCTCAAACCTCCCAACCCCGGCAACATCCTTATATATCTTTTCTGTGAGGTTCTGTATTTTGGTAGGGCAAATCAGGGCAGGACTTATACATTTAATGGAAAGGTCCTGGGGAGTGTTGCCGAACAAAGAGAGCTTGGGGTACGGATACATAGTTCCTTGAAAGCGGAGTCACAGGTAGACAGGATAGTGAAGAAGGTGTTTGGTACGCTTGCCTTTATTGGTCAGTGCATTGAGAATAGGCGTTGGGAGGTCATGTTGCGGCTGTACAGGACATTGGTTAGGCCACTTTTGGAATACCACATTCAATTTTGGTTTTCCTGTTATAGGAAAGATGTTGTGAAACTTGAAAGGATTCAGAAAAGATTTACAAGGATGTTGCCAAGGTTGGAGAGTTTGAGCTATAGGGATAGCTTGAATAGGATGGGGTTATTTTCCCTGGAGCATCGGAGGCTGAGGGAACCTTACAGAAGTTAATAAAATCATGAGGGGCATTGATAGGCTGAATAGTCGTGGTCTTTTCCCCAGGGTGGGGGAGTCCACAGGTTTAGGGTGAGAGGGCATAGAATTTAAGGTGAGAGTGGAACGATTTAAAAGGGATCTAAGGGGCAACTTTTTCACATAGAGCATGGTGCGTAATGAAATGTGCTGCTGGAGGAAGTGGTGGAGACTGTTACAATTACAACATTTAAAAGGCATCTGGATGGGTATATGAATAAGAAGAGTTTAGAAGGAAATGGGCCAAATGCTGGCAAATGGGACCAGATTAATTTTGAATGTCTGGTTGGCATGGACGAGTTGGACTGAAGGTTCTGTTTCAGTGCTGTACATCTCTGTGCCTCTATGACTATAGCAGATAAGAGGGACAACTAAAGGAGGGGTCCGTCAATGCAGGACTGAGGGTGTTGTACTTAAATGCATCCAGCATATGAGACAGGGTAAATGAGCTTGCAGCACAGATTGAAATTGGCAGGTACGAGGTTTTGGTATCACAGGTGTGGCTGCACAGGAATCTGGGCTGGAAACTAAATATCCAAGGATACACGGCCTATCGAAAGGATAGGCAGATACGCAGAGTGGGCAGATGTTTACATCTTAGTAAGAAATGAAATTAAGTCAAAAGCAGGAAGTGATATGGAGTCAGAAGACATAGAATCTGTGTGGGTAGAATTGAAGAATCACAAAGGAAAAAGACCCTGATGGTAACTGTACGCAGGCCTTCTTGAAGAAGTGAGGATGTGGGAACAAAAATAAAACTGGAGACAGAAAAAGCAGCACGAACGACACTATTATAATAATCACGGGGCTTTCAATAGGCAGGTGGACTGGAAAAATCAGATTGGTAGTGAATCTCAAGCAAAGGAACTTGTGGAATGTCTAAGGGATGGGTTTTTGGAGCAGTTTGTGGGAGAGGCCATTAGAGAACAGGCATTTGGTGATGTATAATGAGGCAGATGTCATTAGGGAGCTTAAGGTGAATGAACCCCTTTGGGGGCAGTGACCATAATATGACAAAATAAACTCTGCAGTTTCAGAGGGAGAAGCTGGAATGAGATATACCAGTATTGCAATTGAGTAAAGGTAACCATAAAGACATGAGAAAGGAACTGGCCAGAGTTGATTGGAAAGAGAATCTCACAGAGAAGACGGTAGAACAGCAATGGCAGGGGTTTCTGGTGTTAATTCGGGAGGCACAGCAAAGATTCAACTCAAGGAAGAAGAAACATATTAAGGGGAGGATGAGGCAACCATGACTGACAGGGGAAGTGAGGGACAGCTCAAAGCAAAAGAATAAATATACAATGTGGTGAAGATTAGTGGGAAGCCAGAGGATTGAGAAGCCTTGAAAAACCAGCAGAAGATAACTAAAAAGGCAATAAAGGGGTGTGTGTGTGTGGGTGTGGGGGTGGGGGGGAGGTATCAGAATATGAAATATGAGTGTAAGCTAGCTAGTAATAAAAAGAAAATTGCAAGGTTTTTAAATATCTAAAAGGTAAGATAGAGGCAAGAGTAGACATTGGACAATTGGAAAATGAGGCTGGAGAAGCTGTAATGGGGAGCAAAGAAATAGCAGTGAAACAGAATAGGTACTTTGCATTAATTTTCACAGTGGAAGACACCAGCAGCATACCAGAACTTCAAGAGAATTAGGGGGCAGAGGTGAATGTAACAGCCACCACTAAGAAAAAGCTGCTGAGAGCTCTGAAAGTGAATGCTGAAAGTGGATAAATTACCTGGACCAGATGGACTACACCACAAGGACTGAAGTTAGCTGAGGAGATTTTGAAGGCATTGGTGGTGGTCTTCCAGGCATCACTGGAGTCAGGGAACATTCTAGAGGATTGGAAAATAGCTAAAGCAACATTTCTGTTAAGAAAGAAGGAAGGCAGCAGATGGGAAATTATAGGCCAATTAGCCTGACCTCAGTCATTGGTAAGACTGTAGAGTTCATTATTAAGGATGAGATTGTGGAATAGTGGTAAATAGTAATGGTAAGAAGGGCTGAGTCAGAACAGCTTATCAAGGGGAAGTCATGCCTGACAAATCTATGAGAATTCTTTGAAAAGGCAGTCAGCAAGTTAGACAAAGGAGAGCCAGTGGACATAGAGTCATAAAGTCACACAGCACGGACATGATTCATTTAGATTTCCAGAAGATCGCTGCACAGGAGGCTGCTAAATAAGGTAAGAACCTATGGTGTTAGGGGCAAGGTACTGTAATAGATAGAAGATTGGCTGACTAGCAGAAGGCAGAAAGTGGGGATAAAGAAGTCTTTTTCAAGATGGCTGCCAATGATTAGTGGAGTTCCAAAGGGGTCAGTGTTGGGACCACAACTGCTCACATTATACATTAATGATCTGGACGAAGAAACTGAAGGCATTGTTGCCAAGTTTGCAGAAAGACACAAAGATAGGTGGAGGGACAAGTAGAGTTGAGGAAGTGGGAAGGTTGCAGAAGGATTTGGCCATGTGGGAGAGTGGGCAAAAAAGTGACAGATGGAGTACAATGTGAGAAAGTATGAGGTTATACAGTTTGGTAGTAGAATAGAAGTGTAGACTACTTTCTAAATGGGGAAAGGCTTTGGAAATCTGAAGCACAAAGGGATTTGGGAGTCATAGTTCAGGATTCTCTTAAGGTTAACATACAGGTTCAGTTGGTTAGACTGCATTTGAAATGTAGTGAGTGGTTTTGGGCCCAATCTAAGGAAGGATGTGTTGGCCTTAGAGGGCATCCAGAGAATAATGACCCTGGGGATGAAAGACTTGTCAGAAGAGTTTAGAAGGAGGAGTGGGGATCTCATTGATATTTACAGAATACTGAGAGGTTTGGATAGAGTGGATGTGGAGAAGATGGTTCCAACAGTAGAAGAACCTAGGACCCGAGAGCACACCCTCAGAAAGAAAGGATGACCCTTTTGAACTAAGATGAGGAATTTCTCAGCCAAAGGATGATCAATCTGTGGAACTCATTGCTGCAAAAGGCTGTGGAGGCCAAATCATTGAGTGTATTTAAGATAGAGATAGATAGGTTCATGATTGGTAACAGGATCAAGAGTTATGGGGAGAAGGCAGGAGAATGCATTTGAGAAACATATCAGCCACGATCAAATGACAGAGCGGACTCGATGGGACAAATGGCCTAATTCTGCTCCAATATCTTATGACCTAATAGTGTTTTTCATGACTAGGTGACATTCTTTTGGTTTTACAATTGCAGGAAATGTCAAATTCCAATGTTTGTTTCTCTTTTTAAACAAAGACTGTACAGAACTGTTTTGGTATTTGTGTGCGTACATAAAGTCAATTTTTTATGAATTAAGAACTTTTTTTTGCAATGGGAACAAAAACAAATTTCTTTGAGGCCCAAGATCCAAGACTAAGAAAAATGTTAACAAATAGTCTTAGGTTTCTACCTCTGATCTCTGTTGGAAAGTCTGTATTTGTGGATGCAAGGACCGAATCACAATTGTGTCTGGCATTTCTTCCCTCGGTACAACTCAACCCCACTATCCCATTTTTCACCTGTGGAATGACCACGTTTGGTGAAGCTGTACCTCAGCATTAGTCAGCAGCTTTAAGTCAGCAAAACAGTAAATTTTGGTTTGTTTTCACTTGAATGTCAAAGGCTGAGGGGGTGACCTGATCGAAGTTCACTAAATTAAGAGTCAGAGTCTCTTTTCCAGGGTAGAAATGTCAATTACTAGCAGACGTAGGTTAAGGTAAAAGGGGTAAGTTTTAAGGAGATGTGAAAAGCAGGTTTTTTTACACAGAGGACGGTAAGTGTCTGGAATGAGGAGGAATTGTAAGTGGATCCGATAGCAATGTTCAGGAAGCATCTTGACAGATATATGAATATACAGGGAATAGTGGGATGCAGACAGCATAGAGGTAAAAAGTTTTTAGTTTAGAAAATCACCATGTGTAAGTGCAGTCTTAGTGGGACGAAGAGCCTGTTCCTGTGCTCTACTGTGTTTTCTTCTTTGTTTTTTAACTATCATTTTGATTTTCAACTTGCATTGATGAAAGCAGAGAGACAATAGTTATATATCTTTGTCAATATAAATGTGGCAAATGCATTTATTTGAATTGCAGTTATCGTGAGAGCAATCATTCCTAATCCATTCTAAATTAATCCTCAATTTTAAGAAAAATCAGAGGAGGTACTAGCGACAACAGGGACATAAATATTGCTTTATATAACAGTAATATTATATTGAAGCCAACAACTGTTACATGTCGATTGTCAGTTTATTAAAAACATTCAGATAAACAATTGTCCATTTAGGTAGGCTTAAGCATTTCAGCATCAATATGTTAAATATACCTTCATCTTGCTTCAGAGTCTGTGAATTTAGTTTTGTTTTTAATTCTTATTATTTTCTCCCTTTTCCTCATCCTTTATTGGAAGTGCCAGCTGAAATGGAAAATAATTCCATGTGGTGCCTGACATTCTGCGGTATCTGGTGATGGTTTTACTTCAGCCATGAGCTTGACAGATGGATGAGGGCAGGTTACTTGGCTGTGGGATTGTGATCAACGTGGTCAACTTCAAATCTGATCTTCTCTGGTTGGATTGGTGTTGAGATATTCACTGCTGAATGAAAAATTATCAGAAATGTGATTATATACATGACTTCCATGATTTTGAAATAAACAGATAATTCAGGGGAAAAAAAATTCCTCTAATAGTCATAGAATTATACAGCACAGAAACAGACCCTTCAGTCCAACTTGTCCATGCCGATCAGATATCCTAAATAAATCTAGTTCCATTTGCCAGCATTTGGCCCATATCCTTCTAAACCCTTCCTATTCATATACCCATCCAGATGCCTTTTAAATGTTGTAATTGTACCTCTGGCATCTCATTTCATACATGCACCACCCTCTATGTGATAATGTTGCCCCTTAGATCCCTCTTAAATCTTTTCCCTCTCACCTTAAACCTATGCTCTCTACCCTGGGGAAAAGAACTATGCCCCTAATGATTTTATAAACCTCTATAAGATCTCCCCTCAGCCTCCGACGTTCCAGGGAAAATAGCCCCAGCTTTTTCAGCCTCTGCCTATTGCTCAAACCCTCCAACCCTGGTAACATCCTTGTAAATCTTTTCTGAACCCTTTCAAGTTTCATAGCATCCTTCCTAAAGCAGGGACACCAGAATTGCCTGTGTATATCTGTAAGTGCTGTTTCTCTGTAGAAACAGCATAGCACAAAATGATTCTTACACCTTTTTTTCAAGATGGGATGATGGGCTAATGGTATTATCGCTGGACTGTTAATCCTGAGACCCAGAAAACATTCTGGGGACAACAAGGTGCAGGGCTGGATGAACACAGCAGGCCAAGCAGCATCATAGGAGCAGAGAGGCTGACGTTTCGGGCCTAGACCCTTCATCCAGCCCTGCACCTTGTTGTCTCAGATTCTCCAGCATCTGCAGTTCCTACTATCTCAAACATTCTGGGGACCCGGGTTCAAATCCCGCCATGGCAGATGGTGGAATTTGAATTCCATAAATATCTGGAATTAGGAAGCTAATGATGACTATGAATCCATTGTCAATTGTTGGAAAAACCCATCTGATTCATTCATGTCCTTCAGGGAAGGAAGCTGCCATCCTTGCCTGGTCTGGCCTACATGTGACTCCAGACCCACAGTAATGTGGTTGACTCTTAACTGCCCTCTGGGCAATTAGGGATGGGCAATAAATGCTGCCTGGTCAGCGATACCCTCATACCTTGAATGAATAAAAACAAATTTTAAAAAATCCAGTTTACCACTGAGCTGCCTTGTCGTTGACTGAACCTAGTATTCCATTGGTTTGTGCAATCCAATACTCTGCCAGGCAGGACATGAGCCGACTGAACATTTCTTGATATTTTCCTCATAATTATCTGCTTAAAAATCCAGCACTCAGAATCAGCTAACAGGTAATTACTGACAATGTGATCACATTGATAGAGATATTAGGGAAGCAGAAAGCAAAGTGATAAAAGGATGCTCCTTAGCCAATCAGCGAGTACCCATTAGGTAGACCAGGGTTGTCCCACAGGCTGTCGGTGGTTCACAATGAGGTCTGCCAAAGGTGACCCGGGAGGCTATCGTTCAAAATACAATGAGTCTGACTGCAGGATTTTGAAAGGAGTTCCTCATCTAAACAAAAGTCAGCTCTCTCCTGCAGTTGCTGCTGATAGGTTGACTAGTGAGCTAATTGGCAGCAATTGCAGCAGGGAACAAGTCTTTGGTTGAAGGAGGAGCAGGCATGGCAACAGGATTGATTTTAGCTCAGTGTAAGGCTTGGAGCTATGGTGGTGTGAGTGAGGAACAGGAACTGGGAGACTCTGCCATGGGAGGGGAGGGGAAGAAAGATGAGGATTGGGCCGTTAATAATGGGAGTGTTTGGATTGGGGGAAGGAAGGAGAAAGGGGAGAGTTGGGCTGGTGGTTAAGTTAAGGGTTGGGAGGAGGGTGAAACATAGAAACATCACACTTCAAGTCTGCTTCACCATTGGATATGATCATGGCTGATCATCCAATTCAGTAGCACCTTTTGATGCTTTTAACCCTAAGAACTATGTTTATCTTTTTTCTAGAAAACATTCAATGTTTTGGCCTCAAACACTCTCTGTGGCATAGAATTCCACCATCTCACCACTCACTATGTGAAGAAAGTTCTCCTTATCTGAGTCCTAAATGACCTACCCACATCCTTAAACTGTGAACAAAAACAAAGTTGCTGAAAGCTCAGCAGGTCTGGCAGCATCTGTGGAGGAGAAAACAGAGTTAACGTTTCGGGTCCGGTGAGGAAGGGTCACCGGACCGGAAACGTTAACTCTGTTTTCTCCTCAACAGATGCAGCCAGACCTGCTGAGCTTTTCCAGCAACTTTCTTTTTGTTCCTGATTTACAGCATCCGCAGTGCTTTTGGTTTTCCTTAAACTGTGAGCCTGTATCCTCAGACGGTCAGGCCAGGTAGAAGCAGAGCTGGGTAGGAATCAAACTGCTGGGGTGGGGGCGGTGTGCGAAGTGAGAGTCAGGCCCAAGGTGGGTGGGGAAAAGGATGGGTGACAATTAGACGACCAGTGGATTTCTCTTTCTCAAAGGCTTTCAGCATTGATCAGCTTTTCATTATATCGGTTGATTCGATTTGCGGTTCGCCTATGATTGGTCATTTGCTCTGGATGCTCCAATTGGTCATTCGGGGATTCCAGCAGCAGACTCCTTTCACAGCCACAGGTATCACGTCTCAGTGATATTCACTAACAAACCACCCCGGGCCGGGGCCTGACTGGCCAGGGGGAGAGGGAGAGATGGTCACTGGAGTGGAGATTGCTTAGTCAATAAGTGATTAAGTTGGGGGAGCCAATGAGTGAATGTGTGACTGGAAGGATGGATGAGTGATTGAGGTGGGTGTTGGGTGGCTTAGTGCCTGGAGTGGATGAGTGTGTAAATGACTTGAGAATGTGTGAGTGAATTGGAAGAGTAGGTGAGTGACTGGCTGGGAGAGGGGAGTGCAGGAATGAATGATAGGAAGAAGTGGATGCGTGAGTGAGAGAATGGAAAAGGGTGGATAGATGAATGAGTTGGAATTGGGCTGGACATGTCTCCTCTTCTCTTCCTCCTCCAAATAACCCCCTTTGGCTATCAGTTTGAATTGAATTGAATTGAATTAGCTTTATTGTCACATTTACTCAAAAGTTTATAAGTCGCCACTACCAGCGCCATGTTAGGTACAAAGGTACCTAGGTACAGCTTCTTCAGTTGCAAGATTAGTTACAGTATTACAATGTCACCAACACATGGCACAATCTTAGGTACAGTGTACCTAGGTACAATCCTTAGCTACAGAATGGAGAAATGAAGAAAAATAGTTACATTACAGCTATGCACAATATATACACAGGTCAGAAAAAAACAAGAAGCAAAGTTAAAAAGACAAACATCGCAGTCTCTCTCCAAGGGGTCTCTGTAGTAGACCAGTACAGGGGCTCTCCACATGGTCTGACTGCTGGCTGCCTCCCTGTTCAGCACCGGGTCACTACTACCACGTTCAGCATGGGTCTGTTACTGCCATGTTCTGCATAGGGCCAATGCCCCCTGCTTCACACTGGGCCAATGCCCCCCGCTTCACACTGGGCCAATGCCCCCCGCTTCACACTGGGCCAATGCGCCCCGCTTCACACTGGGCCAGCTGCCCCCCGCTTCACATTGGGCCAATGCCCCCTGCTTCACACTGGGCCAATGCCTCCTGGTTCACATTAGGACACTGCCCCCTGTTTGACACTGGGCCAATGCTCCCTGCTTCACACTGGGCCACTCCTACCCCCTGCTTCACACTGGGCCAATCCTACCCCCTGCTTGACATTGGGCCAATGCCCCCCACTTCACACTGGGCCAATGCCCACTGCTTCACACTGGACCACTGCCCCCTGTTTCACACTGGCATCCACGCTTCAGGCCGTTGTTTGCTTGGTGTCCCCTTTTTGGAGGCCGGGGCCCGCTGTCCGAGAGAAGGCAGCAAAACAGGGAGGAAAAAGGAAAGAAGAGAAAGAACAAACAGAGTGGATAAGATCCGGCTGAAGTGTCCTATTCTGTTGCCATCCTACTGGAAGTGTGCCTCACCAGAGGTAACCAAGTTCAGTGTTAGTTAAACACCACTCTTTCATTCGGCCCCCTTCTCCATTCCATTCCCTGGTGACCAGGCTTTGGAGCCTGGTTATCTTCTCTCTCTTGATCTGCTTCTTAAACTAAAAGGGCAAAATATATTTTATTCGCCTCTCTGCCAGTTGACACTTTTAAATGGTCACTTTTATTAATTATTCATTTTAATGATCAGGTTATCATTTGGAATATTTTTCATCCTGAAATTCATGGTTACTGTTGTGACAAACCATATCTTTCTGAAATTTGCTCACAGGCCCCCGAGTGAGAGAAAAATTGAATGTGGCCCCACATGCGAAAAACGTGGACAGGACTGATTTGGAAGATATGACTGACAGCCAATTCACAGTCTAACTTGTAGCTTTGCAGTGTGTGGGAGGGCAGTTGCGTTTTTCTGCATTAGTAGCTACTGAATCTCTGAAACAAGTCAATTAATTGCTCAATCCTGCGACATAACTTCAAATGAACAGAACCTATACGTCCTGTTACTTGTCCTGGTATGAGGTTGGTAAATGTGTGTAAGCAAACACAACTTCAATACTATCCACCATCTATCCTTATCCTTCAAGACAGTGCATATTGTGTGTTGGGGAATTGATGCTACAATGCTTCCTGTAGATAGTATCTACTGCAACCACAGAACAACAGTGATGGACAAAACAGATTTTTAAAGTTGTATGTGAGTTACTCATCAAACAGACTACTTTGTCCTTGACACAGCTGGGCTTTATTGAGTATTACTGTAGCTGTATCCATCCAGTCAAATAGAGAGTATTCTATCACACAATGGGCTTGTGTCTTGTAGTTGGAATAAAGGCGTCTGATGCTGGAGGAAAAACTGCCCACTTTTTCCATTGCAAGTATCAAAAATGGAATTGTGGTGCATAAAAACAACCCAACAATTTAACAATAATATTTTCAAAAGTTGTGTTGGAAACTACAAGAGGCAAATAATCAAATTGAATATGTATTAGGAACAACAAAAATTGGAAAACCTGATATGATCAGTTAAATTAATATACAATAAATCTTCTTATTAACTACTTCTAGACTTTGTCTTACTTTGAATGCCTACAAGCAAGGTGCCCTAACAAATTTCCAAAGTTTCCAGAATTCCAAAATGGTTATATTTCAGGGACTATCCTCAAGAAAAAGGTAGGTTAGGATTAATGAGTTATGTTGTTCAATCTACTGAGAAGACCAGCACTCCAAACATGAACATTTCCCTTTTTATATAATATTCAACCTAACAAATGATCATTATTGTGCAGTTGGGCTTTATCGATGCACAGGGTCACAGGACATTTTATAGATTGATAACATTCTGTGAATAAGCCACAAAATTGCAGCCTTGTAACATGTTGTAATTTTGATATTGAAATGTCACAGAAAAGTTGAATTGGTTTTCTGTGTTTCGTAATTATACCTTTGCTCTTTCCCATTGCAATAATTTTCTTACCATTTCAGTTCTTTTGGACTATGTTGACAAAAGGACAATCAAGAACCATGCTTCTTGACTCATATCAATGCAAATCTGAAACTAAGTGCTAGGTACAAAACATTGTGACACCCTTACAATTCTGATTTTTACATTAAGGTCATCTTAGACTCAATTTAATGACTGTCAATGGAAAGGCAATAGAGGAAACCAAGGAATTATAATATTGAGCTGAACTTCTGTTTTTGGAAACATACTTGAGTCTATGCATCAAGCTAACAAGGTGATCGTTGCCTGGAGTTCACCAGGTTCCCAATAACACTCATCTTGTAGCATGTGGAACTACACATGGAACAGCAGGAATCCCAATGTATATGTTGAGCTCCCCATCTTCCATGTATTCATTGATAAATCTGCCAATGAGATCTCTACCACTACATGCACAATGCTTATGTTCACAACATGAGCGCTGAAATTTCTACAGTTGCATGCACCATAAGATCATTCTCTAGGCAACTTTGTTAATAGAGTCTAGCCATCTGCTCACTGTATTAACCTGATGCTGTAATTAACCATAAGACCTCGGAGTAGAAGTAGACCATTCAGTGCATTGAGTTTGCTCTGCCATTCAATGAAATTATGGCAGGTCTGATGATCCTCAATTCCCCTTTCCAGCCTTTTCCCCAAAGCTCTTGATTCCCTTACTGATTAAAAATCTGTCTATAACTATACTTAATGACTCAGTCTCAACAGACCTTTGTGTTAAAGGATTCTACAGATTCTCTACTCTCTGAGAGAAAAAGGTCCTTCTCATCTCTATTTTAATATGTGAGACCTCCTATTCCGAGAATATGCCCTCTGGACTTGGACTCTCCCATAAGGTGATAAACCTGTCCACATAGACCCTGTCAAGTCGTCTAAGAATCTTGTATATGTTTCAAAATGGTCACCTCTCATTCTTTTCTTTCAAACAAGTACAGGTCCAATCTACTCAATCTCTCCTCATAAGACAGTCCCTCCATACTCTGTATCAGCCAAGTGAACCATGGTCTGCACTGCCTCCAATTCCAATATATAGCAAAAGTTTCCTGCATGATAATGGCTACCCTGATTAGATCATCACTCGTTCGAATCACTAAAACTCATGAGAGGGGCATGTCCATCACTTTTGGCCCTGAATAGTGCCCAGTCTGTTTCAAATTACCCTGGAATGTGCAGATCTCTCAAACATTTGAATTGTGGCTAAAGATAGCTGTTTTACGTTTGCAATAAGCCCGCTGGTGGTTCATTCCACTGAAAGGATGCTGCCGTGAAGCCAAAAATACATTTTATCCACCATTCTAATGAGGAACATGGTATGAGTTTCAGTGCCAATGTGATGCCAGGATTGTGAGTTTATTTCCCAATGACTGGCAGACTGTATCAGACACCATGTCCTGTTATCAATTCAGAGTAAGCAGCATGCTGATCATGCATAACCAGCCCACGCTTACACATCACAGAGCAGTATATCCACCATCAGAACGCCATAAGATATAGGGGCAGAGTTAGGACACTTAGCCCATCGAATCTGCTCCACCATTTGATAATGGCTGATATATTTCTCAACCTCATTCTCCTGCCTGATCCACATAATCTTCATCTGCTTACACATCAAGAACCTCTCTATCTCTGTCTTAGATACACTCAATGACTTGACCTCCACAGCCTTCTGCAGCAATGACCTCCACAGATTCACCACCATCTGGTTAAAGGAATTCCTCCTTATCTCAGTTCTGAAGAATTGACCCTTCCCTCTGAAGCTGTACCCTCAAGTCGTAGTTGACCCTACTAGTAGAAACATCTTCTCCATGTCCATTCTATACAGGCCTCTCAGTATTCTATAAGTTTCAGTGAGATACCCCCTCATCCTTCTAAACTCATCAAGTACAAAGCTAGAGTCCTCAAGCTCTCCTTTTATGAAAAGCCCTTCATCCCTAGGGTCATTCTTGTAAACCTCCACTGGACCCACTTCAAGGCCAACACATCCTTCTAGAAGCTACATGCACAGGATTCAATTTTAGGTAGGAAAAAGGAATTTGTACATAAAATTGCACCTTTTTGATTGAATAAAAAGCAAAGGGTCATGGAAGTTTCTGATCTGCAGCTGCATTCCCATGGCAACACCCTGACCAATTGGAGCTCAATTACATGATTTGAGAACTAAGTTAAATGTTCTTTGTGCACCTTCATGTCAATGATGGCTCAACCAATCAGCATCATTTTCTAATCCTGTATAAATTGGTGTCTAATATTTGAAGTCTGTGTTTTGTGTCTTAGTCCAGATGAATAGCTTTGACTTGCTGTCTCCTTTTAGCAATATTTAACATGATTTAACCATTTTTAAAACTCATTTACAATCCCACCATCTGGCCTCAAGTCTCCATTTGACAGGTCAAACATATGCAGGCTTTTACAGCTCTCCTAGATCTTGTTCTTTTCTTATCACCATTGATTGAGAGTGATGGTCTTAAATCACTTCACTGAGTGGATCACCATTCTGTGATGTGATTAATATAGTACTCCCGTGTTTGTGATATTCAAACCCATTTGTTCTTGCAGCCTCTAATAGCATTAGAGTTTTATTTTTTCTCCTGAACATGCCAAACAGAGTTTAATGCAATTAGAACGTGGTTGTTCAGTTTGTTTAAGGACTGTGCCTTAATCCAATGTAACATTCGGTTTTGGGTTCTGCTTCAACAATAATATTTGTGTTCTCAGCATTTGGCCCATAAGCACCTTTGTTGCTTTATAATTCAACAGGGCAATATTCCAATTACTATTCCTGTTATATGTATGTTATTGGTTGCAACATCACTCTCGGCCTCTCCATTAGCCCATGGTTTAAAAGGAGAAGGAATAAAATGATCAATTCTTCAGTCTTCAGCATATTTCTTGAAATATTTGTTCATGAACTGTGGACCTTTGTCCAACACAACTCCATCTGGAAAACCATGAGTTGAAAATATGTTCTTCAACATTCTTATCGCACTTCCATCTAGTGTGTTCTGCTGTGAAATCTGGTAGCTTTTAGGCATTTTGAATAATAATTCATTATGGTCAGATATACCTTTCCTCTTGTGTTAAAGGAATCTGGTCCTAACTTTTGCCAAGGCCCGACAGAAAAATTAGATTGAGATTCTATTGGTATGTTTGATTGTTTATTGCACAAGTCTGGCAGGAGAACATGAAGTCTTTATTTGATCTGGAAATTTCTGACCACCATAGATTGTTGTGCACCAACTCTACATTTTGCTAAACTCAAGTGATTCTATGAAGAATTTAGTCTGTCATAACCTTCGGTATTACCGACATATGTTTAAAAACAAGATGATTGTCCACTACTAGGTGTTTCCATTATTTATGGCACTTCCTTAAAAGCTGATTTTTCTCTTCGTCTCTGAGATAATGAGTCTTTAAAACTCTCTTCATCAAGAGATGGTAGAAACAGATCTTCTGAATATTTTTTGAGGCAGAGGTGGATGAACTCGTGACAAGCAAGGGTTTGATCATGGGTAGATGGAAATGTGGAGTTGTGGTTACAATCAGATCAGCCATGGCAGAGTAAGCTTGTGGGTCCAAATGGCCTACTTTTGCTCTTAACTCATACTTTCGAATGTACATTGTTTGGTTATGTCCTGTCCAATCCTCTTGGCAAAATTTCCTAACTTCTGTACACCCTACCGGGGCCCAGGAGAGGGAATGCTCACAGTTCCAATGACTTGCACCACACATGAATGACAAACCAGAGCAAAATCAACCCCATATACGAGAGAGACAGAATCTGTGAGGAGAGATAGTAGGAACTGCAGATGCTGGAGAATCCGAGACAACAAGATGCAGAGCTGGATGAACACAGCAGGCCAAGCAGCATCCTATGATGCTGCTTGGACTGCTGTGTTCATCCAGAATCTGTGAGGAGCTGCTTTTCCAGTCGTAGGCCGGTTCTCCCCCCTATTTACTGTCGATAGCTTCATTAGTGAGCGTATTAGCAGCAAATGTGGGACATAGCCAGTCTATCTTTGGAGAAACAGCTGGGAAAGTAAGTGGCTGTAGTGAGTGAGCTGCTGGGATTTCTGTCACAGCTCCGAGTTTGGGCTTAGGGCTGGTGTGCTTGTCAGGGTGAGACTGGGCATGCCAGAGGGCGGGAGGTGTGGAGGTACATTGAGTTGAGTCTGGCTGAGGGCACTTTGGGTGGAGAGGGGGAGGTGCATTGTGCTGTGTCAGTGCTGGTGATTGAGTATTGACAAGTTGCATAAAGTTGAATCCAGTTGCAGAGGGCGCTGGGCTGGCGGAGAGTGTTGCATTGGGTCCAGGCTGGGTTTGGAGGAAGGTGCACATACTAGATGGAGGTTTGGCGGCGGCAGTTGCATTGAACCATATCTGTGTTGGTGTTGAGGAGGTAAGGTAGTGCATTTTTCTGTGTTTGACCTAGGTGTTTTTTTCGCATTTATCCAAGTCCAGACTGAGGGGAGGCTTGGAGAGCAGTTAAGTTGGGTCTAGGTCAGAACATGTTAGGGCGCATTGGAGCAAATGTGGGTCTATGAACAACGTGATTGTGGGCTGGGGTGGGGACGAGGCATTAAGTTGTGTCTGGGCCTGAAGCTCTCTGTGTTGAGCTGGTTCCAGCCTGGACCTGATGGGAGGCAGTTATATTACTCTAGGTCTAAGACTCATGATAGGAGGAGAGGGCAGATGCATTGAGCCAAGCATGAGCCTGGGGGCTTGTATGTTGGTGGTGGATACATTGAGCAATACCTGAGGCTTGGTTTGATGGCGGCTGGGTGTAATGAAATAAGGGACAGGTATGGAAAAGGAGGAGACTAAAATTGAGTGGTGTTTGGTGTGGTGACAGGGAAGGCCGTACACTCCACATTGTTTCATGGTTTTCTAGTTTCTTAAAGTTAGTTTTTCAGAAACTGGCAGAGATTTTATTATGACGGATGAAAATTTAAAGGAAAATGTATTTTCCTTCCCTCACAGCATGGGGGAGTCATTGCCTGGCTGAGTATTTATTGCTTATCTCTAATTGACCTTGAGAAGTTAGTGGTAAGTTGCATCCACTTCTGAAAGAAGCGTTGAGTCTTGAGTTACTGTTTGATCAGCCATAGCTCGAGATGATGTGCATGCTGTGATCTGAATTTTGCCTGGCAGATGAATGAGCTGTGGGACTTCTTGGTGAAATTCTGTCTCATTATTCTGCCGTAGAACTTAAACTACTATTTCCAGAATACCCAGAAAAAGACTACATTTCCACTCAATAAAGTTGTTTTTTTTGATTGCATTAGATATCAAGAGTCTTGTTAATCTCTCACCCTCTTGTGACTAAGTGCGATAATTCTTTTACTTTGAGGTCTGTGGCAGCTGGAACCTGTAATTTCGTTCTTGATGGCTGGATATTTACTGGTTTGAACTATTCTAAATAGTTGGCTCTTTAATTCACTAACACCCTACACAGTTTCTAGTTTGAACTCAGATTTAAAGCCTTCAATTTCTGTATTATTTTTTCGTGATCCTTTGCTTCTCTTGGGAAATCTGAACTCTCATTTCTTTCCTTAGTAACAATTCCCTGAATTTTCTGTTTTAGGAGAGATTCTCTTGCTTTCTTCCTTTACTTACATGTTTACATTTGCAGAATTAATGGAAGTGTACAGTCTTTCTACATTGTGCACCCACTGATGGGCAATCTTACCTTCTGTATTCTTATTTTTAGCTCCATAACATGGGCACTTTAAAATGGCTGCTACAGGGTTTCTCACTCTTTGCCCCAGTTTTACAGGTCTGGTCATTTAAAACTTTCATCTGAAACCTTAGTATTTCCATGGGTAATGGCCTGGTTTTGCCTGTTTAGCATATGGGACCACTTGTTTCAGTATTGGGCTGTCTTTTGTCTGCAAATAATGAGTGTCTTGTCATGTATTCCGGCAATGATATGGTCGCCAATGAGTTTGTCTTTCAATGCATCTGCAGCAACTGCCTGGCTTATAAGGTATGATTCAACAGATTCCTCAAACCATTGAGATCCTTGATTGAATCGTGCTCACTTGATTACAGGGATCCATTATAGGATCAATCAAATGATTTTTCATGACAGCTTCAAAACCTGCAGAGATCTGTTCTACCACCTGTCTCACAAGAACATCATCAGCAATTGATGCTAAGGCCTACAGGAACGTACTAACTGGGCAAAATAAAAGCAGAAAAAGCTGGAGAAACTCCGCAGATCTGGCAGCGCTTGTGGAGAGAAAGCACAGTCAATGTTTCAGCTCCAGCGACCCATCTTCAGAACAGGCAAACCCAATACTGAAAGATACTGCTAAAATTGAATTCTCTAGAGCTCCCAACACTGGCCTCTCAGTGAACCAGTGAAGTTTGCAAACTACTTGACTGGTGCAGATATTACTATAGAATTTCAGTACACCTCTTACGAAGGTGAGTCTACTTCTTCTTCCTGTGAAGGTATCTTCCTTCGATTTCCCTCTTGGATCCTGTCGATGGTACCAATTTGTATGTAGATTGTTGTTACCACTGCTGCTGTCATGGTTTGTGGCTTGGTTGCATTTTTGAATAGTATTTAGATGTCTCTTTAGCTAGCTTGTGACCTACCTCTAACTAAAGCTGACTATGTCCTCCCTGGACTGACCTATCTCCTCCCTACCTCCCCATCTACACTCACCTTTATTGGCTCCATCCCCGCCTCTTTGACCTGTCTGTTTCCTCTCCACCTATCTTCTCCTCTATCCATCTTCTATCCGCCTCCCCCTCTCTCCCTATTTATTTCAGAACTCCCTTCCCCTCCCCCATTTCTGATGAATGGTCTAGGCCCGAAACGTCAGCCTTCCTGCTCCTATGATGCTGCTTGGCCTGCTGTGTTCATCCAGCTCTACACCTTGTTATCTCAGATTCTCCAGCATCTGCAGTTCCTACTACCTATGGTTGGACTCTGGCGGGTTTCTGCAAGTATCCTTTATTTACACCATAATACATTCTACACTGCAATGTAGTCCAACTCTAACTATACAGACTAAGTAAAAATGTGTTTCACTAAATCTCACTTGCATCTATGACCTTGCTTCCACAATGCAGATGCAAAGTAACTCACTGAGAGAACATCCAGATTGAAACTTTTCCCTTTCCCGGGTCTTGCATTTATTGGAATCAAAACAGACCTCAGCAGCCAAGAACACACAGATGCTATTAGATATTTAATATCCTGAAAAAGCCTCTACCTAACAGTTTATGTTAAGCAGTGTAAATATGTGAAGAAAACTGTGCTACAAAGAAGCATTTTCAAGAATGGAAGGAGGGAAGCAATCCAAACATGCTGTGCTTTGAAGCTGATGCCCTGTAGACATTAATTGCAGAAGTACAACAATTCTGAGATGTAGGGATGGATTGATGTGAAACTTCAAGAAGTAGCGCTTGATCTGACTTATCAAATGAAAGCATCCTGTGCCCAGCATCAACTGCAGTTGAAATTATATATGGAAACATTTTCACCTGAAGAATAGCACTAAGATAGGGAGTCACAGCAATGTCATTTTGGCAAATGCAATCAGAAACAGGTAAATGGACATTCAGAACTTACTAGATAAATGCACAGCCATTAAGGCAAGGTGGACTACAACAGAAGATGTACATAAGGCCAGAATGAGAGGAGTGCAGTAATCTTAGTGTGTAGAAGACTGGAGTAGGTAAAAAAAATGTTAATTTAATTCCTCTTATTATTTTGTGTTCCATTGTCTCCAATTGCAAATCATACCATCAACACAGAGGACAATGAAGCCTTTCCATTTTATGAGAGGATGATCCTGAATACTGATGATTAATTCTGATGTCACATCCGTGCAAGAACATTCATGAAAAGGCACGTTTGCTGGTGGTGATGTAGCAAACATTTTACCAAACAGTTGTTGATATTGGCAGGAAGGACACACACACAGCATGAAAACCATTTAGTTCTGCAGTAGAAGTCATTATTAACAATGTTAAAGTTACTTGATGACAGCACATTTCAATTTAATTCTAGATCACTGGATGTCTATTGCTTTTCCTCCTTTCTAAATGGCTGGCCAGTACCATACACATACAGCAGTGTCAAGTTTGGGATCAGATTTAAAGCCTTTAACTTCTAAGGTCACTAAACAACTTTTTGATCTCAATCCTTTACTTCTCCTTGGGTATATATATTCTTATTTGTTTCCTATCTTGTTTTTTATTGGTGACATTCTCTTGTTTACTTACTTTACATAATCGGTATTTTCTAATCAACCAGTTATGGAGATGTTATTGCACGCATCTGGAACAGATAGGACTTGAACCCGGGCCTCCTGGCTCAGAGTTGAGGATACCGCCTCTGCAACACAAGAACCTCTTCTCCTTTACATTATATATTTAGATTTGCAGATTCCACATAACCAATAATTTCTTTACATTATATGGTTATATAAAAATACATATTTAAGAAGATATGTTTTCCTGAGCACCAAAGACTGCTATTGCAATAACAGCATGTGAAATTGAATTAAAAATGAATGGATCCTAAAGGTTATGAGTGAATAAGTGATTGGTTTGAACTGGGCTGCCAGCGATCATGCTCAGTGGGTGACAGTATATTGATAAAAACCGAAAGAACTGCAGATGCTGTAAATCAGGAGCAAAAACAACGTTGCTGGAAAAGCTCAGCAGGTCTGGCAGCATCTGTGAAGAAAAAATCAAAGTTAACGTTTCGGGTCTGGTGACCCTTCCTCAGAACTCCACTATAAACCCACTGACTCCCACAGCTACCTGGATCCACTATAAACCCACTGACTCCCACAGCTACCTGGATCCGCTATAAACCCACTGACTCCCACAGCTACCTGGATCCACTATAAACCCACTGACTCCCACAGCTATCTGGATCCACTATAAACCCACTGACTCCCACAGCTACCTGGATCCACTATAAACCCACTGACTCCCACAGCTACCTGGATCCACTATAAACCCACTGACTCCCACAGCTACCTGGACTGTACATTCTCACAGTACATTGATAGCCTGTATTACATCTCTCTTGTGGAAATATAAACCGGGAACGATCGGTGTGATGGTCTCACACACACCTGTGTTACACTATTACTCAAAGGTAGGATCTATCATATTGTGCCTGAAGCTGCACATTTGCCATGTTAATGAGGGAAATATGAGAGATGAGTGCAGCTGGTTACAACTGAGGTGAAGGATGACCCAGAAAACTAAGCCATGTCAATGAAAGCTGGAAAGTTCATGCCTGCAGACGAAGACACAGGCGGCAAATGTGAATTAGTTTGCCGGAGATTCTCTTACAGCATTTTATATAACATGGCGACCAGGTTAACATGGTGACCAAGGCTACTTTAGCACACGCTGTCTCTATCCACCTCACATCAATTTAAAGTATTTACCAGATACAAGTTATTATCTTTAATTACGAATCTTTTCGTTTCTATGGAAACTAGCCATAGCAACTGGCCTATAAAATCTCAGATACTAAACAGGCCTTGTACCTCAGATACTGGAGTAAAGTATCACTCAGTTGGTCAGGTTCCAATGGCCTAAATCCTGTTTTTGGTTCAGGCAGACTCTACAAAATAACCAGAAGCACAACATTAGATTTGTCAAAGCTTTTATGTGAAAACTGAATTACTACTTCAAGGTTTGTAGTTAAAGCCAACAATTTCTCAACAATTCCCCAGCAACCATTTACGGCATGATAGGAAAAATAAAAAGTGGAAAAAAATTGTTTTCTCAGAAGAAGATTATTGTGGACACTTTACAACACCACAAAGTTATTACAGCCCATATATTAGAGTGTTTCAAATAAACATGTTCTCTTGTAGCATTATTGTATTCTTGTTTCTGGCATGAATTAATCAGTCACATTTCATATTTAATTAAAAAATGCACATATATTTATTACACTCGCTTTAATTTCGTTAACTTTTGTGTGGTGGGAAATGAAAGCAAGTGGGGTACAATTGGTAAGTGGAATAGGACCAATACGTAGCCCATGGGGTATTTTGTCCCACCTAAGTGGTCCATGCATAGAAAAGTTTGAGAACTACTGCTACTTAATCCTTGAACCACCACCTCACTGCCTCTTGCTTGCCATTTTCTGACTACTCCCAGGACCAGACTGTCAGCATTGGACCTTGTAACTTCCAACCACTGTATAGCACTTGTTGGCTGCATAACAAATGAGATAATTCATTATAAAGTTCTGGTAGACAGCATGATTCCAACACCTGCTGCTTCTCTGATTAGTACACCAAACAAAAGAAACCCATCTGCCAGGCCTTTTATTAGCTAATACAGATAGCAACAATACCCCAGAGCTATAAACCTGGTTCAAATATGGAGTCACTACATTGTTGGCATGGATTTGGGAGCATATTAAACTTTCAAGGACTTTGGAGAAGAAAGGAAGATTGGAAACTGAGTGCTAGCTTGAGGTGAGGTGTGGGTTTTTTGAGGAAGGATAAATCAATGCAGATCAGCAAAGGAGGTAGAGTACAGGAAGAGAAGTTATAATGACTGTTAGTATATATTTCCAAAAAGTGACGTGAGCTGGTTCACAGTTCAGTTCAAAGGTGGGAGTTGGATGAAGGGAGCAGGGGGTGGATGTTATAGATTTGCTTAGGTATGACAATGTAGGAAGAGTGAAAGGGGAGAAGATAGAGAAAAATGCAGGGTCGGGGCGAGAGCAGGAGGAAGTCGAGCAAGATATTTATCTTGAAGGTCCAGGGAAGAAGGGAAGTAGCAGAACAGCTGATAGATGTGCTCAATTTTAGTAACAAAGAAGGTCATAAAAATTTTGCAACTGTTGTTGGAGGTTAAGATGGATGAGGTGGGGGTTTGGGTTGGATGCAGAAGGGAGGAAGTGATAATTAGTGAGAGGAGGCTCATGTCAGTTATAAACTCCAGTTTTAATCAGTTCAGATAATAGATTATATTTGAGTCTATGTAAAAGAAACTTTGCTCTAGAAGCTAATGCTAACATGCTGCACAATTTCAACAGAGGGAGATGAGGTGAAATAGCACTTAATGTGGTCTAGCCAGATCTGGTGATGGATTAGTTGTGGACAATAGACGTTTATGTCTGTTCCAGACTGTGACCAAAGAAGGAAGTGACGGCGTTGCTGAGCAGACTGGCAGCTGCTGAACTATTGTGGTGTTTGAAAATTCAGTGTCACAGACACAAGGGAGGGTTATTATGACTGAATTCTAGTTCTGAAGTTCTGACAAAGTGTCACTAGATCCGAAACATTAATTCTGCTTTCTCTTCACAGATGCTGTCAAACCTGCTGAGATTTTTCATGCAATTTCTGTTTTTGTTTCTGAATTCCAGCATCCACAGCTTTCTTTGTTTTGTTTTTAAATTATTTTTACAGTCTTCCTCTCCAGTCCATGATGGAAGTGGCCTGGATATTGTCTAGATTTTGTTGCATTTGATCATGCCTGTTTCAGTACCTAAGGAGTCATGCACGGTGCTGAATGTTGTGCAATCATTGGCAAACATCCCCATTTCTGACCTTTTGATGGAGACAAAGTCATTGATGAAGCAGCTGAAGATGTTTGGGCTGAGGACGTTACACTGAGAAACTACGGCCATTGTGTCACAGTGGAACTGTCCCTATCTCTAAGCCAGGAGACCCGGTATGCTAGTTCCAGAGGAGTACAATAGCGTTTCTAAACAGAGTTGTATGGAAAATATCTACCATGAGGAACTTAAATGGGGATGGCCTTCAGCTGAGATGACTGACCTTCATTAATAGCAGAAATCAATGGGGTTAGCATGGAATAGACCTTTTGGACCCTTGTTGTCAACTGGCCTTGTATCACAGTGGTCCACATTTCTTGTACCAATTGAACCATCCTGTTACCTTTTCAAAATTAGTGAAGAAAGATTCCGCACCATCCTTTTCAAATTTAACAATGAGCATAGCATGCTAAAGGACTTCAAGGTTAAGTTCCAGGATAGGGAGATATAGATTGTTACCAGCTAAGAGGAGTTTTCATTAGCAGCTTCCATTTGTCTAGTTTCTCTCTGAGCCTGTAACTCTATTTCCAATTTTCAGAACTGGAAAGCCCTTTCCTTATATCTCTCAGTTTCTTCTCTCTGTCTTTCTTCTGTCTTTTTCTCTCCCCTGAACTTGCTGCATCACAGGGTTTGCCAGTTCTGATTTTGATCATGGCGGGTGGGTCGGTTTCAGTACTTAATTCCTCATTTACTTGCTTTGGAATGGGACTGTCCTGGGTGCTCATTCTCTTTCATTCTCTTTTACCTTATTGGGCAGCTTCACTTGTAATTCCTTACATAACCTTCAACTGGTTTATGCTCAGGGTGGCTAATGTTTCAGTTGTTAAACTATCTTGTTCTAGAATCGTGTTTGTATCAATATGTACCATTTTGTAGTGTTAGTTTAGGAGAAGTTGCAGCGTTGCATTTGTTTGTCTTAAAGGTAATTTCAGGTACTGAATTTTTTTACCTCTTGTCTTCCAATTGATAACTTTTATAAGTAATTCAGGCTCGTTTCTTAAATTTGGACTCTGTTCAGGGTTTACATACATTTTGATAAAATTTTGGTTAAGTGGGGGTCACAGGTTTTGTCACAGGCCAAGTGAGGTGAATTGAATTAATCTTACTGTTCCCACTGCTGTCCACAACTTTCTTTTATCATTCTTTTCTTTTAAAAAAACAGATAGTGTCGTGTATCCCCAACCCCCGTTTGTGAAATGCAATTTAAAATGACCCACAGCAAATTCTTTTGGGTTCAAAAAATATAGGATTTATTACTGCATTCAAAACCCAGGGTACATACAATCACACAAGTTACAAATTACTTAAAACAAATGATGTTAAAATTAGACTACACAAATCAGACAGTCTAGTAAGCTAGTGTCTAATTGAGGTCCTTTCAATTTGCTGTGCACAGAAGTAGACACTCAGATGTAGTTGAATTGCTGATGTAGGTATAATATTTGTAAGTTGGGAATGAGTTTACATTGAGGGCAAAACACATTTTTGGTCCAGAAATCAGACTTTTATGAGATGTCAAAATTGGAGGCAGATAGCAGCACTACACTCCAACCACAAGTTGCCAGTTGTTGGTAGAAACATTTGACAAACCCAATATTGCTGAGGATGTTAGTGCACACCTCATTACACCCACTATGTCCTGACATCAAAGGCACTCCACTAATCAGTTGCTCCCAGACATGGTGTGTGCTGACTTTGGAATACAACATGATAGGGATTATGAGTAGAAGATATGCGGATCAGGACAAGTTGCAAAAAGAGGGAAGAGGGAAAGAAAATTCACAACAAAAAGGACGTATTCACACAGTGAGCAATTCTTCTGCCTGACCCCAGCAAAGGACAATATGTGCTTAGATATAGATATCTTCATTGCAATCTGCCACATGCAATTGTAACTGCATCCTCAGAAGTCAGTGAGGACAGGATTGCCAGTGGTTGTAAAGGTGATTGTGATTATAACCTTCTACGTATTGGACTCCTTACAGGTTAGAGCTTGAGATACTTGCACCATCTTGAAGTTGTAGTCCATTGGTAAATAAGGAAGGCTGTTGACACCCCCTGTAGGCAAATGGCTACATTTCAGCACCTTCCCCTAGAGAACAGCAGGAAGAGAGAACGTGTCACATCAGCAGGATTGCAGGCATCTCAATCATATAAAGTGCAACTGAGTCACGTTCGGTCAATGTCTAATTGAAGTTCTTTCAGCTTGCTGTTCACAGAAGTAAGCATTCATGCACTCAGATGCAGTTGAATTGCTGGTTAAGGGTGGTAGCTGTAGGTTGGGAATTAGTTCACTTCATGGCGAATCACAGATTTCTTCCCAGAAATCAGACTTCTGAAAAATGTCAGAATCAGAGGTAGATGGCACCATTACACTCCACCACAAGCCACCAGTAGTTAATAGAAACATATTTTGAAGGCGTTTCAGGCTCAATATTTCAACTCTGAGATGTACCACAATTCGAAAGGATTCCATGCCCTCTATATTCAATTGGCTTGTGGCCATATACAACAAAGCATGTAGGGCAGTAATCACCATTGCATGGGTTTAATCCTTATCAAGAAAAACTATACTGTTAGCAGCTGAGGAACATAAAAGGAACAGTAGGAGAAAGAGGTGAAGAGGTGTGTTCTCTCCTGTAGTGTGTTTGGTGGCAGAAGGGCATTTAATCATGTGGAAAGATAGCATTAGGAATCAAAACACCTCTTGCCTTCATTATGGTTAAGTCTGTGATGGAGAGGTCCATGGACAGCCTTTTTCCTACCTCCAATTGAGGTCCTTCAGTGGGCAATTATTGCACTTAATGGCATCTTCCTAATGTTGCTAGAGTCAATGCAGTGGCAGGTTGGGTCTCACAATAAACAAATCCTGGGCTCTCTCGTTCAAAGACACTCAATTCAGCTGGAGGAGGTAGGGACCACTGAGAGCCAACCCCTGGCCATGCTGCTGACTCCTCACCCCTTCCCTTGCAATACCACCCTGTGGCCTCCTATCTCATGCCATCTTCTTCCATCACTGCCCTTAGCCTAGATCCCTCATCGATCCAAGGCATCAGGTGAGAGTAGTACTAACAGCAGCCATCACCTTCCAGTGCTGCCATTGAGTACAGAGGAGTTGCTGGCCTTGGATTGTTCTTTTCTCTCATCTTTCCCCAATTTATTTTCTCTTTGTTTTCTCTCCAGCTACATTTATTTCTCTCTTTCTCTCCCTCCTTTGATCTAGTTTATGTGTCCCTACTCTCTCCCTTTCCCAATTTGTATTTCTCTCCTTCCCTCCTGAACTTTTACTGTTTGCTCAGGGCTCTCAGATTTTGTAGGCAATTTCATTTTCCCCACAACAGGCAATTAAACAGCATGTTTCTGAAGAGTGAGGTGACCAGTGGATTTAGTTGTAAGCCACAAGAGTCTAAATGCATGAACCGGCCAAACAAGAACAATTTCTTCTGAATTGCCAGCATCAGCAAGACTTTGGAGACAAATTTCCCAATCGTGGAGGTCTGCCCAAGACAGAAGAGTTGTAACCCTAAAGGTGAGGAGACTTTTAACATTAGAAATTTGAAAGTTTTGAATTTCAAAGAGTGAGATTGTGAAATGTATTTGAATCAAGTTAATGCCCTTGCTAAAATGTTTGAGAGAAATTAGAACCAGCAGATTAAGCAATAACATATTAATCCCCTGCTATAGTTTCAAGAGCTCAGTGTTAACATCAAGCACTCTCAGGTCAAATGAAATATTATTAAATCTCTTCTAATATTCATCAAGCATTTTCCTCAGCTGCACAAGCACTCACTACTGTACCCTTGAGATAGTTTACACTAGCCATTCTGTAGATCCTCTTGAGATTTCTAAAATAAGAGCAAATTAGGACATTATTAACGTTAGGTCCAGGCCTAGCTGCATGGACCTGGATATGGATTGTTTATTCATACTTCATATTGGACCCTGCTACAGCAGATAGAAAATATACACATTCATATCAGTCTGAGATGAATTTTTTCCCAAGCCCCAAAGTTCAATGCCCAGGTGGTGTCCATCCATGCCATTGCCCTTTATCTCTCTTGGTCTTTCCCTAAGGTATGGTGGGGAAGACCAACAGATCTGGTAGTTTGGAGAGAAACACCATGAGCGTCTGGTGTTGCCCCGAATAAGAAGCTACCAGGTCTGCATTTGCTCTGAAGGGGCAGTGACTGTCTTCCAGTGCCCCAATCTTTATTATGTGCAATGGGCAGGAAGGCATGAATGGCTGACATTGTTATAAAGGGGTAAAGTGCAGTAAGGCAAATGCTCTGTCACTGGGGAATATAAAAAGCTTGAGTGAAGCCTACACAAGTACATGGAATGAGACAAGTTTTACAAGATACATTAAGATATGGATTTTCTTACTAATTTCATGTTAGTGCATGACATTGACTTTCAAAAGTGGGAAATACTGCATTGGCACCCCAAGAGACCTGTGTGGGAACTCAGAGCAACTGTGCAGCCATGCAGTTTAGAGTGAGCATCACCTTCCACATCCCTGTCTGTCCCTTGTCTTCCGTCCTGTGCATGTGGACAATGTTCCTGATTGCTGGCACTACAGGGCCCTCTCCCTCCTGGGGCTGAGCAGGAGCCTGGTTTCCAGAAATCCTTTGAGTGCCAGTGGCCTTGGGTGAATTGGCCTTAGCCAGTTGTGGAGCTGTCACAGTGAGGTGCTCACCAAATTGTGCTCCCACACTTTCTAAGCTTAACAATCCCCTTGAGGTGTCAGTACCTGAGCTGGTGGGGGATGAAGGAGGCAGCCTTACTTCCTCTGGGGCTTTGGTACTCTTGTCCTGAGAGGTTGAGGAGGTGAATCTTGGAGGAGCTGGGCATTTCACCACAGAGGCCATGGAATTGCTGGTGGGCCGTATGAGACAAAGGGGAGAAAAGGAATTATGGCCAGTAATTAGCAGTGGTATGCAATGAATGAAATTGTCAATGGGGTTACTGTGAAAGTTGCAGTGCAATGAAGTGTGGTATTTACTTGGTTAGTGGGACTTGGATTTCTTGACATTCCCACAGGAGTAGTCCTAGTCTTTTCCTGCAAGGTTCAGGATTCTCTCCATATGAGGTGAGGATATAATGTCTAGAAGCCCTCCACCCACCATGGGCTTTCTCTGCCCTGTTATGGCGTGTCTTCTTCTGGATTGAGACCAAGGAAAGGATTGAATGAATTGTAAGTGGGTAGCACATCTGTTACCTGGTGCCGGTGGGTAAAAGGTGGCAAGATGTTACGAGGTTGTGAGTTGGCAGAGGAAATGGAGGATTAATGGTATTTGAGTCTGGGGAGAAACATGGGCATTCATTCTGCTCAGCTTGTGCACATGTTGCTGCACAAATGTTTAAGGCTGATCTCTTGGATGTCACTTGCCACTTACTTTTCCAGACCATGAATCTTTTGCGATACTGGACCCATATGGTCTCCCCCTCTACAGTTGACCTTCATCAGCATCTCCATCCTTTGGTGTCTCTGAACATGTTTCTTCTGCCCCTCCCCTGTTATTAAGGATGCCCTCAACAGCATCTTCCCCATTTCCCATGCTTCTGCCCTCAAACACTTGCCCCCTCCAACATACCATCCCACCAAACTCCGAATACAATGTATCATCCTCTGATATTTCCACCACCTACTATCAGACCTCACTACCAAAAAGATATTTCCCTCCCCACCCTTGTTCACTTTCCGCAGGGACCATTCATCCAGCCATCACATTTGGAATTTTGTGAGCATTTTTAGGCCCCATATCTAAGGAAAGATCTGCTGGTCATGGAGGGAGCCCAAAAGCTGTTTACAAGAATGATCCCGGGGATGAAGGACTTGTCAAATGATGTGCATTTGAGGACTGTGTATTTGTACTTGGAGTTTGGAAGGATGAAGGGGAATTTGATTGAAACTTACAGAATACTGAGAGGCCTGGATAAAAGCGGACGTGGAGAAATATTTCCATTAGTGAGAGAGATTAGGACCGAAGGGGACAGACTCAAAGTGAAGGGATAACCCTTTAGAATGAGATGAGGAGGAATTTCTTCAGTCAGAGGGTGGTCAGTCTGTGGTACCCATTTCCACAGAAGACTGTGGAGGCCAAGTCATTGAGTGTCTTTAAGAGAGAGATAGATAGGTTCTTGATTAGTAAAGTGATCAAGGATTATGGGGAGAAGGCAGGAGAATGGGGTTGAGAAACATATCAGCTATCATTGAATGGGGAGCAGACTTGATGGGCTGAATGGTCTAATTCTGCACCTACATCTTATAGTGTTATGGTCTAACAAAAGAACTATAGCCCTGTAGCTAACTCATCTTCCTGTTTTAGCATGGATGAAATACACATTAAAACTTAAAGAGTGCTAGATGAATGTCAATGGGTCCCCATTCAGCTACCATTGTCTCATCCAAACCCAGAGTGGGTAAGTTTAAAAATGTCAACTGACAATATAGGATGTTAATCAGCCTAACCACAACCTTATGTGAAAGTGACTTTGAACTTGTAACAAGTCACAGGGGTGAGCTAGCAATGTTTGTTATTTACTTTTAAAATAACAAGAATCAGATTAGCATTGACAGAGAGAGAAACTTTTGAAAAGCCATTGAACCAGCTACAGTCAACTAACCTGCCAAGGTAATAAACCTTGAAAGTGGGAAAACAACTCTCTCCAACATCTTCTAACTTCAGGTTCACCTGTGAAACAACCTCCTGTCAATTCAATTACCAGAAGCCTTGTGGTTTATAGAGTATGCTCTGCTTTTCAATACCTTCACTTCAGGCAAAGCATCAACTCATCTAAGAAACTACTGGCCTTCAACAGAAAAGAAATTGAGACAATTACACATTGTAATTGTTTTGTTTTTATCTTCATCTGTATCCAATCTTTGTAAAATAGTGTTTGTACATTGAATGAGGGAGGCATTATGTTTTTAAACCTCTGAGACAAGAGTGAGATAATACATTTTTTTAAGATTCACAGAATGGCTTGCTATAGAAGATATTTAAAATTAGGACAACCACTCTCAGGGTAAGAAAATACACACTCTTGCACAGTTTCCTACACCCCTGGGGAATCCGTATAAACTCTACCACAGAGAGACATAAACAATGCTGCACATTGCCAAGGAGTGTTCCTCTCCTTGGCAGACTAATCACCTTATACTCAACAAATGAGAGAGGCACTTGGCTCTGAAGATTTGCATTTGTTCCATAAATAAAGGTTAGTGCAGCACTCAGACATTGTGTGGCATCTGCTTGTACTGCAACAGAAGTGGCAACAACAGTCATCAGATGCTGCATCATAGTCAGGTTGGTAAATGTTTTCATGGAGTCATCCATCAATTCTGTGCTGGAAAAGATGGATTCTAAACTCTGAATAGAACCGTGGGCCACATTGCTGCCAGATTCCTCCATACTGATTTACAGTGACAAGCATCTGTGTGTGCATCAGCCGTTTTCTGTAAGTAGCCCCAGCAATGTATTCATCTGAAACCTCTTCAGTAGAACTCAATGGTATTACTTAATACATGCTGAACCCATATCTGTGCTATCCTCTAAATTATGCACAGTGCCAGTATCTGAACTGCTGGACGTGACTGTGAGATTAAGAGACAATTGCTCATCAAAGAATCATTTATGGCATAGAAGGAGGCCTTTTGGCCCATCCAGTCTATGCCGCCTTCCCCTGCAGTCCTGCCAGCTCTGAAAGCTTATTTCCTTCAACTGCACACCCAACTTCCTTTTGAAATCATTGATTGTTTCCACATCCCACACATTATGGGCAGTAAGTTTCACTTCCTTTTTCACTTCACAGTCCTGCACTACTGTCCAGCCAGGTCTTAGCTTTTGGGTCTCTGAAAGAAGAAAGGTACAAGGGTAGCGTCACAGTGATGGGAGTAGGAGAAGGCATGAAGTACATGCTGATACCATGTGTAACTCATGAATCAGAAGAGATTTAAGATGAGGAGAAAGTGTGATGTAAGCGAAAGGACTAGGTGGGAGCATCGTCTTTGATTACTTCAGTGTCACCACAGGGCATGGCCTAATTTATGGCCTCTGTGATGATGGCATTTACCATCTCCTCCTGCAGGCTGAGGACATTAATGCTTGTATCTGAGTGTTTTTGTGCCTCCTTCTCAAAACACAGTGACTTAACAGTAGGCTTAGACCTGGCTTGATGCTACAGTCATTATAATTAAAAAAAAATACAGACGAAGATTGTGTTCAACATTGCTCAGAAACATTGGGCATGGGTTGAACCATGCACCAGTTTTTGAGCCTTGCCTAATTTTTATCCCTTAATTTTAAACTTCACTTCATTTTGACTAAAATCTGTATTAAAAAATATCTGTGTGTTTGGGATGACTATGCAAAATTGCTTTTATTCTGTGGCTAATCAATCTTTGGAGGGTGAACACATGTGACTTCCAGATTGCAATTTGCCCTTTCCAACATAATCAATATGATTGTCTTTAATGAGCTATTGTTGATTTGTACACTAACGTGACTGGCCAAAATACACTCAACAGTCTGGTTTTAAGGGGTCCTCCAGCATTTCTTCATGAAAATATTTCTTGGTGAAATCTTTCTCAAAATGTTATCCACTATAGTATTGTATCCTAAATCCAGGCTCACTGAGGAAAAAATATACTTCCTATGCAATTAATGCATTTTTAATTGCCTGTTATTAGTCTGCTTGGATCCTGTTGAAGACAATTTGCAAAGGGACTATTCAAGCCACATTGAAAGTTTCCAACGTATGGATATAAGGATTTGTATGGCTTTTTTTTTTCTATTGTCATGCCTCCATCATGGATGGAGAGGGCTGATTACAGCAGTGTGCCACAGATAAGTATTTAGGGCAGACTCAGATCCAACTCGCAAATCCCTGCACCTGACTCTTCAATCTGTGCAAGAGATTGTGCCAGGAAGAGAGCCTCATAACATTTGCCCTTAAATTCTAGGAAGTATTCACTTTCTACACGAATAAGCAGGGGCATGCTGCATCAACAATACCCACGCTTACACAATATGCACCTGACCCTTCATGCAAACACTGTCTCCTCTTATCCGATTAATTTCCACCTCAAACCATCTGGCTGACATCTCACAAACAGCATGATTCTGACCTTAGCTAGTGGCTTTGAGAGGAAAAACAGCTTTCAGTTCAGAGAAATAATTCAGTTCTTCCTATGTGTTATAGAAAAGAAAACAATAAGCAGAACAGGACAGTTCTCACTCTGCCATAAAGAAACTGGTTTGTATCTTGCCCATGTTTCTGCTTATTTGTATTGTCTTAACAGTGGATACAATCAAAAGGTGTCCTAGTCAGTTGGCCTTTGTCTTTGTGTGATCTTTTTTGTTTTTTGACAGGAGAGTGTGCAGGATTGTTCGTTACACATAAAGCATGTAGTTACAATTTAGGCTGAATTGCTAAACCAACTAAGGGTTTGGCCTATCCAGAATGAATCTGCTTATTTAAACTCTTGAACACATCAACAGATTTTGAGAGCAAACAAAATTATATTGGGGAACAATGAAATTGCAGAAGAAATGAACTCGTACTTTGTTTCTGATTTCACAAAAGAAGTCACAAATAATCATCTAGGAATGTTAGAGAACCCAGGGTCTATAAGGGTGGAATTGACAAAAATCAGTATTGTAAGAAAATAGTTCTGGGGAAATTAATGGGTTAAAGGCTGACAAATCACCAGGGCTTGATAATCTACTCCCAAATTACTAAAAGAAGTGGACCTGGAAATGTCAGACGCATTGATGGTCATCTTACAAAATTCTATAAACTCTGCACCGGTTTCTACAGATTAGAGGTTGGCAAATGTAACCCTATGATTTAAAAAGAGAGGGAGAGAAAACACAGAGAATTACAGACCAGTCAGCCTGACACTAATAGTGGGGAAAATGTTAGTGTCTATCATAAAAGACATGAAAACAGAACATTTGGAAAGTGTTAGCAGGACTAGATAAAGGCAAATCATGCTTAAAATGTCTATTGGCGTTTTTTACGGATGTAACTAGTAGCACAACAGAGCAATAAGAAGAAAAACAGCCAACCTCCCATCATCTTTACAAATCTTAACCTCATCTAAAACTTTATTGTCCATATTTTAACTTGCACCAAGCCTCATTCAGGTGTCACTCACTGACTACATAGAGAGCAAACAAGTTCAAATACACCAGAGTAAAATCCTGCATATTCTGGAAGACTGAGAAAAAAAATCATAGAAAATGCTGAATAAACTCAGCAGGTCTACATTGTGGAGAGGGAAATAGAATAAATGGTTAGCTACCAGTAAGTCCAGTATGAATCCAATATATTCTGAGGAAGAGTCATACCAAACTCAAAATATGAACTCTGTTTCTATCTCACACATGCTGCAAGATCAAATACAGGATAATACAAGAATCACAGTGTGAGTGGATTGTAGGTTTCTTTAAATGAGAATCCAATAGTCTCATCATTTCATCATTGCAAGTCACACAAGAAGTGCCAAAATAATACAGAAAATATTTGATGCAAACCAAATTGAATAGTTGATTGTTAAACAGCTAATATTGTACCGAGAGCAATAGCATATCAGAGTATGACATAGAATCAGGCATTTTAATGTACACTGCGCATGGTTTATTAATGAGACATAAAGCATAATCAGTGCTCAAAAGATAATATGAAACTAATTTATTCTGATGTAACCATGCTGATTTAGATGGAGTAGAACAGCCTGGAGCATAATTCCAACTCTTAGCTCCGCTTCATGAATTTTTATCAAGATTTTTCAATTCTTACAATTGGCTCTGTATTGAAAAGGAGAGCTTCACCTTCTTCAAAATTCACTTTCACCATCATCTGATTTTCTGAGAGCTGCAAGGCACACTCACAAGAATGCATTTTGCATTATTCATTGGAGGTTTAGCAAATGTTCCAGTTAACATGAGGAATAAACCTAAAATTTACTTATTGCTGACACTCTATGGGATAACAAGAAATGTAAATTTATTTTCCATTTTCAGATTCGGCAGAACAAACTGGCCCACAACTGTAATGACTTATTGAACCAGTGATTTAGGCATAATACCTTCCTACTATGTTTATGGTGGCTAATTATCCAATTTTCTTAATTCTTTGGAGTTGAGCATTTTTGAATGAAATCTCTTAAAGCAGTTCTGCGCTAACATTAAATACATAATGAAAAACATGGAATCAAATTTAATTTAACTGAATTCTCTATAGTAATATATTTTGGTTTATGATCACAGTTCAATTTATTTTTTGCAGCATGTTTTAAAATACACAGGAAATAATTTAAATGATACAGTTAGGCAGTGTAAGTTACAAGGAAACCCTGCAATGCTATTAATGGCATCTTGGTTTGAAAGCTGTCTGAACTGAGGGTTGAAAATCTCCACACTCCTTTCAACTTACAGGGATCTGACATAAAACAAGTCTATACAGTCCCATTTCATTCATTTTATTCCGTTAAAGCACCCTATCAATGCAGTACTGGGTCAAGTAATCTCCTTACAGTATCTCGTTATACAGTAACCAAATCAAACTAACATCATGAACAATCTCAAACCTGCCCTAGTCCAGTGCCCTTTTACATGTATTTTCCAGCAGCGATCACAGGACAGGGATCAAAAGTAGGAATCATCCTCACTTGACTCCTGTTCTGCAACCTCGGCATGTGATTCCAATGGCAGGAAACTTAATGCAATTCCATTGAAGATGAAAGGGATTTACTTTAATCCCCACTAACAGGTGGATTTGGATCAGGCAAGAAGTTAAAATCCTAAAAACCTCAAACTCATCTCAAACTTGTCCACTTCTGGTTTCCCTGAAAGGGGCAAAGAGGGAGGGCACTCAATCTGCTTTCAGAGTTGGACACAGTATGACAGCTTTTAAGAAGGATCCCTAAAATCTTTGCAAAGATAGGCAGAAACCATCAAACAACATCAGCCTTGCTAGTGAAACCCATATCCTGACATTCAATAGCAAGATTTTTTAAAATTTTTAGCTAATTGTTGATCAGGATTTCCAGGCCTTCAGAAACCTGACGAATAAAAGATAGTGGGCAGAGTTGGAGCTATGGGTTAATCGGCTCGACAGCACTGCTTTTGGGCCAGGAGAAACCCTAGAAACTAACAAAGGCCTTTGTAAAATGTCCACTGCTCCCATACCCTAAATCTGACTCCCCCCTCAGGTGACCAACTCACCCTCCCTGAACCAACATTTAATTTGAGGAAGGGTCACCAGACCTGAAATGTTAACTGTGATTCCTCTTCACAAATGCTGCCAGACTTGCTGAGCTTTCCCAGCAATCCCTATTTTTGTTTCCAATTTGCTCTATCTAGCTCTCCCACCACCTCTTCTGAGACCGTGCTCTATCCCACCAGTAGAATTCCTGCCTCCTCCAACATCTGACTACAAACTCTCCATTGCCTCCCCACTTGCTTGTCTACTATTTCTCTCTTCTGCAGGATTTGCCAGCCTGCCAATCACACTGGCTGTCAGACAAAAAATCTGGGCAAAAACTTAAAACTCATCCTTTGTGGTTTCCCATTCCTAACTCCTCAACCCTGTCCCCTGCCTACCACACAGCCCCAAATGAGAATTGAATAAGAGTTCTGTATTAATTCTGTATGAATGTTGATTTTTTAAAATAATAAAACGTTTAAGAATGAATTGGTTTAAGCATTGTCATGTGAATGCAACACAATGCATCTGGTATGAATAAATGGTTAAAAAAATGCAGGTACAAATGATCTGCCTTGAATTATAAATTATTGGCTCTACACAATAGCATGTTCTGAGGAAGGGTCACCGGACCTGAAACGTTAACTCTGTTTTTAACTTCACAGATGCTGCCAGACCTGCTGAGCTTTTCCAGCAACTTTGTTTTTGTTCCTGATTCACAGTATCCACGGTTCTTTCTGTTTCTGTTCATTTCTGTTGTCTGTCTATAAAAGGTTTGCTTTGATCAACTGGTATCAAGTTCAAACCTGTTACAATTTGACAAATCTATCCTGCTCCAAGCACGATGGCTCTCAATATCTTGGACCCAGTCCAGCACAGATTGTAAATAAAATTTGGGAACTTCTCATCTGCATCAAATAAATGGTTCACCACCCACCTTCTCAAACGTAGATAGAGGCAGCCAACAAGTGCTAGCAAAACTCAAATCAGGTGAATGAATTAAAACATGATCAGTACATGTTTTAGTCCATGAACCAATTGATGTGAAGTCGAGTAGACCCTTCTGTGGTAGTAACATTATCCTTAACTTTTTCCTACCAATCCAAGGCGTATAAAAATTGGTGTAATTATTTGATCTGATGATAGATGATCCAAGATAAATCTGTGATCCTTCCTATTTTTTGTTTATAAACTACTTTAGATTAATATCACTACTTTTTGTGTATTAATCAGCAAAATAACATACTGTCATGAGTAATGACAATAATAGGTTTATTGCTGTAATAATATTTGGGGACTTCTTTAGTTAAGATATATTAAACTGATATTTAACTCATCTCTAACCCATGCTCTTTAAAATTGCTCTATATTTCATACATTTTGCAAACATTGTTCAAAATAACTGGGAAAGAAGCTGATGTGGATA
Source organism: Rhincodon typus (assembly GCF_021869965.1). Taxonomy (NCBI): domain Eukaryota; kingdom Metazoa; phylum Chordata; class Chondrichthyes; order Orectolobiformes; family Rhincodontidae; genus Rhincodon; species Rhincodon typus. The sequence continues at coordinate 23,043,601 of NC_063345.1, read as the reverse complement.
AATGGCCAGTAGTCGTAACAAGCCCCTTTTCTCCCAAATTGGCAATCCAGTAAGTCCTTTATGTTACTGAACGTATCACACTGGAGACCTCATAAGGATTGCAATTTTCTCTCTATATTGACTGAGCTGTTAATTCTTTGTATTATTTATTTCCTCACTGGAGATATTACTTTGGAGCAGAGCTGAGTCCGGATTTCCAAGCATTCATAAGAGAAGTGAAGGTGCTTTATGAAAACCACAGGCCGCTGCTGTTGCTATGACTGTTAACAATTGGAATAATCTCTCTTCTTTTGCCTTTAGCAAAAGGCAGCATAAAAAATTCTGCAGATTTCACAGCCACTTATTTATGTTTTATACATATACGTATTTACTTCAAATGACACGTGCGCAATATTGACAAGGACAGCATTTATTACCCATCCCTAATTGCCCTCAAGAAGGTGATGCTGAGCCACTGCAGTCCCTGGGGCCTGGGTGTACCCACAGTGCTAACAGGAAGAGCATTTCAGGACTTTGAATCAGCAACAGTGAAGGGACAGTGATACAATTCCAATTCAGGATGGTGTACAGCATGGAGGAAAACTTGCTTTTGGCGGTGTTCCCATACATTGGCTGCCCATTTCCTTCGAGGTGGCAGAAGTCGCAGATTTGGAAAGTGCTGACAGTGTTATTGCAATTCATCTTGTTGATGATACACACTGTGGCCACTGTGCATCAGTGATAAAGGGAGTGAATTTTGAAGATGATAGGTGGGATGCCTATCAAGCAGACTGCTTTGTCTGAGATTGTGTCAAGCTTCTTGAGTGGTGTTGAAGCTGCATCCTTCAAAGAAAAGTAGATGGTACTCAATCAATAACTAACAACATTGATAAAGTAGTGCCAATGGATATAGTATACTTAGATTTTCGGAAGTTCTCCAAGGAAGCAGTTAGAAAAATTGAAGCATATGGGATAGGAGGTAATGTACAGCTATGGATGAATGACTGGATAACACATTAAAAACAAAAAGTATGAATAAATGGATCATTCTCATTTTGGCAGGCTGTGACTAGAGGGTATTTCAAGGCTCAGTACTTGGGACCTGGTCATTCATGACATATATCAACAAACTGGGGACCAAATGTAATATTTGGAAATATGCAGACCAGACAAAGCTAAGTGGGAATGTATGTTGTCTGGAAGGTAAAAAGTGGCTTCAGGAGGATTTAGACAGGCTTAGGGTATGGGTAAGAACATGGCAAATAGAATATAATGTGGAATATAGTAACATTATCCATTTTGGTAGGAAAGGCAGCAACAGAAACATCAAAAATGGAGATAGTACAGATAGAACTTCATATTCCTTGATGAGAAGTGTTAGATGTTTATTCTGATCTTTGTAAATTTGATTGTACTTCAGGTATGAAATGCTTCGTGAAAAGCCAAATGAGAACTGCAAATAAACTGTGACAGAGAACAAAGGCATTGAAACATTTGTACACATCTGAACAAAACCACATGATTGCAGTGAGATTAGCAAATTAGAAAATGACTGAAGCTTTGTGGAAGAATTAATTGGTTGAAGGTATCTGCATGCATTCTCCTGAATTGTGTACTGTAATACAGGAGCAAGAATTCAGTAGTGCTTTATACACTGTGCCACTCCATGGAGATCCTTTCTTACCAGCATGCTGCCTTACATAAAATTGTGAAATATGGACCAAAAAAGGACATTTGACTCATTATGTCTGTGACTTCTAACGATCAGTGTTGATGGACTCTCACGATTTGATCAATCTGCTATGGTTCACTAACTGCAGGATAACTAAAAAGTGTAAACTGCATTAACTTCTTACTGATCTTATAAATCGTAAGGTAGATTCAACAAAATTTCAGATTGCAGTTCCTAACCCAGTTCAGTTTAAGTCCACATTTACATGAACCCTGGAAAAGGATAGTATGAAATGAGTAGATCATTTATTTAAAACTTTTAAAGCTCATGTTTCCTCAAAGTAATGAAGCATACAAAATGCCATCTAATTAAAGTATTAAAGGATGTGATTTTTTTCACAATATTTAATCTGCCACATTTGTCAGAGAAAATATATTTGTTTTGTGCAGTTAGAAAATTATCACAATATCTTGGCACACAGACATAGAAAAAAAAATGTTTTAATGAGAACTATATGGTGGCAGTGACTGTACTTAGTTGAGTTTAGTTAGTCTTTTTAAGTATTTAAGAGTGCACAATAAAGGAAGAGGTTAAAGGATGTAGGTAGCACTCAACAAAAGGTTAAGCAATTGTGAAATGACCATGCGCTGTCTGAAGATTTGGGAACATTTTGAGTCATACAAAAGGAAGTTACAGATGTTGAGTGATTAGGACTTTGGACAGGAAAGTAAGAATGACTGGTAAAAAGTATTGCACATGCACTTGCACCTGGAGTACAAAAATATCAAATAATGGCGATGAAGTATTTATTTCTCTAGGCTGGTAATCGAGATGCCCAGGCTAATGATCTCAGGACTTGGGTTCAAATATCACCATGGCATCTAGTGGACTTTAATTCAAATAATAAATCTGGCCTGTAATGCTAATCTCAGTAATGGGGATCATGTCAATTATCATTGATTGCTGTGAAAACCCATCTGGATTCGCTAATGCCCTTTAGAGAAAGAAATCTGCCATTGTTACCTTGTCTAGCCTACATATAACATTATTGAATCTTAATTGCCCTTTGAAATGTCCTAGCATGCCACTCAGCTCAAGGACAATTAAGAATGAGCAAAAAATTCTGGCCTTGGCATGAAAGAATAAAGAAATTTATCACTAAATTCATGCTTGGTGTGGTTGGAGTTTGGGATTGTTGGGTATATTAGCATGCAGAGAGCAAGTTAGGCTGTCAGTGCATAGCACTTCCGTTCTAGTTGCTGATAACATTAACAGGAAACCAAATTAATTTTCATGTTAAAGGCTCTTCAAAGGCAACAGGGAACCCACTATTGTTAATCATGCTCCCTGCAGGGACCTCAAAATTGGGGGCTGGATGAGGTGGTAAGTGGAATTTAAGGTGGACTGCAGACTTAAAGGAGGGTTGCAGCTTTCAAATGTGGTTGGTGGGGGGAAATCTATTGAAGCAGCAAATCCTCTGCCTGTTAATTCTTTAATGCAATTATAAAGAGGTTTGTGGAATGAGTGAACAGTAGGAGGGAGATCAATTTTCCATCCAAATGGCATGGGTGCCTTGTGAAATTGGCCAGCTGCAATGGAAAAAAATTGGTTACAGTTCAGTGAGAAATTTATCAACTTCACCAGAACTGAAAGCGAAGATTCTCACTGACATTGCTCTGGCTCACTGTACAGCCCTGCACCATCCAAACTGTTCTTCGTTTAACCGTCATCTGTTTCCAAGCTTTTCTCCAACAGGACACGTCATGACATTTCCTTCTGCTGTCGTTACAAACTCACGGACCGCAATGGTTTGCCGGTCTTAGCTTCATCCTCATGGAAACTAGTATCAATATGAAGGTTGTTGGAGAAATTATAGGGACTGAAGTTTGATAAGTTCACAGGACTAGCTATGCTACATCTCAGAGTCTTTAAAGAGGTAACTATGGAAATAAAAGATGCATTGGTAATCTTCTTCAGAAATTCTAAAGATTCGTGTTCACTACTTCATTGCTAACAGTGCCACATGTTAATTAGAGTAGAAATAGCAGGATATAGCAAACAAATACATGGCTGGGGAAATAGGGCAGGGGGTGTTTAGGGGCAGTGGGACCGGTTCTGGGGTTGGTGGGACCAATACAAGCTGGATGGGTTACACCTGGGCCGGACTGGACCGATGTCTTCAGGGGATTAGTTTGCTAGTGCGCTTGGGGAGGGTATAAACTAAAATGTCAGAGGAGTAGGAACCTATATATGAAGACTAAGAGCAGGAAACCAAGGCAAAAGCAAAAGACAGAATGGGAAACAAGAGAAGCAGAGAATTCAAGGGCAAGAATCGAGAAGGGTCACAATGCAAAATAATGTGAATAGGACTAAGAAGTTTAAAAAAGACAAGCCTGAAGGCTGTGTGTCTTAACGCACAAAGCATTTGTTATAAAATGAATGAATTAGTCATGCTAGTAGAAATAAATGAGTATAATGTAGTTGGGATTATAGGGATGTGGCTGCAGGGTGACCAGTTTATTCAGCTTATAGGAAGGACAGACAAAGAGGAAAATGAAGTGGTGTAGTGTTGCTGATTAAAGAGGACATTATCACAATATGGGATAAGATATTTGCTGTGGTGAATGGAATCTATATGGGCAGAGCTTAGAAACAACAAGGGACAGAAAATGATGGTGGGTGTTGTATGTAGAACTCCAAACTGTAGTAGTGATGTTGGGGAAGGCATTAAACAGAAAATTAGAAATGCAAACAATAAATGTACAGCTGTAATTAAATTTAATTTAAATTAATTTGGATATAGATTGGCCAATCAAATCAGTAATAATAATGTAGAGGAGGAGGAATTACTGGAGTGTGTATGAAATGGGGATTTTCTGGATCACTATATTGAAGAACCAACTAGCCAACAGACCATCCTAAACTAGGTCATGTGTAATAAGGAAGGAGTAATTGATAATCTAGCTGTGCATGGCACTTTAGGCTAGCAACCCTGTTAAGACTGAGAACAATGTAGTTAACACAGTGTGGAGCTGGAGGAACACAACAGGCCAGGCAGCATCAGAGGAGCAGGAAAGTTGACGTTTCGGGTCACGACCCTTCTTCAGAAATGAGGGGAGAGAAGGGAGCTGGAAAATAAATAGAGAGAGGAATGGTCAGCTGGGGAAGGTAGAGTGGGATGGTGATAGGTGAGTGCATGTCGGGAGTGGGTGGGGATTAGTCAGTGGGATGGATGGGGCGGTTAGGTGGGAGAGAAGATGGGCTGGTTGTGTCAGGGTGAGGAGGCAGGGATGAGAGGGAGGGTTGGACATGGGATAATGCTGGGGGTGGGGAAATTTTAAAACTGGTGAATTCCATGTTTAGGCCATCAGGCTACAGGCTCCCGAGGTGGAATATGAGGTGCTGTTCCTCCAGTTTGCGGGTGGTGTCATTGTAACACTGGAGGAGGTCCAGGCTGGACATGTCACCCAGGGAGTGGGAGGGGGAGTTAAAATGTTTGGCGACCAGAAGGCGTGTCGTTTATCGTACAGAGTGCAGATGCTCTACGAAACGGTCTCCGAGTCTATGCTTGGTCTAACTGATGTAGAGGAGGCCACATCGGGAGCAGCGGATAGAGTAGACCAAGTTGACAGATGTACAGTTGAACCCCTGTCTGATGTGAAAGGCTTGTTTTGGGCCTTGGATGGAGGGGAGGTGCAGGCACTTCCTGTGGCTGCAGGGAAAAGTGCCGAGAGTGGTGGGCTTAGTGGGGAATGTGGAGAGGATGAGGGAGTCACGGAGTGAGAGGTCTCTATGAAAAGCAGATAGGGGTGGGGAGGGAAATATCTCTTTGGTCATGGGGTCAGATTGTAGGTGGTGGAAGTGGCAGAGAATGATATGCTGGATGGGTACGTTGGTGGGGTGATATGTGAGGACAAGGGGGATTCTGTCTTTATTTTTATTGGGGGGAGGGGTTTGAGAGCAGAAGTGCGGGAAATGTAAGAGATGCGTTTGAGGGTATTTTTGAGGGGAATGTTGTGGTCCTTGAAATAGGAGGACATCTGGGATATTCAGGAGTTTAACGTTCCATCTTGGGAGCAGACGTGGTGGAGGAATTGGGAGTAGGGGATTACATTCTTGCAGGAGGATGGGTCAGAGGAGGTGTCGTCCAGGTAGCTGTGGGAGTCGGTGGGCTTGAAATAGATGTCAGTTTCGAGGTGGTTACCAGAGATGGAGATGGAAATGTCCAGGAAGGAGAGAGAGGTATTGGAGGCTAGGTTCCTGAATTTAAGTAAAGCAAATTGCCATGATATGATGCATGAGCTGACTATAATAAATTGGGGAACACTACTTAAAGAGATGACGGTGATAAGCAATGGTAAACATTTAAGAATACATGGAGGAACTGCAAAAACTGTTCAGTCTTGTTTGGCACACAGAAACCATGAAATGTGGTCTGATCATGGCTACAAAGGAAATTAGGGATAGTATTAGATCCAATGAAGAGGCATGCAAATTAGCCAAAAAAACACAGCAGACGAAAATTGGGAGCAGTTTAGATTTAAGCAAAGGAGAACAAAGGGATTGATTAAGATGAGGAAAATGAAGTATGAGAGTAAGCTCAGGTAGTACATACAAACAGATTTTTTTAAGTTTCTGTAGGTATGTGAAGAGAAAAAGATGAGGGAAGACAAGTGTAGGTCCCTTACAAACAGAAACAGAGAAAGTTATTATGGGGATAAAAGAAATGGCAATTGAATTAAATGCATATTTTGGTTCTGTCTTCACAAAAGAGGACATAAGTTACATCGCAAAAACATTAGGGAACACAGTATCTAGTGAGAGGGCTTGGTATTAGTAGGGAAGTGATGTTAGTGAAATAAATGGGATAATCTACATCCTAGAGTACCTAAAGAAGTGGACCTGGAAATAGTGGATGCATTGGTGTTCATCTTTCAAAATTCTATAAATTTGGTGTAACCCCACGATTTATAGAAGAAAGTACAGAGAAAACAGAAGAATTTATAGATGGGTTATCCTGACATCAGAAGTGGGAGAAATGCTAGAGTCTATTATAAAAGATTTAATAGCAAAGCACTTGGAAAACAGTGACAGAATTGGACAGGGTCAGCATGGATTCATGGAAGGAAAATCACGCTTGACAAATCAACTGGAATTGTTTGAGGATGTAACTAATGCAGATGATGAGAGGATCCAATGGATATGGTTTATTCGGACTCTCAGAAGGCTTACAATCAGATCCCGCCTAAAAGATCAGCGCGTAAAATTAAACTTAAATAGGATTGAGGGTAGTGTGCTGGCATGGATAGAGAACTGGTTTTCAGACAGGAAACAAAGAATCATTTTCTGAGTGTAGCCAGTGACAAGGGAGGTACTGGAGGGATCAGTATTTGGACCCCAGATCTTCAGAACACATATGACTGATTTAAATGAGGAAACTAAATGTAATATCTCCAAGATTGCAGACGACAAAAAGCTGGGTGTGAAAATGAGTTTTGAAGAAGATGCAGAGATGCTTCGGTGTGATTTGGACATTGAGGGAGTGGGAAAATGCATGGCAGATGAAGTATAATGTGGATAAGTGTGAGGTTATCCACTTTGATTGCAAAAAACAGGAAGACAGATTGTTATCTGAGTAGCTAAAGATTGGCAAAAAGGGAGGTGCAAAAGGACCTCTATATTCTGGTACACTAAAGTGAAAGTAAGCATGTGGGTGCAGCAGGTGGTGAAGAAGGCAATGGTATGTTGGCTTTCATAGTGAGAGGATTCAAATACAGGAGCGGGGATGTCTTGCTGCAATTATATAGGGCCTTGGAGAGACCACACTTGGAGTATTGTGTGCTGATTTTTTCTCGCTATCTGAGGAAGGATGTTCTCGCTATCAAGGGACTGCAACGATAGTTTAGCAGACTAATTCCTGGAATGGCTGGAATGAAGAGACATGGATCAGTTAGGATTATATTCATTGGCGCTTTGAAGAGTGAAAGAAGATTTCATAAAAATCAATAAAATGTTAACAGGGTTAGACAGGTTAAACACAGGAAGGATGTTCCTGATGACTGGGGAGTATGGAACCAGAGGTCATAGTTTAAAGATATGTGGCAAGCCATTTAGGATTGAGATGAGGAGGAATTTCTTCATCCAGAGAATGGTAAGCCTGTGGAACTCTCTGTCACAGGAAGCTGTTGAGCCCAAAACACTGAATGTTTTCAAGAAGGAGGTAGATATAGTTCTTAGGGCTAAATAGATCAAAGGTTACGGGGAGAAAGTGGGAACAGGGCACTGAGTTAGATGATCAGGTATGATTGTACTGATGGATGGAGCCGGCTCAAAAGGCTGAATGACCTAGTCATGGTCCTATTTTCTATGTTTCCATGTTCCTGGAGAATGGAAGACAACAAATGTCTCTGCACCATTTAAGAAGAAAGGGAGGGAGAGAAAACAGGCAAGTACAGACGTTAGGAGCTGCTCCTATGATGCTGCTTGGCCTGCTGTGTTCATCCAGCCCTGCACCTTGTTGTCTCGGATTCTCCAGCATCTGCAGTTCCTACTATCCCCAAGTACAGACCTTATTGGCCTTATTTAATAGTAGAGAAACTACTGGAATCTATTGCCAAGGACATGATAGATGGACACTTGAATAATAATGATCTGATAGGGCACTCACATCATGGAGTTGTGAATGAGAAATTATGTTTCATCAACTTGTTATGGGTTTTTGAGGATGTTACTAATAGATTTGATAAAGAGGCGTTGGTAAATATAGTATATTTGGATTTTCTGATCGCTTGTGATAAAGTTCCCAAAGGAGGTTAGTTGGCAAAATTGAAACACATGGAATTGTAATGTGCTGGCATGGATTAATGATTGGCAAATAGACAGAAAACAGACAGTAGGAATAAAAGGGCCATTCTCAAGTTGGAAGGCTGTGATTTCTGTGGGTTTTGCAAGTATCAATACATAAGCCCCAGTTGTTCATAATAGATGTCAATGAGTTGGAGATGAAGATCAAAAGTAATATTTCCAAGTTTAGCAAATGACACAATGCTGGGTGGAAATGTGTGCTGTGAGAAAGATGCAAAGTAACATCGAGTGGATTGGATGAATGAACAGGAATATGGCAGATGGAACATAATGTGGAAAATTGTGGGGTTATCCATTTTAGTAGGCAGAACAGATGTGCAGATTATTTCTTAAATGGTAAGAGATTAGTAACTATAAATGTATATAGGAACTGGGTGCCATCAATAAGTCCCTGAAAGTTAATATGCAGGTGCAGCAAGTTATTAGGAAGACTAATTGAATGTTAATCTTTACCACAGAAGTTTTTGTACTCAGGAATAGAGAAGTATTTTTTCAGCTGAATAGGAGATTGGTTAGAGTGCATTTGGAGTATTGTATGAAGTTTTGGTCCCCTTATCTTAGAAAGAGTATTATTGCCATAGAATGATTGCAAGAAATGTTCACCAGACTTGTTTCTGGGATGGCAGGACTGTCCTGTGATGAAAGATTCTGGAAACTGGACTGGTATTCTTTATAGGTTTGGAAAATGAGAGATGATTTCATTGAAACCTGCAAAATATTTACAGAGTAACTGCAGTTCCTATGTATTCCCTGGTTGTGGAGACTTAAACCAGGTAACACAATTTCAAAATAAGAGGGAAGCCACTTCAGAATTTTCTTTTTTATTCAGAGGCTTGTGAACCTTTGGAATTCTCCATCCCAGAGAGCTGTGGAAGAATGGAAATCGAATGTGTTTAAGATAGAGATTAATAGATTTCTAAACACCAATGTTGTAAGGGGAAGCTATAGGAAAGAAACTTTGAATTGGATGATCAGCCATGATCATGCTAAATAGCAGAGCAGGCTTGATGGGCTGACTGAATTACTTCTGCTCCTATATTCCCACACCTTATATATTTTTTCCACAATCTCACCCATCAACAATGAAGTTGCATATGTGCTGGTGTCACTCTTGTACCATGCATGATGATGCTGCCCAACACACAACCCGTGTGCTGGCAACCCTGCTCCTACAACTTCAAAATCCTCCAACAGGAACACACAAACTAATTAAAAACCAAAAGAACTGCAGATGCTGTAAATCAGGAACAAAAATAAAGTTGCTGGAAAAGCTCAGCAGGTCTGTCAGTTCTGAGGAAGGGTCACTGGACCCAAAACGTTAACTCTGTTTTGTCCTTCACAGATGCTACCAGACCTGCTGAGCTTTGCAAGCAACTTTGTTTTTGTACACACAAACTAATGCCAGTATTGGAGGAGAATCTGGCACACACTGATGGGAGGCTCCAAGTAATGTTAGACTTCAGTAAGGTAACCATCAACATTAAGATACAGAAGAGACACAGACAGCACTAGAAATGGCAAGGCAGGCAGCATGACAAATGGGAGTTTGTGTATCCTCCCCTTCTTTTCTCTTTTGAATTAACTCTATTGCTCACACACACAAATATACACAAACACAGCATGCCAATCTGGTGCTGCATTATGCTACAATTGCATATCCTGATCATTACAAGCATTTCTTTCAACCCTATCTCTTTTTTACATTCTGCAGCTCACTCACTGGAAAGGAGAACCATTTCAGACAGGCACTATCACTTGTTCAGATCATTCCAAGCACAAGTGCAGGAACCAGCTCCCTGTACGATAGTCATTTAATTGATGCTATTCTGGATGTTTTGCCAAGAACAAGCAAGCAGGCACAGATGCAGATGGATGCGAATGCAATGAAATGGCTCACAAGGGGACCTGTTTGCGCACTACATCTGCTGAATGGGACAGATATACAGATTTTGCAAACCCAGCCTTTCCAGGAAAATTGACTTCTGTGCTGCAGCATTTGATGAAGATTTTGAACAACAGCATATCAGACAGTGTCAAGGAGTGTACTAATAGCTTGTGCGAGCTGAGTTTTCACACACTGCATTGTTAACTCACAGTCAACCATAGAATAAACAGCCACTTTCATGAAATCTGCAGTTTGACCTCACAGCAGGATTCTTTGCAGATGGGAGTCCCTCAGAAACTGAAAGATAAGGACTAGTTCCCTGAGGGAACTAGGAACTAGGGACTAGGTAAAGACTAGTTCCCTGAGGGAAACGAGTCTTCAGAAACTGTGGGACTTATTTCCCTCAGGGAACTAATCCCTACCTCGTTATAGATTACGTAGACTCTCTGCTCTAACATCTACCTAGACTGGTTGCAAAACTGAACAGATAGGTTCTTCATTTACATCATAAATGTCCTCACTTGCTCTCCCATAGGCCGGTGAGATGTTTAGTAAGTTCTTTTTATTTTGAATTGTAGCGCCATCCTATAACCAATACCTGCACATGCTTAAGTATGTGAAGTTGCTGAAAGATAGAGAAATTTTGTCAAAGCTTTTCATCTTTCATTCATCAGGACAGACACAAGAATGTTTCCCAGGGAACAACAATTTATGCTGCATGAGCCCAGGGAGATGATTGGGCTGCTAGTAGGCTCTGAATGTCCCAGGTTTTGCTGTGGAAATGCACCAGGGAACAATCACACTTCTCTTTTCCCTTCTCTATTTCAGTGAGAACATTGGACCAGCTATGTTCAGGTGCAACTGGCTTTCTTGTTCAGGTATGGCTTTATTAAAACATCTCAGGGTATTGCATCTCCAGTCATACATTCAATGAATTGTCTTTGAGTTTCTATACTCACTAGGATATGGCATTTGCAGTTATCCTGGGATAAGGATCCTGCTTTTTAAAAAAATAACTTCCATAGTTCATAAAACTTTGATTGAAAAGCAAAGATTAGGGCAGCACAGTGGCTCAGTGGTTAGCACTGCTGCCTCACAGCGCCAGGGACCCATGTTTGTTTCCACCCACGAGCGACTGTCTGTGTGGAGATGGCACATTCTCTCTGTGTTTGCATGGTTTCCTTCAGGTGCTCCTGTTTCCTCCTACAGTGCAAAGATGCTCAGGTCAGGTGGATTGGCCATAGGAAATGCAGGGTGATGGGGTGGGGTTGTGGGTCTGAGTGGGATGCTCGTCAGAGGGTTGGTGTGGACTTGATGGGATGAATGGCCTGCTTCCACACTGTAGGGACTCTCTGAAAGACATCAACATTTGTCTCTCTGTGTCATTGGTTACAATAGGGGCTTTGATTATTTTTAATTGCTAGAATCCCTACAGTGCAGAAAGAAAGCTTTTGGCCCATTGAGTCTGCACTGACCCTCTGAAGAGCATCCCACTCAGATCCACCCACCCTTATCCCCATCACCCTACATTTACCATTGTTAACCCACCTGTAAATTGGTTGTAAATTGAGAGAGGGGAATGTTCAACCAGCCCTGGGTTTCCTTGTGCACCAACTGAAAGTAGGCATGCAGGGTTGGCAGGCAGTAAAGAAGGCAAACTATATGTTGGCTTTCTTAACGAGAGAATTCGACTACAGGAAATTGAATCCTGAGATGGCATGGAACAGACAGATGAGAAGAGATTGAGTCAGTTAGGATTGTATTCACTGGAGTTTAGAAGAATGAGGGTGGATCTCATAGAAACCATTCGAACAGATTTAGACAGGTTAGATGTAGGAAAATTGTTCCTGATGATGGGGGGAGTCCAGAACCAGGGGCCACAGTTTAATGATAAGGGCTAAACCTTTTAGGACTGAGGCAAGAGAAATTTCTTCATCCAGAGAGTGGTAAGTCTGTGGAATTCATTAGCACTGAAATTGTTTGAGGTTTGTGGTTTTCAAGAAGACAGTACATAAAGCTCTTGCAGCTAAAAGGATCATGATCTATGGTGGGGGGGGTGGTGGGCGGGATTAGGATATCAAACTCAGTGCTCAGGTACAATTATGCTGAATGGTTGAGGAGTCTCAGGGGGTGAATGGCCTATTCCTATTTCGATCTCCTATGTTTCTATGTCTGCACACAGCGATCAGTCAACCAACACCTGTCATAGGATTGACTTCTGGTTCCATAAGTCACTGTTGCACATGGACCTTGGAGGTTTGTGTCAAAGTGAGGAAATTAGTTGGGAATGCTGCATGGGTATCCTCAACATTGACTCTACCCCATGAAATCTTATGGCATCATGTCAAACACGGGCATCGAAATCTGCTAAAGCAGGGCGGTCCTGGCACAGTATGTCAACAGCAGCCTCAGATACCAGTCCAGGAGGTTTGACACAGTCAGGCAGCCACTCAGGGCAGTTAGAGCCAACCTCTCCAATTGAGGGGTGAGGAGCCAAATGCCAGAGAACCCATTATCAGTCTTGGCTTTTGGTGTTGTTGTGAAATGATCTCCTCCTGGGATAAGAGAGAGTATTAGGGGAGATTAAAGTGCATAACACAGCTGTTAGTGCTAGAGCAAGTGGGGAGGCGTCTCGAGCGACTGTGTAAGCAGAGGGGCTGACACAGTGTCTGGGGGGTTTGGGGTGGGTAAGAGTGAGTGAAGGAAGACGTTGGAGGTAATAGTGAGAATGGATGAAGCATAAATCTTGGTGTGGGGTGGGTACAGTAGCAGAAATTGATTGAGTGTAAGCTATGACAAAGAGGGTGGCACAGTGCCTCAGTGGTTAGCACTGCTGCCTCACAGCACCAGGGACATGAGTTCGATTCCACCCTCGGGCTATAGACTGTAGAGTTTGCACGTTCTCCCCATCTCTGCGTGGGTTTCCGTCGGGTGCTCTGGTTTCTTCCCACAATCCAAAGATGTGCAACTTAGGTGGTTTTGCCTTATTAAACTGCCCATAGTGTTCAGGGATGTGCAGGTTAGATGGGTTAGCCATGGGAAACGAGGATTACAGGGAAAGGGAGGGGTGTGGGTTTTGGTGAGATGCTCTTCGAAGGGTCAATGTGGACCTGTTGGGCCGAATGGCCTGTTTCAACACTGTAGGGAACCTATGAAGATAGCGGCACTCATGTTGGTGGAGTGGAGAAGGTCATTGACCTATATTGTTTTGCATTACTCCAGAAAGTTGAAACTGTAGTGATGCAGGTGGCAACCAAGGACCATGCTGGTATGGTCTAGCATCATGGTCTCCATTATCAGCCCTGAAGGTAGTGCACACCTCACCTCTGCACCAGCCAATCCACCAGGACGTTAAGGAAACTGCCCACAAAGTAGGGCACCAACTTTCCCTTGTTTGCCATGCCTGGGGCAAATATCAGGAATCATGCAGAACAGCTCCAGACTTTCAGTGCTCGATCCAGTTGCACAACAGTCACTTAAAGACAGTGTCAACACCAGAGATGTTGTCCCATTCTGGAATTTCCCAATAGTTGCAAGTTATAACAAGGTTCAGAAAGTGGAGGAATGGAGCTACAGCTACAACCAAACGAGAGGGATGCCCTATGGGCAAGGTAGACAGTTATTGAGGTGAGTTTGGCAACATATGGCAAGCTATCTCACTAGGCCTTGTGGAGAGAAACTCTCCATGAAACTTGACAAAATTGACACTTAGCCAAAAAAACACATTAAGATCATCCTTATCACTAAATTACCTAGGTAACTTGTCCTTGATTGCTATCATGCAATAGCGATACCTTGTTTAAGACAAGAGTCTTTTCTCGTTATGACTCACTAGTGGCATTCCTCTGTTCCTGTAAACCAAGTAGGCCTTTCGACCCAGTCAAGTAAAGTCAAGTATCCCGAATGATAGGCTGGTAATAGTTGGCATCACAACATTTATTGGCAATTTACAGGTAGATGGTAGTGTTATCACTAGACTCCTGATCTAGACAGTCAGGTAATGTTTTGGGGAGTTGATGCAGTGTGGACCTAGAGGAACACAGCAGGTCAGGCAGCATCAGAGGAGCAAGAAAGTCGACGTTTCTGGTCGGGTCCTTTTATCAGGACTCGGTTCGGAGGGAGGAGGACAACTCCTTCAAGGTGGGCATCCTTTGAAGAGGCTTCACAGCAGGGTTTTCAGTGACTAGGAGATAGCAAGAACTACAGATGCTGGAAGTCAAAGTTGATACAGCATGGAGCTGGACAAACACAGCAGGTCAGGCAGCATCAGAGGAGCAGGAAGGTCGACATTTCAGGTCATCCTGATGACGACTCCCAACCAGGAATGTCAACTTTCCTGCTCCTCTGATGCTGCCTGACCTGTTGTGTTGTGTTCCTCCAGCTCCACACTGTATTGACTCTGACTTCCAGCATCTGCGGTTCTTGATGCTTTGGGGACTGGGTTTGAATCCCATCATAGGTGCAGTATTAAATTCAATAATAATCTGGAAATAAAATTCTAATGATAACCATTAAACCATTTCTGATTGCCAGGGGAAAAACCCATCTGGTTCACTAATGTCTTTTAGGCAAGGAGGTTTGCCATCCTTACCTCGTCTGGCCTATATATGAATCCAGGTCCATAGTAATGTGATTGATTCTTGAATGCTCTCTGGACAATTAGGGATGGGCAATAAATGCTGACCCAGCCAGTGACAGCCAAGTCTATGAATGAATTAAAAAAACCGCAATCTCATTCAGAATGACACGGTCATTTCTGAACAAAAACAAATTGCTGGAAAAGCTCAGCAGGTCTGGCAGCATCTGTGAAGAGAAAAACAGAGTTAATGTTTCGGGTCCGGTGACCCTTCCTCAGAATGGGACCGGATCTGAAATGTCAACTCTGTTTTTTCCCCTTCGTAGATGCTGCCAGACCTGCTGAGCTTTTCCAGCAACTTTGTTTTTGTTCCTGATTTACAGTATCCACAGTTCTTTCGGGTCATTTCTGACACTGATGTATGTTCAGTTGTGCAAGATTAAGGGGTTTTCTGGCTGGAGGGCTGGCATCAAATCAATGTGAAGTGCTGACTGACATCATGATTTGACCACTACGTATACTTTTAGTGCACACTCCCAGCACTCACATTAATGTCCTACCCAATATGGTGTCCCGTGCAGCCTACATCAGAAGTATGTGCACATGACACAAATGCTACTTTGGTGCTGCATACAGATACTACACAGTAACATTTTGCAACATCAGACTCTTGGATGCACTGAAATGGGTTCAGCTGCTCCTTGAACTCTAAAATTGGTCCCTGCATACATCGTTGCCAAGGACACATTCCCTGAGTTCTCACATTGAACAGGATGTACATGCATTGGGTCTCTGGTCAGCTTTTGCCTTTGGTTAGGGTAGACAAACAGGTGGCTAGAAGAACACAGCAGGCCAGGCAGCATCTGGAGGAAAGGAGCAGTCAATGTTTCGGGTATTACCCTTCTTCAGGACTTAATTCATTGACTTCTAAATCACTGAGACCTTGTGCAGTTCTGACATTGAACTCTAAAAATCCAAATGTAAATTGAAATGGTACACTAGGAAAATATTAAACAATTATCTCAGCTTTACATTTACTGTAATTATCAATTAATAAACAAATCAAATTCAGAACCATTGAACATACTAGCATTAATTTAATACTTGATAATATAAAGGCATTTTCTTTTGTCAGACATTAATAACCATGGAAATTCAATCACACAAAAACAGATTAATGTGAATTTGAATTTGGAGATCTATCAAGCAGACTGTACACATAATTTAATTCCTGTGTGCAGTGTCATTGCACTAATGTTATTTTCTCAGCATGGTCAATGAAATGAGGTTCAAGCTGTGTCAGCTCTCCCAAAAATAGCTACTGGAGACTTTTGGACTAAACTTGTCTCCTAAATTATCTTGCTTAAAATTAAAATGCCAGCACTCATGATGATGTAGATAAATAACAACAAAATCTTAAGTAAAATTGATTGCTATGATGTAATTGGGAAGATTGCCTTTCAGGATGGAGTGATTGGAAAGAAAGATAATTAAGAGGTGGACTGATGGATGATGAGGAGACCGACTGCCAGCGACAGTTTATGAGAATGCATTGGAGCCGGGAGAATGAGATTCTGCATTCAAGCAAAACGTTTCAAAATAATCTTAGCACTTTAGTGATGGCTCTCAGTGATCTCTTTTTGGTCATCCCAATTTTACTAATCCCCATTAAAGCACGGGTCACGGTCACATTTTATAAGATTCTAAGGAGGCTTGATTATGTGAATACTGAGTGGATGCTTCACGTTGTGGGGGAATCTGGAGCTAGGAAATACAGTTTCAAATTAAAGGTTCTCCCATTTAGGATGGAAGTGCAGAACAATTCTTTCTCTCAGAGGATCATTAATCTTTGGAATTCTCTTCATCAGCAAGCAGTTGAAGTTGGACCATTAAATACTTTAATAGCTGAGTTAGATGGATTTTTGGTTTACAAAGGAGTCAAGGTCTAAGGGAGTGGAAGAGTTTTTGGCAGGGAAGCAAGTGGTCTTTATGCCATAGTCAGGCCAACTGTGATCTTGTGAAACGGTGGAATAGACTCAAAAGGCGGATTGGGTTAAGCTGATACTATTTATTATGATCTTGCATTCATACTTTGTCCATTTTAATACGATGAGAACTCACTTCCAGCTTGTAATAGCACAACAACTTTCTACCGATCACATTGAAAGTTCATATATGGAGCTAGGTCCTGAAAATAGCCATGGACAGTTTAGAAAAAATACAAAGGACATTAACTTAGCTGCTCAGATCAAACAACTTACCATGAAGCACAATCTCAACAATTGTTGCTGATCATAAATTTATAATGCTAGAAAAAGGAACAAAGCTGTAATTAAACTTGGAATTCAGAAGATATCTATAAATTGGTTGAATTTTGCTGTGTGATTTATAATGCCATTAAAACTACAAGAATAAAGTATAGCCATTCTGCCATTCATAACTCCATAATATTTATGTCTAGCCAAAGCAAGTGGTAAAGCTGTATGCATTCCACTAATAAAATGTCACTGTTGATACATTGATTTTCAGAGCATGGAAATTTCATTTCTCGTGTGAAACTGGTTAGTGTTGAATAATGCAGATTGCAATGCCAAATTGTTACTCTTTTGCTTCACTTTATATATGAATAAGAAGTCACTTCCAATAGAATGTTCACCACGCATTTACACTCAAAAACTATATTGTCATTTTATATTGAAGATAGTACAGAGTAAAGAATTGTGATACTTTAATAACAAAGCATAGGGAGAGTTAGGAGGTAGCTCCCTTTTACAGGCAAACTCAAGAGATCAAATGCTCTCTCACCCTTCCATACTTTACAGTTTTCAATGTATGCTGCAGCTTGGTGATAAAAATTGGAACAAAATGAATACAAAACAGTAGGATACCAGGGGACACATATTGAATCTTTAAAATCTCAAAGAAGGAAGTCAGCAGATATTTTATGGAAAGGGGAACAGACTTGCAGAATAAGTCTATTATAGTATATTACAGAGTAACTGACCTGAAGTATTTGTTTTTCTCTTCACAAGCAGTGGCAGGCCTGCAGCAGTTTCTGTTTTTGTTGTAGATTGCCAGAATTGACTGTGTTTTTGCATTTGTATTTGAATAAATACATTCATGTGGCAATATGATGCTTTTCTGGACAGTGGAAGAGTTGAGCAATATGTTGATAATGAGGCTTTGCCCAGCTAACTTTGATTGTAAATGTTTGACTTAACAAGACAAATTGACTACTTATTCTTCCTTAAGCACCTTAAAGATAATTCTCATCTCATTACAACCAAAACATGGAAACAAAATTGAATGGTGGCTTGTCTCTCCTCTTACTGTTGAAAGTCAGGAGATCTGCATTTCACAATGGTCCTTGATGTAGACAACGTGAACATGTGTCAAAAACTTTGGCAGAGTGAGGGTGCTTATGAAAACAGGAGGCAACAAACACTGACATTATTCTTTCAAACTGAGCCGGAAGCAACAATATTGAAGTCTCTCACTTGAACAGATTGCATATTTTCTCCAGGACCTCATTGCTGTGTTCTTTTGACCATGTAGACTCTTTCAGACACCCCCCACTTCTTCTATAAAACACAATAGCTCCCACTTCACTAATGAATAACTGTTGTGTGATCAGCATCAACACATCATGGAGTTATACAGCTATAGCGTCATACAGCATGGAAACAGATCCTTTGGCCCAACTCGTCTATGCTGACCAAGTTTCCCACACTAAACTAGTCTCATTTCCTTCTGTTTGCCCATATCCCTCCTATTCATGTACCTGTCCAAATGTCTTCTTAATGCTGTAACAGTACCTGCATCTCCTACTTTCTCTGGCAGTTTATTCCACAAACAAAATGCCCTCTGTGTGAAAATGTTGTCCTCAGGTCCCTTTTAAATCTTTCTCCGCTTACCTTAGAAATACGTCCTCTAGTTTTGAACTCCCCTACCTGGGGAAAAGGTCTTTGCTGTTCACTTTATCTATGCCCCTCATGCTCTCAGCTCACTAGCCTGGAATGTGCTTTAATTCAATCCATGACATAATCTGAGTCCTTATTGACAAACTACTGGAGTTCTCAAACGAGGATTTCAGTTTCTGGACAGTGCTTGAGGTTTAGGGCAGCTTAGCCCACAGAGTTGTGGGCTAGTTATTTGCATTATTTGGTTCTGCAAGGAGGACAACACAGTGAGCTTTCAGTAAAACAAAATAGAGTACTGATAATCTAGATGATGGTGAGGAAACAGAAAGTCTCCAACACCTGGCTGCATTGGGAGCTCTTCAGAAGAACTCATTAAAGTACATTTCAGTGAAGTAACCCTCATGTCATCGATGAACATTTAGGTTGACCAGTTTTTCACCTTTGAATAAACTGCATGCACTCAAAAAAATAACATCGACTTTCATGTCAAAGCAGTTGATCATTTTTCTTATTTACACATATACAAATACGCGAATTATTGCTTGCCTTAAGTCCTCTTTTACTTGCTATTGCAATGGTCCCCCAGTGATTTCAGTGTAGGAGGAGGAAGGCTGCATTTATTTAGTCACGGGCTCTTGAGATGCTTCTGTTCACAGGCCTTGAAGAGCACAGGCCTGAGACGGTCTGACTGAAATCTGCAGCAGCCTGTCTGACATCCTAATTTCTCTCCACCAATGCTGCCTAAACCATTGAGTATTCCTAGCATTTTCTGAATTTATTCCATGACAATTTCATTGCAAATTGTTCATTTTGGCATGGGGAGTGTTTATGTGAAACATCAGACAGACACCCAGTCTGAATGTTCATGTGGCTGTAGGTCAAAGCAAAACACCTGATAGAAACTTAAATTTATATTAGGGCTCTTGCATCAACGACAACATACTGTTGGTATAATGCCTGTAATGTGGCAAAACATCTAGGATAGCACAGGAATGTTATTAAACAAAACTTGGCACAGACACATGAGAAGCAAGGTCAATGTCAATGTCTAAAAGCTTGGTCAAAGACATAGGTTTTGAGGAATGGTTTAGAGGACAAGAGAGAGGTATGGGGCTAGAAAGACTTAGGAAGGAGATTCCAGAGTCTAGACCTTTGACAATTTAAGGCATGGTTGCCAATGGTGGAGCTATTAAAATTGTGAACATGAAAGGCCAGAATTAAAAGAGTTCAGGTAACTCAGATGGTTGTGTGACAGGTGAAGGCTATGAAGATTGTTAAAGGAGAACCATGGAGGAATTTGAAAACAAGGATGAGAATTTAAATCGAAGCATTGCTTAACAGGAGCCAATGAAGCTTAGGTAGGACAGAATTGATGGGGGAGCGGGACTTGCTGCAAGTTAGGTCATGAGCAGCACAGTTTGAACAGCCCCACGTTTATGGAGAATAGAAAATTGGAGGGGAGCCAGGAGTGTGCTGGTATAGTTAAGTATAGAGCATACTTGTTCATTAGAGGTTTCATGGGCTACAATGTGGTCCAACAAGCAGTCCTATCCAGTGTGCGAAAGGGGTTCCAATTGCAGGAAGTAGGTGAAAGATTCCACGAGGCAATGTTTTCCCAATCAAAGCCATTTTTTCCTCTGATATTTGCGCAAGTATGTTCACAAGGGATGCAGGATTAAAGGTCCATGTTGCTGGCTGGGTGTTGGGGAAAGAACCCCTTTGGCCAGGAGCAAATCAGAACTGGAGGAAGGAGGCAAAGACAAGGCTTTCTCCTCCTCTCCTTGCAGTTCAGGTGCCAGCCTGACAAAGGAGGCCATCAAATTTGCATAGAATGGCACATCGGCCCGGGTAGGTGGGAGAATTAGTAAAGAAAAGAAAAGGTGGGAGAATGAGGCAAGGAGAGAGGATGAGAATGTGAAAATGTGAGAGTGAAGCAGGGTGAGTGTGAGACAGCGAGGGGAGTGTGAGACAGCGAGGGGAGTGTGAAAATGTGAGCGAGTGAGGGATGTGAGTGAAGGAGGCTGGGACAGTGAATGTGGAGAAAGAAGATGAGAGGGAAGGGAGAAAGAGTGGGACATACTGGGAGGGAGGGAAAAGACAATAAAATTGTTATTTGTTAGCTCTGCTTCTTGGCATTTTTAATCACCATTTTTTACTAATTACACACTGATTTAAATTATGGATTTATTGCTTTAGAATTGACTTTTTCTGAAATCCATGTTGTATCAAAACTTACCTTTCTGAAATCTACTCAATGTGCATTCTGTGTTGCTCTTTTCTTGAATAGAGATATTTCATTTGTAGTTTTCCAATTCGCTGGCACCCTTCTAGAATTTAGTGAAGTTTGGATGTTTAGAACTAATGCATCTGCTATCTTTGCATCTACTTCCTTTAAAAACCTCAAATGCATGTTCTGCTGAGTCCAGAAGGTTGTAATGCATCCCCAAAAAAGAGGAGAGACATTAAGAGAGACTGATACAAAGTTTGCTGTAGCCTGTAGGGTATTTAGTTTGCTTGTAAAGATTGCACTGTAATTTAAGAAAGCAGTCAGTGCAGCTGATTGGTATAAGTGCGGGCTTCGGTGAGTACTGGGCTTCTTTTATCTTTCTTAGTGTAAAGGGGCAGAGATGGCAGTTAGGGCAGTGGTGTGCTCCTCCTACCAGATGTGGGAGATCAGGGAGCAGTCTAGTGACCCTGATGACCATGTCTGCAGGAAATGTGACTGGCTGCAGCTCTTCACAGACCATGTTGTTTGGTTGGAGCGGCAGTTGGACCAACTGAGGAGCATACAGGGTGCAGAGAGTGTGATAGACACTAGTTACAGGGAGGTGGTCACACCAGAGGTTCAGTCAGGTAGATGGGTGGCCGCCAGGAGAGGCAGGCAGCTAGTGCAGGAATCTTCTGTGGCTATTCCCCTCTCTAACAGGTGTACTGTTTTGAATACTGTTGGGTGGAATGCCTCTCAGGGGAGTATAAAAGCAGCAGCCAGGCCTGTGGCACCACAATTGGCTCTGCTGTAGAGCAGGGTCGGGCAAGGTCCAAGTGAGCAATAGTGGTCGGAGACTGACTAGTTAGAGGCACAGACAGGCAATATGTGGCCATGTCCAATACTCCAGGATGGTGTGTTGCCCCCTGGTGCCAGGGTCAAGGACATCTCTGAATGGTTGCACGAAATTCTTAAGGGGGAGGGTGAGCAGCTAGAGGTTGTGCTGCACATTGGTGCTAGTGACATAGGTAGAAAGAGGTTGAGGTCCTGCAGCGTAAGTACAGGGAGTTAGGAAAGAGGCTGAGAACCGAACTTTGAGGGTAGTAGTCTCTGGGTTACTACCAGTGCCATGTGCTGGTGAGGCAAGGGATAGAAAGATAGGACAGATGAATGTATGGCTAAGGAGCTGGTGCTGGGGGCAGGGTTTCAGGTTCTTGGATCATTGGGACCTCTTCTGGGGCAATGGTGACCTGTAGAAGAGGGACAGGTTGCACCTAAACTGGAGGGGAACTAATATTCTTGCAAGGAGTTCACTAGTGCTACTTGGGAGGATTTAACCTAGAGTGGCAGGAGACTGGGAACCAGAGCAGCAGATCAGCAAGTGGAGGGATTGAGGCAAAAGTTGATGTTAGAACCAGTAAATCAGAAAAGGACAGGCAGAGATACATAAATGAACACAATATGGTACTGATGGGCTGAAATGTGTTTATTTCAATGTAAGGAGTATTAAAGGAAGGGCAGATGAGCTTACAGCCGAGGTCAATACATGGGACTATAATCTTGTGGTCATTACAGAGACTTGGTTGAGAGAGGAACAGAACTGGCGGCTCAATGTTCCAGGGTTTTGTTGTTTTAGACAAGATGGAGAGGAAGATAAAAGAGATGGAAGAATTACATTACTAATCAGGAAGAATGTTACACCTGCACTCAGAGAGGACATACTGGAGGACTCATCCACTGAGGAAATATGGGTAGAGCTCAAAAATAAGATGGGTGCAATCACTCTGATTGGATTATACTATAGGTCTCCCAACAGCCACCAAGAGATTGAGGAACAAATACGTCAGCAGATTATGGAAAGGTGCAATAAAAACTGAGTTGTCATGGTGGGTGAATTTAACTTCCCCATTATTGACTGGGAATCCCTTAGAGCAAGAGCCTTAAACAGGGCTGAATTTGTTAAGTGCATCCAAGTGGGTTTCTTGAAATGTTACGTGGATAGTCCAACTAAAGGAGTGGGCACACTGGACCTTGTAATAGAGTCATAGAGTCCTACAGCATGGAGACAGGCCCTTTGGCCCAAACTGGTCTGTGCTGATCAACATATGAATCCATATTAACCCCATTCCCTGCACTTGGCCTATATCCTTCTAAATCTTTCCTATCCATGTATTTGTCCAAATGCCATTTAAATGTTGTTAATGTACCCACCTCAACCACTTCCATTGGCAACTCATTTAATATGTGTACCACCCTCTGTGTAAAAAAGTTGCCCCTCAGGTTCCCATGTATTCTTTCCCCTCTTAACTTAAACTGATGTCCTCTCGTCCTTGATTCCCCAATCCTGGGAAAAAGACTGAGTACATTCACCCTATCCATGCATCTCATGATCTTATACACTTCTATAAGATACCCCCTCAGTCTCCTACACTCCAAAGGAAAAATGTCCTAGCTTGTTCAATCTCTCTGTATAACTCAGTCCCATGAGTCCAGGCACCATCCTTGTAAATTTCTTCTGCACTCTTTCCAGTTTAATAACATTCTTCCGATAGCAAGGTGACCAAAATTGAACACAATACTCCAAGCCTCATCAACGACCTGGGCAACTGCAAATAACTTCCCAACTTCTATACTTAGTGGGCTGATTGATGAAGGCCAGTGTGCCAAATGCATTCTTCACTGCCCTGTCTACCTGTGTCTCCACTTTCAGAGAACTGTGCACCTGAACTCCAAGGTCCCTCTGTTCCACTACACTCCTTAAGGCCCTACCATTTACCATGAAACTCATACCTTGTTTGGACTTTCCAAAATACAACACCTCACACTTATCTATATTAAACTCCATTTGCCATTTCTCAGCCCGCTTCCCCAGCTGATCAAGATCCTGCTGCAATTTCTGATAACCTTCCTCACTGTCCACGATACCACCTATTTTAGCGTCATCAGCAAACTTACTAATCTTGTACATTCTTATCCAAATCATTGATACTGATAACAAACAGCAATGGGCCTGCACTGGCCCCTGAGGCACACCACAAGTCACAGGCCTCCCGTCTGACCAGCTTCCTTCCACTACTACTCTCTGCTTCCTACCATCAAGGCAATTGTGCATCCAATTTGCTAGCTATCCCTGGATTCCATGCAGACTAACCTTCCAGAGCAGCCTACCATATGGAACGTTATCAATGACTGAAATCCATATAGCCTACATCTACCACACTGCCCTCATCAATCTTCCTGGTCACTTCATCAAAGAACTCTAACAAGTCGTATTGGCTAATAATCCCGGCCAGCGTGACTGACCTTTCAGTAAGAGAGCATTTTGGTAACAGCGATCACAAGTCCTTAAGCTTTAATATATTATGAACAAGGATATGTCAGGACCTTGGGGGAAGGTACTGACATAGGAGTCGGGGGGCACATTATGTCAGTTCTAGGCAGAAGCTAGGGAGTGTTAATTGGGAGGTGCTGTTATCAGGCAAGTCCACATTTGACATGTGGGAATTGTTTAAAGACCTGTTGGGGAGAGTTCAAGACCAGCATGTTCCAGTAAGGAGGAAGGATAAGGATGGCAAGGTATGGGACTCTTGGATAATGGGGAAGGTTGTGAATTTAGTCAAAAAGAAAAAAGAAGAATATGAAAGGTTTAGGAAGCTAAAATCGGACAGGGTCCATGAGGAATATAAGGAAAGCAGGAAAGTACTCAAGCAGGGAATTAGGAGAGCAAGAAGAGGCCATGAAATGACCTTGGCAAGTAGGGTTAAAGAGAATCCCAAAGCATTCTATAGATACATTAAAAACAAAAGGATAACTAGGGAGAAGGTAGGACCACTCAAAGATAATGGAGGGAATTTGTGCTTAGAGGCAGAGAATATAGGTGAGATTCTAAATGAGTACTTTGCATTTTTTTTTTGCCTAGGAAAAGAATATGAAAGATAGTGTGATTTGTGTGGAGCATGCTAATATTCCAGGGCATTTTAAGATCAAGAAAGAAGTGGTGTTGGGTCTCTTGAAGAGCATTAAGGTTGATAAGTCCCCAGGGCCCGACGGTGTCTACCCCAGGTTACCGAGAGAGGTAAGAGAGGAGTAGCTAATGTTGTTGCCTCTGTTCAAGGAAAGTAGCAATAATCCAGGAACTACAGACCAGTGAGTGTCATATTGGTGGTTAGGAAGCTATTGAAGAGAATTCTTAGGTGTAGGATTTACGCACATTTGGAAAAGCATGGTCTAAGTAGGGGCAGTCAGCATGGCTTTGTGCAGGGCAGGTCATGTCTGATTAACTTGATTGAATTTTTCAAAGAGGTGACGAAGAGGATTGATGAGGGTAGAGCAGTGGAAGTTGTTTACGTGGATTTTAGTAAGGCTTTCAACAAGGTCCCTCATGGTAGGTTTATCCTGAAGATTAAGATGCGTGGGATCTACGGTGACTTGGTGGCGTGGATTTAGAACTGGCTTGCCCATAGAAGACAGAGGGTATTAGTCGAAATCTGTTTTTCAGGTTGGAGGTCCATGACTAGTGGTGTTCCATAGGGATCTATACTGGGACCTCTTCTGTTTGTGATAAATATAAATGACTTGGATGAAAATATATATGGGTGGGTTAGTATGTTTGCAGACGATACAAAGATCGGTGGAGTTGTGGATAATGTAGAAGGTTGTCAAACGATACAGCAGGATATAGATCAGTTGCAGATATGGACGGAGAAATGTCAAATGGAGTTTAATTTGGGTAAGTGTGAGGTGTTGCACTTTGGGAGATCAAACATTATGGAAAAGTATACAGTTAATAACAGGTCTCTGAACAGCATTGATGTACAGAAGGATCTTGGAGTTCAAGTCCATAGCTCCCTGAAAGTAACCACAAAAGCAGATAGGGTGGTAAAGAGGCATATGGCATGCTTGCCTTTATTGGTCAGGGAATTGAATACAAGAGTCAGGATGTCTTGTTGCAGCTTTATAAGACTTTGGTTAGGCCACATTTAGAGTATTGCACTCAATTCTGGTCACCACATTACAGGAAGGATGTGGAGGCTTTGGAGAGGGTGCAGAAGATATGTACCAGAATGCTGCCTGAAATAGAGGATATGAACTACAAGGAGACACTAGAAAAACTTGGTTGTTTTCTCTTGAGCTGAGCAGGCTGGGAGGAGAATTGATAGAAGTCTACAAAATTAAGAGATGTATAGATAGGTTGACAGTCAGAATCTTTTTCCCAGAATTGAAATGTCTAATACTAGGGCACATGCATTTAAGGTTAGGGGGGATAGTTCAAAGGAGATGTGAAAGGCAAGTTTTTTACGGAGAGTGATAGCAGTCTGGAACACACTGCCAGGGGTGGTGGTAGTGGCAGATACAATAGGGACGTTTAAAGGACTTTTAGATAAGCACATGAATATGCAAGGAATGGAGGGATGCAGGCAGAAGGGATTAGTTTCACTTGGCGTTATGTTCAGCACAATATCATGGGCCAAAGGGCTGGTTCCTGTGCTGTACACTTCTATGTTCTATATTCTAAATGAAATTGAGGAGTTTTCATTAGGCTTCACTGGGAAATGGTTTTAAAGAGGAAAAACACACTGACTTAAAATGGCCATAACAATCAGCTGATTACACAGGTTAACCAAGCTTTATGATACCAACAGGGAATAAACAAAATCATCTGAACTGAACTTAATATTTTTATCAACAGGCACTGAAACTAGTCCACCCTGTCAGCTGTACTTGAATGTCATACTTGTATTTTAATTTATACCTGCATGATGTTTCATACGATGGTTTTTCTTTGGGTTGGACAAATGTAATGTATTGGCAGACACATCGATGAGGAACACAGAGATAATTATGTAGCACCAGCCTGCTGCAGAGTTGGAAACAGTTGGAGGACTGAAGCTCACGTGTTGTAACACAGACAGGAGCTGCTCTTTGATGTCGTTCATGGACAGCTGTGACACATTGGCTTGGATCTTTTCCAACCAACAGATGTTTTATGGGTCAGAACTCTCTAGCAAGTTACTTCTCACATTGACTCTTCCAGCTCCCTAGGATTGATGCTGGTCCATTTCATGTTGCCCTTAAGCTTGCTTTTGTAGTTTTTACGTGGCTATCATTTGTGGCTTTTGCTAGACCCTATCTCTCCATGCTGCAGTAGCTCAGAATGGGATGGTCTTCCATTCTAATTACTTACCCTAACCAGTATAGTTAGGCCTTCAGGAGTCCTGCCTCAATACTTGTCGACTAGGCTCAGTCTAAAATTTCAAGATCTATAAGTTATCTTCCCAGCGGAAGCTGAGGATAGAGTGAAGAGCATCCTTGTGAAATTGTTCTAACTGCTTTAAGTGTTTCCGGTATAGTGTCCAGGATTCACAGCCATAAAGGTGGGTAGCAATGAGAAGAGCAATTTACATCTTGATCTTTATGGACAGTTTATAGATACATTCATAGTTTCATACTTTATCGCAAAGCCTTCCGAGAACCAGGTCTACCTTGCTGATCCTCGCTCATATCTCTTCATCAAACAATCTCCCAATGGTGCTAATGATTTCAAGGTATTTAAATCCATCAACATCTTTCAAATTTATATCACAGATAGAGACATCTATGTGAACAGTTCTGGAATTTGGCAAGGTCTGGTATGGAACCTCAGTCTGACGGTCAATTCAAGAAGCTTTGAAGCTCCCGAAAGTCTGTCAACAATGCAGGCCTTGTTGATTTACATTAAAATATTAAGGCAATTCATCAGCAGAAACAACTTCTGGAATAAATTTTGTGAAAAGTTTTGTTTTTGCACAGACACATTTTAGGTTAATGAATGAACTATCAAGACAACATTGAGACATATTCCTTCCTCAAGATCCTTGAAAGAACGGCTAATGGTACAAGTGACAAACAAGTTAAAAGAGGAATGGTGCTAGAACTCAACCCTGCTTCACTCTGTTTGAGATTTTAAAGGAAAATGATGATTCTCCATGAAAAAGTACTCAGTCCATCAATCCATTGTAGAACAGCTGTATTTGCATATATACAGCATGTAATAATGCAGGAGTGACCAGCACTTTATAGCTCAAGTTATGGTAATAAACATTGGAGTCTCTAAAAAGGCCTGCAGTATAGTAGAGTTTTGTCAGGAATAACAAAACAATCCTTCACTCATAAACATGAGAATCCTAAACTCTATTTTCATCAACATAACAAATAAAGTTATTTTTCTCTTTAAATGGATATCTTGGAAAATAGATTTCTTGTATCTCTTGACCAACCTTTGATTGTCCTCTTCCCACTCTCATTTCATTCTCATTCTCACGCTCCACTTCATCCCTGGAATTCAGCTCTTTTGTCCATGTTTGAATCAAAGTTGTAATGAAGTCGGGAGCTGAGTGGCCATGGTGGGACCCAAACTGGGCAGGTTATTGCTGATCAAGTGCTTCTTGAAAGTTTATTGTGGGAGTCAGCTTGGTGATGGATGGGAAGGTAGTGGGTGACCATGTAACTTATTTTTTGAGCAAGCCCCCACAGAAAATATACATGGTAGGTGCCTGTAAAATCTATTCCATTGTTGCTTCAGCTATTTCTGTTAATTGAAGATAACCTTGAGGGTTCTATTTCATAAAAACTATCAGAACAAGAATGAAGAAGCTTGTATCAATGTGTCACTCTGATGAAGACTATCTCTGAGGAACTTGGTTCAGTGCTGACGTCAGTTGAGGACCAGGTTAGATCCTCAAAGAAGAGGAGCTGAGATTCTTCATGAGGAAGACAAACAGTGCCATTTTCTGAAATGTTTTCCAAGTGTAGAGACAAACCTGTTAGGTGGTGACTAACACACAACCCCACTGGCAAAATAATACCCAAACACCCACCAATCAGTTGACGGGTGGAAAAAGAACAAGTATCTCATTCAATGACAAGACTTGATGTTGGTGATTGAGATCACCAAAAGCTGCCAGGTAATCAGATTCTGACAAATTCTGCATCAAAAAGTCCACCAGACAAGGTCTACACCTTATGGGATCCAGTGGCAAGAAGGTAAGTTTTTTTTTAATCTTCTTCTGATGGAGTTGGGGCTGTGGGAAGAGGTCATTTTCTGGTGGAACATTCTTGAAAACTACTTAATTGTTGAGGGCAGGTTTCCCTCCAGTGTCAATGCACTCCATTGTCTTCCCTTTTTGCCACCTCCAAGGAAGGGAAAATCACACCTAGGGTTTATGGCAGCATCTGTAGAGAGGAGCAGAGTTAACATTTCAAACCTGCGACCTATCATCTAGTTCTAATAAAATGTCATAGGTGTGCAACATTAACTCTGTTTCTTTACGCAAATACAGCTATAGTCAATTGAGTAATTCTAGCTTTTTCCGTGATTTTTTTTTCAGATTGCCTGCATCTGCAGTTTTCTGACTTTCAATTAAAATTCTGAAGGCCCTTGTGACTGAGATTGATGGTATATGCTGGGATACACTACCAAGCTAATCTACAGACCTGTCTTAGTTGTTTTTGTCATTTACTGTGTAATTCATAGCTTATAATAGATTACAATTTATCGTTAATTCATGTCTAACTTATGTTGATTGTGGGTTTTAGAGTATGGGCGGTTAAGTGTTTGCTTTGTTTGACTCTTGAATCATAACAATTATTTTGTTTTAAACCACAGAATCCTGTGGCTTCAGTCTTTCAGTAAATATTTGAGATTAAGATTTTTTTCTTTCATAATAAAAATGTTACTCATTTTAACAAGGTCAGAGCACTTGTAGTTGGTGAACAGACTTGAGGATTCAGGAGGTGAGTTTTCTGAAAATTTTAGACATTATTTTTATGACAGTTTTGATTCAGTTTGTGGCCAGTGAGAATCCTCAAGGGACTTTTTATTCACTCGTGGAACGTGGGTGCCCCTGCCTGGGCCAGCATTTATTGCTCATCCCTAGTTGCCCTTGAGAAGGTGGTGGTGAGCTGCCTTCTTGCACCACTGCAGTCCAAATGTTGTAGGTTGACCCACAATTCTACAAAAACAGGAGTTGCTGGAAAATAAATGGAGAGAGGAGGGGTGGCGCTGGGGAAGGTAGGTGGGATGGTGACAGGTGAGTGCTGGTAAGGAGTGGTGGGGATTAGTCAGTGGGAAGGGTGGGGCGGGAGAGAAGATGGACAGGTCAAGGAGGTGGGGATGAGAGGGAGGGTTGGTCATGGAATGAGGCCGGGAGTGGGGAGATTTTAAAACTGGTGA
Organism: Rhincodon typus; assembly: GCF_021869965.1. Classification (NCBI taxonomy): domain Eukaryota; kingdom Metazoa; phylum Chordata; class Chondrichthyes; order Orectolobiformes; family Rhincodontidae; genus Rhincodon; species Rhincodon typus. The sequence continues at coordinate 23,013,288 of NC_063345.1, read as the reverse complement.
ATTCCATGTTTGGGTCATTGGGTTGTAGGCTTCCAAGGTGGAATATGAGGTGCTGCTCCTCCAGTTTCCGGTGGCGTCACTGTGGTTCTGGAAGAGGCCCAGGATGGACATGTCACCCAGGGAGTGGGAGGGGGAGTTAAAATGGCTGATGACTGGAAGATGTTGTGGTTTGTCGCGTATAGAGCGCAGATGCATTGCGAAACAGTCTCCTAGTCTATGCTTGGTCTCACAGATGGAGATGAGGCTACATCAGGAGCAGCGGATACATAGACCAAGTTGGCGGATGTACAGGTGAACTCCCATGTGATATAAAAGATTTGCTTTGGGCCTTGAATGGAGGTGATGGGGGAGGTGTAGGGACAGGTGTAGTACTTCCTGTGGTTGCAGGGAAAGGTGCCGGCGGTAGTGGGGTTAGTGGGGAATGTGGAGCGGACGAGGGAGTCATGGAGTGAGCGGTCTCTACAAAAGGCAGATAGGGATGGGGAGGGAAATATCTCTTTGGTCATGGGGTCAGATTGTATGTGGCGGAAGTGGTGGAGAATGATTTGCTGGATGCGGAGGTTGGTGGGTTGATATGTGAGGACAAGGGGGATTCTGTCTTTATTTGTTGGGGGGAGGAGTTTGACAGCAGAAGTGCGGGGAATGTAAGAGATGCAGTTGAGGGTATTTTTGAACACTGGAGGGGGGATGTTGCGGTCGTTGAAATAAGAGGACATTTGGGATGTTCAAGAGTGGGAGCAGATGTGGCGAAGCCAGAGGAATTGGGAGTAGGGGACCGCATTCTTGCAGGAAGGTTGGTGAAAGGAGGTGTAGTCAAGGTAGCTGTGACAGTTGGTGGGCTTGAAATGGATATCAGTTTCGAGGTGCTTACCAGAGATGGAGACAGAGATGACCAGGAAGGAGAGGGAGGTATCAGAGATGGTTCAGGTGAATTTGAGATTGGGATGAAAGGTGTTAATAAAGGTGATAAACTGTTCAAGCTCCTCGTGGGAGCATGACGTAGTGTAGATACAGTCATCAATGTAGCGGAGGAAGAGGTGGGGGATAGTGTCAGTGTAACAGCGGAAAAGGGACTGTTCCACGTATCCTACGAAGAGGCAGCCATAACTTGGGGCCATGTGGATGCCCATTGCCACCCCCTTAGTCTGTAGGAAGTGTCCTCCTGGACACCACCCCACGGCCTCCTACCCTCTGTTGACCTGTTCATTTCCAAATGCCATCGCGACATCAATTGCCTCAATCTCTCCACCCCTTTCACACACTCCAACCTCTCCCCGACAGACATGCAGCCCTCTGTTCGCTCCACTCCAATCCTAACCTCACTATCAAACCCGCGGATAAGGAGTGCACTGGCATGGCGCACTGACCTTTACCTCGCTGAAGTCAGGCACCAACTCTCTGACACCTCCTCCTACCGCCCCCTTGATTATTATCCCACATCTGAGCATCAAACCATCGCCTCTCAGACCATTCAAAACCTCATCACCTCAGGTGACCTCCCACCCACAGCCTCAAAGTTCACCATTCCCCAACCCTGCACCGCATGTTTCTATCTCCTTCCCAAAATCCACAAACCTGACTGCCCTGGCCGACCCATTGTCTCTGCCTGCTCCTGCCCCACTGAACTCATCTCCACTTACTTTGACTCTGTCTTTTCCTCCGGTCCAGGAACTTCCCACCCATGCCCACCACCTCCTCCAAGACTTCCAATTTTCTGGCCCCCAACACCTCATCTTCACCATGGACATCCAGTCCCTATACACTTGTATCCCCCACGCGGATGGCCTAAAAGCTCTCCGCTTCTTCCTCTCCTGCAGGCCCAACCAGTCCCCCTCCACTGGCACCCTCATCCTCTTAGCATAACTTGTCCTTTCCCTGAACAACTTCTCTTTTAACTCCTCCACTTCCTACAGACTAAGGGGTTGGCCATGGGCACACGCATGGGCCCAAGCTATGCCTGCTGCTTCGTAGGATATGTAGAACAGTCCCTATTCCACAGTTACACTGGCCCTATCCCCCACCTCTTCCTCTACTTCATTGATGACGGTATCGGCCCTGTCTCGTGCTCCCACGAGGCGCTTGAACAGTTCATCAATTTTACTAACAGTTTTCACCCCAACCTTAAATTCACCTGGACCATCACCTTCTCCTTCCTGGACCTCTCTGTCTCCATCTCTGGTAACCGCCTCGAAACTGACATCTATTTCAAGCCCACCAACTCCCACAGCTACCTACACGTCCACTGAGCCTGCAATAGGGTTAAGGTTAGGGTTAGGGTTAGTGACATATCCATCCTGGGCCTCCTCCAGTGTTACAATGACACCACCCGCAAACTGGAGGAGCAACACCTCATATTCCACCTCGGGAGCCTACAGCCCGATGGCCTAAACATGGAATTCACCAGTTTTAAAATCTCCTCACCCCCGGCCTCATCCCATGTCCAAGCCTCCCTTTCATCCCTGTCTCCTTGGCGTGACACAACCTATCTCTCTCCCACTTGTCTGCCACACCTATCCCATTGACCAATCCCCATCACTCCCTACCTGTACTCACATGTCACCATCCCACCTATCTTCCACAGCCCCACCTCTCCTCTCTCTATTTCTTTCCCAGCTCCCTTCTACCTCCCCGATTTCTGAAGAGGGGTCCCGACCTGAAACATCAAATTTCCTGTTCCTCTGATGCTGGTTGGCCTGCTGTGTTTCTCCAGCTCCACACTGTGTTGTCTCCGACTCTAGCATCTGCAGTTCTTGCTATATCTGATACCTTAAAAGCTCAGCAGGTCTGGCAGCATCTGTGAAGAAAAAAATCGGAATTATCGATTTGGGTCCAGTGACCCTTCCTCAGAACTGATGGCAGCTTTCTCAGCTACCATGGGTTCTGAGGAATTGTCACCAGACCTGAAACGTTAACTCTGATTTTTTTCTTCACAGATGCTGCCAGACCTACTGAGCTTTTCCAGCAAATTCTGTTTCATTTCCCTGATTTACAGCATCTTCCGTTCTTTTGATTTTTATTTAGACCCACAATAGTATTAGGGAGGGAATCCCAGAATGTTGACCCAGTGACAGTGAATGAACAGTGACATAATTCCAAGTTAGGATGGTGAGTGGCTTGAAGAGGAACATGCAGGTAGTGGTGTTCCCACGTATTTGCTGCTATTGTCCTACTAGATGGAAGTGGTCATGGGTTTGGAAGGTGCTTTCTAAGGATCATTGGTGAATTTCTGCAGTGCATCTTGTAGATAGTACACACTGCTGCTACTGAGCATTCGTATTTGTTGATGTTGATGTTTGGGGCATATGTGTATGCCTGGAGGTTGGGGTGTGTGGTTTACTGAGTTGGTGTCTATGCGGGGGTGAGTTGTTGTGTATGTGGGAGTGACTTAGAGTCATAGAGTGATAGAGTCCTACAGCATGGCACAGGCCCTTTGGCCCAAACTAGTCCGTGTCGACCAAAATGTCCATCTATGCTAACCCCATGTCCCTGCACTTGCCCCATATCCTTCTAAACCTTTCCGTATTTGTCCAAATGCTTTTTAAATGTTGTTAATGTACCCAACTCAATCACTTCCACTGGCAGCTCGTTCCATATGTGTACCGCCCACAGTGTAAAAAAGTTGCCCCTCAGGTTCCCATGTATTCTTTCCTCTCTTACCTTAAACTGATACCCTCTAATCCTCAATTCCCTAATTCTGTAAAAAAGACTGAGTGTGTTCACCCTATCCATGACTCTCATGATCTTATATACTTATATAAGATTCCCCCCTCAGTCTCATATGCTGTAAAGAAAAATGTCCTAGATTGTCCAACCTCTCCCTATAACTCAGTCCCTTGAGTACTGGCAATGTCCTTGCAAATTTCTTCTGCGATCTTTCCAAATTAATAACATCCTTCCGATAGCAAGGTGGTGAAAACTGAACACAATACTCCAAGTGCAGCCTCACCAACGTCCTGTACAACTGCATCATAACTTCCCAACTTCTGTACTCAATACCCTGACTGATCAAGACCAGTGTGCCAAAAGCCTTCTTCACTGCCCTGCCAACCCATGACTCCACTTTCAGAGAACCATGCACCTGAACTCCAAGGTCCCTCTCTTCCAGTACACTCCTTAAGGCCCTACCATTCACCATGAAACTCCTACCTGGATTTGACTTTCCAAAATGCAACACCTCACATTTATTTATATTAAAATCCATTTGCCATTTCTCAGCCTGCTTCCCCAGCTGATCAAGATCCTGCTGCAATTTCTGATAACCTTCCTCACTGTCCATGATACCAACTATTTTGGTGTCATCCGCAAACTTACTAATCATGCCTTGTACATTCTCATTCAAATCATTGATATAGATAACAAACAGCATTGAGCCCAGAACCCACCCCTGAAGCACACCACTGGTCATAGACCTCCAGTGTGACAAGCATCCTTCCACTATTACTCTCTGCTTCTGACCATCAAGACAATTGTGCATCCAATTTGCTAGGTCTCCCTGGATTCCATGAGATCTAACCTTCCAGAGCAGTCTACCATGTTGAACCTTATCAAAGGCCTTACTGAAATCCATATAGACTACATCTACTGCCCTGCCCCCATCAACCTTCCTGGTCACTTCATTAAAGAACTCTAACAAATTTGTGAGACATGATCTCCTATGCACAAAGCCATGCTGACTACTCCTAATCAAATCGTGTCTTTCCAAATGCATGTATATCTTATCTCTGAATCTTCTCAAGTAAGTTACCTACCACAAATGTTAAGCTTACTGGTCTATAATTCCCAGGTTTTTCTTTGCAGCCCTTCTTGAATAGGGCACAGCATTCGCTACCGTCCTGTCTTCTGGGATTTCACCTGTGGCAAATGATGATGCAAATGCATCAACCAGGGCCCCCGCAATTTCTTCCCTAACCTATTGCAGGGTTCTTGGATATATCTGGTCAGAAACAGGAGATTTATCCATCTTCATACATTCTAATACTTTCAACACCTCCTGTACTGTGATATGGACTGTCCCCAAGATATCGCCACCAACTTCCCCAAGTTCCCAAGTCTTTATGTCTTTCTCGATGGTAAACACAGAGAAGAAATATTCATTGAGTATGTTGCCCATCTCCTGCAGTTCCTCATATACATGTCCACCTTGGTCCTTGAGGTATCCTATTCTCTCTCTAGTTATGCTTTTTCCTTTAATATATTTAAAGAATCTCTTTGGATTCACCCTATTCTCCTCAGCCAAAGCTATGTTATGTCCCCTTTTCACCCTCCTGATTTCCTTCTTCAATAAACTCCTATATCGCCTATATATCTACAGGAATTCCCTTGATCTTAGCTGCCTGTTCCTGAGCCATGCCTCCTTCATTTTTCTGGTCAAAGCCTCAATATCTCTTGTCATCCATTTGTTGTTTATGTGAGGATGAGTTGGCGTGTGATCTAATGATAATGATCCATCAATAGTGAAGAGATTTCTAAACTCCCAAAAATTTCAGTTGAATTTCAGTTCCAGCTAACCTCTTATTTTTAAACAGATGGTCCCAGTTCTAGATTCCCCAATAAATGGAAATGTTCATTCCACATCTACCTTTCTCAGCCCTTGCAGGATCTTGTATATTTTAATCAAGTTGCACCTTATTCTTGTAAACTCCAGCGGATTCAAGCTGATTGTGTCCAACAGTTTCTCATGACACAATCTGCCTATTCTAAGGATTGGTCTAGTAAACCATCATTAAACTACTTCCAAATCACTTCCATCCTTTTTTATATTATGGACCCACCAGCAGGAGAATACAACGGGGGAGCACGGCATCGAGTAAGGCAGCTCAAGCAACTGTGCTGGGAGCTGTGGCAGAAGGAGGTAGTGAAGGGAGTCAGCTGGAACAGTCCCCTCCCTGGAGGAAAGGGTGTCTTTGGTGGAAGGAGGCCTCATGGGGAGAAAAGTCAGACAGACAAAGGTTTTTCTCACTCAGAAGCACAGGCTGAATTCCATGAAAATACTGTGTCTTCCTGAACTTTAATTTCCCTTTGTTTTTGTAATGACTGAATGAATAAGTGGAATAAAGTATCCTTGCTTCATGATTTTTGGACTGTTGGTGTGTTCAAATCTGTTGTTGCATTTAAATAAGGAGACCAATATGGTATACACGATTCCAAAAGGAGAATCATCAGTGCTGTACTTTGATGCCCTCAGTTTTTTATTTGAATTTAAAATAATATTGGACTGGCTTTTCTCTCCCTCAAATTGAACATAAAATTCAATCATACTATGGTCACAGCTACTTAGGGGTGCCATGTCTTTGAGATCATTAATTTATCCTATCTCATTGCACAATACAAGATCTGGTTGATCTTGTTCAAAAACTGAAATTGCTGGAAAAACTCAGTAGTTCTGGTAGCATCTGTGGAGAGAAAGCAAATGTTTTGACATTGGTGACTTCAACCAGTTCTGATGAAGAGTCACTGGACATGAAATGTTAACTTGGCTATCTCTCCACAGATGCCGTCAGACCTGCTGAGTTTCACCAGCAATTTTTGTTTTTGTTTCAGATCTCCAGCATCCACAGTTCTTTGCTTTATTTATTGTTTATCTTATTCTCTAGTTAGCTTCAGAACAAGCTGTCCTAAGTTTCCCAAAAATATTCTATGAACTCGATATCTAATCTATCTATCTTCATCTGATTTTTCCAATCTTTATGCAGGTGAAAATCTCCAAAGATTACCACTGCACCTTACTGTCATTATTTCTTTCTTTATGCTCCACCCTATCACATGATTAGTGTTAGGGGACCTCTACACCACGCCCACAAATAACTTCTTGCCTTTCTCATTTCTCATCTCTACTCAAACTGCTCCCAAATCCAGGTTTCTCTGATTTAGGCTGTCAGTTTTTATTGTACCTTGATTAATTAACAGAGCCACTTTTGCATATTGTCTGAGCTTAATATCCTTCCCAAAAGACCTTACCCTTCAAGATTCAGTTTCCAGCTCATGTCATCATGCAGCTGTGTCTCTGTGATTGCTATCACATCATATTTGTTTCAATTTACACTATTGGTGATCTGTTTTGCTTTGGATGCTGCGAGCATTCAGATACAGTGTTTATAATGTTATTCTTTTATTAATTTTGTAACTTCTAGTCTCCTCCTCATCATCATCATCGGCGGTCCCTCACAGATGAGGATGACTCTCTTCCACTCTCAGGGTGAGTCCGCAGGTGGCTATACAGACTGATATGGCTGCCGCAGGCTCTGTTGCACTTAGGGCAGGTGGTGGTCACGGGAAGGTTTTTTTTTTCTCTATTCATTTGTGGGATGTAGGCATCACTGGCTGGCCAGCATTTCTTGTCCATCCTAGTTGCCCTTGAGAAGGTGGTGTTAAGCTGCCTTTTTGAACCACTGCAGTCGTCCTGCTGTGGGTTGACCCACAATGCTATTAGGGAGGGAATTCCAGGATTTTGACCCAGCAATAGTGAAGAAACGGCGATATATTTCCAAGTCAGGATGGTGAGTGACTTGGAGTGGAACTTGGAGGTGGTGGTGTTCCCATATGTCTGATGCCCTTGTCCTTCTAGATGGAAGTGGTCGTTGGTTTGGAAGGTGCTGTCTGAGGATCTTTGGTGAATTTCTACACACTTCTGCTGCTGAGCGTCGTTGGTGGAGGGAGTGGATGCTTGTAGATGTAGTGCCAATCAAGCGGGCTGCTTTGTCCTAGATGGTGTCAAGCTTCTTGAGTGTTGTTGGGGGTGGGTGGGTCATTGGTGTGGCAGTGTGCTCCTTTCGTTGTTATCACCTGGCTTCCATTTTTTTCCGATGGCAAGTCTCAAGGTGTTCAGCGCCTTCCTGGATACTCCTCCTCCACTTTGGACGGTCTTGAGCCAGTGATTCCCATGTATCTGTGGGAATGTCACTCGTTTCTAGGCAGGCCTTGAGAGTATCCCTGAAGTGCTTCCTCTGTCCACGTGGGCCTTGCCTGCTGTTTCAAAGCTGGAAGTAGAGCCCCTGCTTGGGGTGTCTCATGTCGGTTATGTGGGTGATATGCCCAGCCCATTGTAGCTGATTAATGGTGGTCAGTGCCTCAGTGCTGGGTATGTTGGCCTTGTCAAGGAGTCAGGTGTTGGTGTGTTTTTCTTCCTAGTAATTCACAGGATCTTGCACAGGCAGCATTGATGGTACTGCTCCAGTGCCTTGAGTTGCCTGCTGTAGACAGTCCACATCTGAGAGCCATATAGGAGGGCAGGAACCACCATGGTTAACTCTGTAAACCATGATCTTGGTGTCGGATCTGATGTTATTGTCCTCGAACACCCTTTTCCTCAACTGGCCGAAGGTTGCACTAGCACAATGGAGGCAATGCTGGATCTCTTCATCAATAGCTGCTTTGGCCAGCAGGACACTTCCGAGGTATTGGGAGTAGTCAATGTTTTCTAAGGCCTCCCCAAGGACCTTGATGATCTTGGTTTGCTCCACAATGCCAGGCCAGGTTGATGAAGGACCTTCATTTTGCTGATGTTCAGGGTGAGACCCATGCTCTCATATGCCTCCATAAAGGTGCTGACGATGATCTGGAGTACATCCTCTGAGTCTGCACATACACAAGCTACATCTGCATACTGCAGGTCGATGACACTGGCTGGGGTGACTTTGGTTTTGGCTTGAAAGCGGTAGAGGTTGAATAATTTCCCGCTGGTTCTGTAAGTTACTTCACTGCGATGAGTTGAACCATTGCAGCGAGGTAGATCAAGAACAGTGTTGGGGCGAAGATGTAGCCCTGCTTGACACTGGTCCATATGGGGAATGTGTGTGTGGGGTAGAACCATTTGTCATTACTATGATGTCCATGTCTTCGTGGAGCAGGCGAAGGATGGTGACTAACTTCATGGTGCAACAAAAGGGGAGAAGGGCGCACCATAATGCTTTGTGGTTAATAATGTCAAAGGACTTTGTAAGGTCGAAGAAGGCCATGTACAGGAGTAGGTTCTTTTCTCTGCATTTCTCCTGCAGCTATCATGCAGAGAAAATCATGTCCATTATGCCCCTCTGTGGCTGAAAGCCACACAGTGACTGCGAGAGGAGTTCCTCAGCCACAGGGAGGAGATAGTTGAGGAGGACCTTGGCGATGACTTTTCCAACAGTTAACAGCAGGGAGATTCCCCTGCAGTTGTTACGGTTAGACTTGTTCCCTTTTTTGGAATACTCACCACTGTGATATCTTGGAGCTCTCCTGGGCGCTCTCCTCCTGCCAGATAAGACAGACAAGGGCATGTAGCTGCAGCAGGAGCTTTTTGCTTCTGCACTTCAATGCCTCAATGGGGATACTGTCTTCTCCAGCAGCCTTGTTGTTCTTAAGCTGGCAGATGGCCTTCTCTACTTTGTGCAAGTCTGTGGTGTTGCTGATCTCATGGTGTGTAGTATGCTGTGGGATGCATTCAAGAATGCTCAGATCAACGACAGAGCCTTGGTTGAGGATGTCTCTGAAATGCTCCTCTGAGGGATTTTAGTCTAGTTTACTGTCTACAAGATGCACTGCAAATATTCACCAAAGACTCTTAGACAGTAACTTCAAAATCCATAACCACTTCCATCTAGAAGGACAAGGACAGCAGATATATGGGAACACTCCCACCTGTACTGTCTATCTGTTCCATTCACAGCCTGTTATCATTTCCCATATTAATCCCTTCTTCTGATATCTTGTTTCCACATCTTGTTTTTTAGTTAGTTTCTGTTCCCAAATTTGATCCCTTGCCCCCACCATTTTAAAGTAAAATCCTTTCTGCTTCCCAGTTCAGCAGCTCGCAAGAACACCAACTACAGCATGATTCAGGTGTAGACTGTCACATCTGTACAATACTGCTGCCACTGCCTTCCATACCAAAACCCACTTCTCCCTCAATTGACTTTGAACTGTGCATTCATTTCTCTAATCTTATCTGCTTCATGCCAAATTGCAAGTGACTCAAATGGGAAAAAAAAACATTCAATTTGAGGCAACTCAGAAAACATTCACTAGGAGGATTTTATTTTTATTTACTTGTGGGACATGGGCATCGGTGTCTGGCATTTATTGCACATCATTAGTTACCTTAGAGAAGGTGGTGGTGAGCTGCCTTTCTTGAACTGCTGAAGTCCATGTGCTGTAGGTAGACCCACAATGCCGTTGGGGAGGGAATTCCTGAATTTTGACACAGTGACAGTAACAGGACAGTGATATATTTCCAGGTGAGGATGGTGAGTACTTTGGAGGGAAACATACAAGTGGGCGTGTTCCCATATATCTGCTGCCCTTGACCTAGATGGAAGTGGTTATGGATTTTGAAGGTGCTGTCTAAGAGTCTTTGGTGAATATTTGCAGTGCATCTTGTAGATAATACACACTGTTGCTACTGACTATTGGTGGAGGGAGTGGATGCTTGTGGATGTGGTGCCAATCAAGTGGGCTGCTTTGTCTGGATAGCATCAAGGTTCTGGAGTGTTGTTGGAGCTGCACCCATACACCCAAGTGGGGAGTATTCCATCACACTCTTGACTTGTTCTTTGTAGATGGTGGACAGGTTTTGTGGAGTGAGGTGAGTGACTAGTTCTAACCTACTGTTGTATATTTATGTAATGAGTCCAATTGAGATTTTGGCCAGTGATAATCCCCAGGATATTGATAGTGGAGGATTAAGTGAGGGTAATACCATTGAATGTCAAGGTGCAGAGGTTAGATAGAGTCATAGTCATAGAGATGTACAGCACAGAAACAAATCCTTCGGTCTAACTTGGCCATGCTGACCAGATATCCTAAATAATTCTAGTCACATTTGGCAGCATTTGTCCCATATCCCTCTAAACCCTTCCTGTTTATATACCCATCCAGATGCCTTTTAAATGTTGCAATCATACCACCCCCCACCACTTTCTCTGGTGTCATTCCATACACACACAACCTCTGAGTGAAAAAGTTGCCCCTTAAGTCCCTTTTATATCTTTCCCCTCTCAGCTCTAACCTATGGTCTCTAGTTTTGGACTCCCCCATTCCAGAGAAAAGACCTTGACTATTTACCCTATTTATGCCCCTCACAATTTTATAAACCTCGATAAGGTCACCCCTCAGCCTCCGACACTCCAGGGAAAATAGCCCCGGACTATTCAGCCTCTCCCTATAGCTCAAACCATCCAACTCTGGCAACATCCTTGGAAATATTTTCTGTCTCCTTTCAACTTTCACAACATCCTTCCTATAGCAGGGAGACCCAGAATTGCATGCAGTATTCCAAAAGTGGCCTAAAAAATGTCCTGTACAGCCATTACATGACCTCCCAACTCCTATACTCAATGCCCTGACCAATAAAGGCAAGCATGCCAAATGTCTTCTTCACAATCTTATCTGCCTGTGACTCCACTTTCAAGGAACTATGAATTTGCACTCCAAGGTCTCTTTGTTCAGCAACACTCCCCAGAACATTATCATTAAGTGTATAAGTTCTGCCCTGATTTGTCTTTCCAAACTGCAGCACCTCACATCCATATAAGTTAAACTCCACCTGCCAGTCCTCGGTCCATTGGCCCATCTGATCAAGATCTTGTTGTACTCTAAGTTAACCTTCTTCACTGTCCACTATACCTCCAATTCATCTGCAAACATACTAACCATACCTGCTATGATCACATCCAAATCATTTATATAAATGATGAAAAGCAGTGGACCCAGCGCCAATCCCCGTGGCACACCACTGGCCACAGGCCTCCAGTCTGAAAAGCAACCCTCCACCACCACCCTCTGTCTTCTACCTTCAAGCCAGTTCTGTATCCAAATGGTTAGTTCTCCCTGTATTCCATGTGATCTAACCAGTCTATTATGAGGAACCTTGTTGAATGCCTTACTGAAGTCCATATAAATCATGTCCACTGCTCTGCCCTCATCAATCTTCTTTGTTACTTCTTCAAAAAACTCACTTAATTTAGTGAGACATGATTTCCCATGCACAAAGCCATGTTGACTATCCGTAATCAGTCCTTGACTTTCGAAATATATGTAAATCTTGTCCCTCAGAATTCCCTCCAACAACTTGCCCACCACCAATGTCAGACTCACAGATCTATATTTCCCTGGTTTTTTCTTACCACCTTTCTTAAATAGTGGCACCACATTACCCAACCTCCAGTCTTCTGGCACCCCTCCTGTAGCTATCTCAGCAAAGGGCCCAGCAATCACTTCTCTAGCTTCCCACAGAGTTCTAGGGTACACCTGATCAGGTCTTATGGCTTTATCCACCTTTATGTGTTTTAAGCTGTCCAGTGCCTCCTCCTCTGTAATATGAACATTTTTCAAGGTGTCACTGTTTATTTCCCCACGTTCTATATCTTCCATATCCTTTTCATGCATTGTTTCTTATTGGTCAGATTCTCTGCCATTCGAGATGGTCATTGCTTGGCATTTATGTGGTAAGAATGTTAGTCACCACTTGTCATCCCAAGCCTGGATATTGAACTGATCTTGTTGCATTTGAACATGGACTGCTTAAGTATCTGAGGAGTCCTGAGTGGTGCTGAACATTGTGCAATCATCAATGACCATCCCCACTTCTGACCTTATGATAGAAAGTAGTTCATTGATGAAGCAGCTAAAGATGGTTGGGTACAGGACACTACCCTGGGGAACTCCTGCAGAGATGTCCTGGAGCTGAGATGACTCACATCCAACAACCACAACCATGTCCCTGTGTACCAGTTATGACACTAACCACCAGAGAGTTTGCCCCCTGATACCCATTGACTCCAGTTTTGCTAGGGCTCCTTGATACCACACTCAGTCAAATGCAGCCTTGATGTCAAGAGCTGTCACCCCTGGAATTCAGCTCTTTCATCCATGTTTGAGCTAGGGCTGTAATGCAATCAGGAGCTGAGTATCCCTGGAGAAACATAAACTGGGCATCACTGAGCAGGTTACTTTTGAGCACTTATACACTTAATGGTAAGGTCCTGGGAAGTGTTGCTGAACAAAGAGACCATGGAGTGAATGTTCATACTTTCTTGAAAGTAGAGTCGCAGGTAAATAGGATAGTCAAGAAGGTGTTTGGTACGCTTGCCTTTATTGGTCAGTGCATTGAGTATAGGAGTTGGGAGGTCATGTTGCAGCTGTACGGGACATTGGTTAGGCCACTTTTGGAACTCTGCATGCTATCGGAAGGATGTTGTGAAAGTTGAAAGGAAACAGAAAAGATTTCCAAGGAAGTTGCCAGGGATGGAGGGTTTGAGCCACATGGAGAGGCTGAATAGGTTGGGGTTATTTTTCCTGGAGCATTGGAGGCTGAGGGGTGACCCTATAGGGGTTTATAAAATCATGAGGGGCATGGATAGGGTAAATAGACAAGGCCTTTTCCTTGGGGTGGGGGAGTCTAAAACTAGATAGCATAAGTTTAAGGTGAGAGGGGTAAGATTTAAAAGAGATCTAAGGGGCAACATTTTCATGCAGAGGGTGGTGTGTATATGGAATGAGCTGCCAGAGGAAGTGGTGGAGGCTGGTACAATTACAACATTTAAAAGGCATCTGAATAGGTATATGAATAGGAAGGGTTTCAAGGGATATGGCCCAAATGCTGGCAAATGGGACTTGAGTAATTTAGGATATCTGGTCAGCAAGGACAAGTTGAACCAAAGGGTCTGTTTCCATGCTGTACATCTCTATGTCTCTATGACTCTATGAGGTGTTGCTTGATAGCACCTTCCATCACTTTGCTGATTATTGATATTAGACTGATGGAGTGGTAATTGGGCAGGATGGATTTGTCTTGCTTTTTGTGTACAGGACATACCTAGGCGGTTTTCCATATTTTTCTGTAGATACCAGTGTTTTAACCATACTGGAAAAGTTTGGCTGGAGGGGCAGCGAGTTTGGAGCACCAGACTTCAGTACTATGGCTGGAATGTTGTCAGGTTCTGTACCCTACGCCGTATCCAGTGTCCCCAACCATTTCTTGATATCGCATGGATTGAATCGAACTGGCTGCAGACTGGTATCTGTGATGTTGGGGAGCATTGGAGGAAGCCGCGATTGATCATCCACTCAGTACTTCTGACTCAGGATTGAATTGAATACTTCATCCTTACCTTTTGCACTGGCATGTTGCGCTCTTCCATCATTGAGAATGGGGATATTGAAAGAACCTGTTCCTCCAGTGAGTTGTTTCCATTCATGACTATGGAAGACTATGGAAGACTGCAGAGCCTAGATCCGATTTGTTGCTTGTGGTATCACTTAGCTTTGCGTATCGCTTGCTACTTAGGCTGTTGGGCATGCAGATAGTCCCAACTGATAGCTTCACCAGGTTGACATCTCAGTTTTAGATATGCCAGGTGCTGCACTTGACTTGCCCTCTCGCACTCCCCATTGAACCAGGGTTGAGGGTAATGGTTCAGTGGGGGATATGCAGTTGAGCCACTCTTAGTAGTGGTCATTGAAACCCCTCATCCAGAGTACATTTTGTGCTCTTGCCACCCTCAGTGCATCCTCCAAGTGTTTTTTTAAGATGTTGGAGCACTGATTCATCAGCCAAGGGAGGATGGTGTGTGGTAATCAGCAGAAGGTTTCCTTGCCCATGCTTAATCTGAAGCCATGGAGTCCAGAGTCAGTGTTGAGGACTCCCAGGATGACTGTATACCAATGTGCTGCCACCTCTCCTGGGTCTGTCCTGCCAGTGGCACAGGACATATCCAGGGATGATGATGGTAGCGTCTGGGACATTTTCAGTCAGGTACGATTCTGTGAGTATGATTATGTCAGAATGCTTCTTGACTAGTCTGTGGGACAATTCTCCCTTTTGGCACTAGCCCGCAGATGTCCATGAGAAGAACTTTGCATGGTTGACAGGGCTGTTTTGCCATTGTCTTTTCTGGTGCCTAGGTTGATACCAGCTGGTCCGTCTGGTTTCATTTCTTCATTAAGACTTTGTAGCGATATATACAACTGATTGGCCTGGTATGGGGCGACTGTCTTATAAACAAAGGCTAAACAGGTTGGGGCTGTACTCATGGGAGGTTAGAAAAATGAGAGGCAATCTCATTGAAATATATAGGATTACTAAGGGGTTTGACAGGGTAAATTCTGAGAAGATGTTTCCCCTCCTGGGAGACTCTAGGACCAGAAGGCATCGTCTCAGAATTAAGCGGCACCAATTTAAGACCAAGGTGAGAAGAAATTTCTTCTCTCAGAGTTTGGAACTCCTTGCCACAGAGAGCTGTCAGCTGAGTCCTTGTGTATATTTAAGACTGAGACAGATAGATTATTGATCTGCAGGAGATACAAGGATAATGGGGAAAGGGTAGAAAAGTGAATGTGAGGAATGTCGGATGTGTCATGATCCTATTGAACGGTGGAGCAGGCTCAAGGAGCCAAACTGCCTGCTCCTGTTCCTATTTTTTACGGTCTTATGGTAATAACCTAGAAATTAATACCTTTGAATTTCTGCTTAGTTTGGTGCTTAGGTTCTCATACTGACTTGTCATTGGCACACTCATGGACCATGAGAACTGGATCTTTTCTCCCTGTCTATAAGATCCTCTCCAGGCCAGGTGTCCCAAGTCTGAACATAGTTTCCTGGGCTCTTGGTCTTTTCTGCAGAGAACAGCGTCAATCACCCTCACTATAATGTCCCCTCTTGACAATACATTCCTTTTTGCTCTCCCCTCTCAAATATCTTCCTCTACCATGGTGCTATTGTCAGTTAGCCCATCCACCCAACAGCCTCCACAATCATTCAAACAATGTTGAAGAACTTCATATCTGTTGGATGCCTGCAAAGGGTCTCTCGGTCTCCTTATCTATCTCACTTACGGTCACGTTGACCTGTTGTTGACCACTAACTACATTAGAAGACACTATCCAAAAGGTATCACTGTCTCCTAGTACAAAACATCCAGGTAGCTTTCCCCTCCCTGTGTCGCAGTATCTGTAACTCAGTCTCCACCCCAAACTTGGAACTGAAGCTCCTCTAGACATAAATATTTACTACAGATGAATTTGCTCTGGATCGCAGTGAAGTCAAGTGACTCCCACAATCTACAGCCATGACACATGACCTGACTTGCCATTCTTGATGTGTTTTACTTAACTATTAACTATTTTATTCAATTATTTGGTATCTTTTTTTATATATTTTACTAACCCTACCACCAGTCCTATACTATTGTAAACCATACGACTAGCATAGACCTTAACCAGCTAATAAATACTCATCAAGCAGGTAGATTCTTATCCTACAGGGGAGTAAGAACCAATTCACAAAGGTTGAAAAAAGGTTAGAAAACATAAGATTAAAAAAAGCACTTTCTACTCCAACTCTCCTAATCGCGAAAACATTCAGCTCTTGGTCCATAAAGCCTGCTTTTATAAATATTTTAATCAACCTGTTCAAACATGTTGTGACACATGCCCAGAGCAGGTGGGACTTACAGCTTCTGAAACTCGTCTTTATAGACAGCTTCTATTCAACCTGTTCAGAAATGTGAACACACATACACATCTGGAGCAGGCGTTACCACCAGGCCTACTGGGCTCAGCAGTAAGAACACTACCTCTGTACCAAAATATTCCTCCCAAACCTGCCTTTGTATGCTTCAGAAATACAAAGCAGGTAGTTGATCCCAGTTGTGGAAAAATAGTTTCAATGCCTTGTTTTAACTAACTAAACACAACTGCTCTTCCAGCTAAGGTCTTTTGAAGTCCTGCTTAAAACTGGGAAATGTAGAAATGAACTAGCAGATTTCAGTTAATTGTTAAATGCAAAAAAAATTAGATTGTTACAAAAAGTTCAAAACTCCCTTACTCATCAACTGCCAGCATCTGGTTTGAAAAAATCTCTGCTTATATGATATTAAATATCAAATTGAGTCAAAATACATGCTGATTTTTTTAGTAGTTAGTTGAAATGCACCTAGGCTTGGCAAAAATTAACCACGTAAGTATTCTTATAGTTAGCAATTTTTTAATTTAATGATCAATAGGTTAAATCAATAACACTTAATCACATTCTATACAGTATAATTTAACTTGTGTTGAGCAATGTAATTATAGCGCTATAAGTAAACTATTACTGCTTGCATTGATTGACAGTTCACTAATGAATGTTTTCTAATTTGTTAATAAGGTACGTAAAGAAACAACACTGTTTCTCAGGAGAGTATGATATTCTGAAGTACAGCTATCATCAATCCAGTCACAGTGAAATCTTAGGATCAATAAGATTGATGCTATTGAAAATACTTCCAATAAACACATTGATAGAATGTTTTTCTATGATTACTGCCCAAGATAACCTGCAACAGAATAATTAGCTGAATTCATTTGCGAACCTTACTGATCCACGCACAACTCTTCTGGGTTTGCGAGGTTGTAGACATGCTTGCCGAGCCAGTGGGTTTGGTTGCAAACATTTTGTCACCCTGCTGGGTAACATCATCAGTGCACCTCCAGTGAAGCATCAGTGTTCTGTCCCACTTGTTATTTATATGCCTCAGTTTGTTGGGGTGTTTGGTACCACTTCTGGTTCTGTCTCTCAGTGGTCTAATTCAATGTGTTTGTTGATGGAGTTCCAGTCGGAATACCAGGCCTCCAGGAATTCCCTGGCGTGTCTCTGTTTGGCTTGTGCAATTATGGATGTATTGTCACAGTCGAATTTGTGTCCCTCATTGTTCATGTGTCGTGAGACAAGAGAGAATTGGTCGTGTCTCTTGGTGGCTAGTTGGTGTTCGTGTATCCATATTGTCAATTTTCTTCCAGTTTGGCCTGTGTAGTGTCTCTCACAGTCCTTGCATGGTACTTTGTATACTACACCGGCTTGGGGACAGCTTTGTGGAATACCTACGATCGCTTCGCAACAAAAACTGCACCTCCCAGTTGCGAATCGTTTCAACACCCCCTCCCACTCCTTGAACAACATGTCCATCCTGGGCCTCCTGCAGTGCCACAACGATGCCACCGGAAGGTTGCAGGAACAGCATCTCATATTTCGCTTGGGAACCCTGCAGCCCAATGGTATCAATGTAGACTTCACAAGTTTCAAAATCTCCCCTCCCCCTACCACATCCCAAAACCAGCCCAGCTCGTACCCGCCTCCCTAACCTGTCCTCCCACCTATCCACTCCTCCCACCTCAACCCCCACCCCCATCTCCTACCTACTAGCCTCATCCCGCCTCCTTGACCTGTCCGTCCTCCCTGCACTGACCTATCCCCTCCCTAACTCACCTTTACTGGCTCCAACTTTGCCTCCTTGACCTGTCTGTCTCCTCTCCACCTATCTTCTCTTTTATCCATCTTCTATCCGCCTCCCCCTTTCTCCCTATTTATTTCAGAATCCCCTTCCCCTCCCCCACTTCTGAAGAAGGGTCTAGACCCGAAACATCAGCTTTCTTGCTCCTCTGATGCTGCTTGGCCTGCTGTATTCATCCAGCTCTACACCTTGTTATCTCAGATTCTCCAGCATCGGCAGTTCCTACTATCTCTCAAAACTTATTAAACACTTATTAAAGTGATTTATTATTATGAGAAAGTCATTTACTGCTGTATCAAGTTGCCACTGTTAACTTTATCAAGGAATCATTTTTAATGTAAGGGATAAATAAATAATTATGTTCTATTATGTTGCTCAATTGCACTAGATCATGGAACATTTTATATTTGTAATTAGGCAAACGCTTCAAGCAGTAAATTGAATAGGAACTTCACTGAAAAAAAACTAGTACAATTTCTGCACGGATTGCTGGTTACACCCAATGTGGAAACTCCACTCCTTGTTGGTAAATGATTTATTAACAGTGTGCTAAGGTTTAAATAACAAGAGCAATTATATAAGATGGAGCCATCTGTCTGCTAGAAAGGTCATACTATTAACAACAAAGGACAAATTACATTTATATGGTACCATTAATGTAAGAAAATAACCCTCCCGCCTCCACAATTCACAAAATCATGACGAGACAGATGATGTTATTGCAGCAATGAGCAAGATATCAGAATTCACAAATGTTAATGAAAACTATAGATGCGCTTGAAGCCAAAACACAAAACAGCTCGAGACGGAGCATCATAATACCATTGGTGGATGTTAGAAAGATCAAAGGAAAATTAAAAGAGAAGATCCAACAGGCACAAAAACGGCCCCTTTAAAACTATAGCACACCATCAGTAATAAACTGGAGCATCAGTCCTGAATTTGCATGTTCTTGTCCTTGGAGTAGGGCTAGAATCATAGAATCATAGAAAATAGGTGCAGGAATAGGCCATTCGGCCCTTCGAGTCTGCACCACCATTCAATATGATAGTGGCTGATCATGCAATCTCAGTATCCCATTCCAGCCCTCTCTGCATTCCCCTTAATCCCTTTAGCCACAAGGGCCACATCCAGCTCCCTATTGAATATATCTAACGAATTGGCCCCAACAGCTTCCTGTGGGAGAGAAGTCCACAGGTTCACAACTCTCTGAGTGAAGAATTTCTTCCTCATCTCAGTCCTGAACGGCTTACCCCTTATTCTTAGACTGTGACCCCCTGTTTTGGACTTCCCCAACATTGGGAACACTCTTCCCGCATCTAGTCTGTCTGGTCCAATCGGGATTTTATATGTTTCTATGAGATCTTGCCTTGTTCTTCTAAATTCCAGTGAATACAAGCCCGGTTGATCCAATCTTTCCACATATGTTAGTCCTGCCATCCTGGGAATCAGTCTGGTGAACCTTTGCTGGACTCCCTCAATAGCAAGAGTGTCCTTCCTCAGTCTAGGAGACCAAAACTGTACACAATACTCAAGGTGTGGCCTCACCAAGGCCCTGTATAACTGCTGTAAAACATCCTTACTCTGATACGCCAATCCTCTCGCTATGAAGGCCAGCATGCCATTACCTTTCCTCACTGCTTTCTGGACCTGCAGGACAACCTTCAGCAGCTGTTCCACCATGATACACAGATTGTGTTGCACTTCACCTTTCCGTAAATTGCCACTATTCAAATAATAATCTGCCTTCCTGTTTTTGCTACCAAAGTGAATAACCTCACACTTATCCACATTATATTGCATTTACCACATATTTGCCCATTCAGCCAATCTGTCCAGGTCACCCTGCAGCCTCTTAGCATCCTCCTCACAGCACACACTGCCACCCAGCTTAGTGTCATCTGCAAATTTGGAGATATGGCTTTCAATTCCTTCATCCAAATTTTTAATGTGTTTTGTGAACACTGGGGTCCAGCACTGAACACTGTTGTACCCCCATGTCACTGCCTGCCACTCTGAAAAGGACCTGTTTATTCTAACTGTCTGCTTCTGGTCTGCCAACATGTTCTCTATCCATGTCAATACATTACCTCTGAAACCATGAGATTTAATTTTCCTTACTAATCTCTTATATGGCACCTTGTCAAAAGCATTTTGAAAGTCCAGATAGACAACATTTACTGATTCACCATTGTCTACTCTACTAGTCACATCCTCAAAAAAATTCCAGAAGATTTGTCAAGCATGATTTCCAGTTGGTGATTCTATGCTGGCGAGGACAAATTCTGTCATTGCTTTCCAAATGCTGAGTTATTACATTCCTAATGATTGACTCCAGCAATTCCCCCACCACTGATGTCAGGCTAACTCGTCTATAATTCCCCATTTTCTCTCTTCCTCCTTTTTTAAAGAGTAGAATTACATTAACTACCCTCCAGTCCATTGGAACTCTTCCAGACAATGCTGGAAAACGATCACCAATGCATC
Source organism: Rhincodon typus (assembly GCF_021869965.1). Lineage (NCBI taxonomy): Eukaryota > Metazoa > Chordata > Chondrichthyes > Orectolobiformes > Rhincodontidae > Rhincodon > Rhincodon typus. The sequence continues at coordinate 22,992,559 of NC_063345.1, read as the reverse complement.
CGCTATTTCTAGGGTCACTTTCTTAAGTACTCTGGGATGCAGAGCATCAGGCCCTGGGGTCGTTTCAGGTTTTAATCCCATCAATTTCACGAATACCATTTCCTGACTAATAAGGATTTCCTTCAGTTCCTCCTTCATGCTTGACCCTCTGTCCCCCAGCATTTCCTGAAGATTTTTTGTGTCATCCTTACTGAAGACAGATCCAAAGTGTTTGTTCAACTGGTCTGCCATCTCTTTATTGTCCATTATAAATTCACCTGATTCTAACTGCAAGGGATCTACATTTGTCTTCACTAGCCTTTCTGTCTTCACATACCTATAGAGGCTTTTGCAGTCAGTTTTTAAGTTTTTTGCAAGCTTACTTTTATATTCTATTTTCCTTTTCTGAACTAAACCCTTTGTCCTCCTCTGCTGAATTTTAAATTTCTCCAAGTCCTCGGGGTTGCTGCTTTTTCTGGCCAACTTATATATGTCCTCTTTGGCTTTAACACTGTTCCTGATTTCCCTTGTTAGCCTTGGTTGAGCCACCTTCCCTGTTTTACTCCAACGCTAGACAGGGATGTACAATTGTTGAAGTTCATCCATGTGCTCCTTAGATATCCACCATTGCCTATCCATCTCAAACCCTTAAGTATCTTGGCCAGTTTGTCCTGGCCAGTGCATGACTTGTCCCATCAAAGCTAGCTATTTTTAAGTTCAGAACGCTAGTTTCAGATTTAATTGTGTCACTCTCCACCTCAATGAAGAATGCTACCATATTATGGTCACTCTTCCCCAAAACATCTCGCACCACAATGTTGCTAATTAATTTTCTTTTGTTGCACAATACCCAGTCGAGGATGGCTTGCTCTCTAGTTTGTTCCTCGACATATTGGTCAAGGAAACCATCCCTCATACATTCCAGAAAATCTTCCTCCATCGCATTGCTACCAGTTTGGTTAATCCGATCAATATGTAGATTGAAGTCACCCATAATAACTGCTGTACCCTTACTGCATGCATCTCTAATTTCCTGTTTGAACAGTCCCCAACATTACAATTACTGTTTGGTGGGCTGTACACAACTCCTACTAACGTCTTTTTTCCCTTTGCTGTTCCACAGCTCTACCATATAGATTCCACATCGTCCAGGCTAATGTCCTCCCAAACTATTGTGTTAATCTCCTTCTTAACCAGCAATGCTACCCCACCTCCCTTTCCTTTCTATCTGTCTTTCTTGAAAATTAAATGACCCTGGATGTTGAGTTCCCATCCTTGATCACCCTAAAGCCAGGTCTCTGTGATCCCAATTACATCATCTCCATTAATAACTGTATGCACAGTTAATTCATCCACCTTACTACAAACACTCCTCGCATTGAGACACAGAGCCTTCCAGGCTCATTTTTTGACATTTATCGCCCTTTTAGAATCATTGTAAAATTTGGTCCTTTTTTGATTTTTGTTTTTTCTTCCGCTTTCACTTTTCCCCTTATTGTCCTTTGTTTCTGTCCCCACTTTACTTCCCTCTGACTTCCTGTCCCCTGTTCCCATCCCCTGCTATATTAGTTTGAACCTGCCCGAACAGCACTAGCAAACAATCCCCCTAGGACATTGGTTCCAGTCCTGCCCATGTTTAGACCGTCTGGTTTGTACCGGTCCCACCTCCTCCAGAATCGGTTCCAATGTCCCAGGAATTTGAATCCCTCCCTCTTGCACCATCCATCAAGACACATATTCATCTTAGCTCTCCTGCCATTGCTACTCTGGCTGGCAAGTGGCACTGTTAGCAATCCTGAAATTACTACCTTTGAGGTCCGACTTTTTAGTTTAACTCCTAATTCCGTAAATTCAGCTTGTAGGATCTCATCCCATTTTTTGCCTATATCTTTGGTGACTATATGCACCACGATATCTGGCTGTTCACCCTCCCCGCCTAAGAATGCCCTGCACTCCGAGACAGCCTTGACTCTTGCACCAAGAAAGAAACATACCATCCTGGATTCTCGTTTGCAGACACAGAAATGTCTATCTATTCCCTTTACAATTGAATCTCCTATCACTATAGCTCTGCCTGTCTTTATCCTGGCCTCCTGTGCAGGAGAGCCAGCCACGGTGCCATGAACCTGGCTGCTGCTACTGTCCCCTGGTGAGCCATCTCCCCCAACACTATCCAAAACAGTATATCTGTTTTGGAGGGAGATGACCCTAGGGGACCCCTGCACTGCCGTCCTACTCTTCCTCTGTCTGGTGGTCACCCAGTAATTTCTTCAGTAATTTTTATCTGTGGCTCGACCAACTTACTGAATATGTTATCCACGATTCCCTCAGCCTCGCAGATGCTCCAAAGTGAATCCAGCCGCAGCTCCAGAGCTGTTGAGCAGTCAGACAGGAACTGCAGCTGGACACAATTCCTGTATGTGAAGGAGTCAGGGACATTGGAACAGTCCCTGAATTCCCGCGTCGCACAGGAGGAGCATGACATCGGTCTGGGGTCTTCCGCCATGAGTTAACCCCTAAGTTAACAACATAGCAAAGTGAAGAGAAAATAACAGAGAAGAAAAACTATTCACCAGTCACTCACTTACCTGCTACCTGTGACTTCACAGTTAAACCTACTCAGGCATGAATACTGCCAATTGAGGCATAGCTAATACAAATTCTGACCAAGAAAGTCATTGCATGTGTAAGTAGAATAAAATTGAATGTACTTATGTTCACAAGAAAAATTCAATAATAATATTAAACCAATGTTCTTGACTTTAGAATGATAACCCACTAATCATCACATATTATTTTAATAAATCTGCATATTTATGTTCCAAATTAATCTAAATGTTTTCTGTTATATTTTAATTCAGTTTAATATATCATTCCAATACACTGTACACTTAGAAATTGTTTATAAGTAAGAAAAATACAGTTTTCAAACTGGGAAGACAAAATGTCTACTATCAAATTTTGACTTCTGTTCAATATCCCTTTAAAACTGTGATACAATTAGAACAATTGGCGCAAGAATTATATTACCATTAGGTCCAATAACATTTATTCAACAATATCAAGTGGTATCCTAAACCATGAAATGGAATATTTTAAAAGGTTCTTCAGGCATAGAATACCAATGCACAAGCTAATGCATAACCAAAATAAAAGAAAAAAACTGTTAATTTTATGTATTTTACTAGATTATTTAAATTTAAAAAAAGAATATGGTATTAACCATAAAGAGGTGATTTTTCTTGTATGTATTATTCTCTTTTGATATCATATTGTTCATCATTATTCAAATGGACAGTGAGAATATAGTTCACTGCATTGAAATAAATTATTCTGATTTGACTTCCTCCCACTAACAATTGTAATTCCAGTGAGCAAGAGTGACATGCATTTTCCATTGGTTCAAAATGAAGAAAACTACTTATTAAAGTTATTATTCTAGTGTTACTCCCCTGACAACCATTAACCATCATTAGCAATACAGACATGGAAGAATTTGCGTGATAGATTCAGAGCAATTGGACTTTGTGATGTGGACTATGAAGGACGAGGAATTATGCTGGACTGAATTTCCTTTTCCCTTGCACGATAAGGGCAATGGCAAGTTGATTGTAAAAGTATGGTATGGTGGGAAATGTGAGATTTCCAATGTGGAGAAACAACGTAATACAATGTCCCACCCAAGGTTTTAATGGCAAGACAAGAATCTCAAAGGTAAGTGGCGAGAGCCTATTTGCATGCAATGATATAACATTTTTACATCATCTCACTTTATACATATGCATTTTCTGGGATTTGGTTAGATCACTTGGCTGAATGGCTGGTATGTGATGCAGTGTGACATCAGTAGTACAGGTTCAACTCCCACATCGAATGATGTCACTACGAAGGTCCTGCCTTCTCAACCTCACCCCTTGCCTGAGGATTGGTGACCCTTAGATTAAACTCACAACCAGTTGTCTCTCTCTAATGAGAGAGCAATCCTCTGGGACTATGGCGGCTACTATTACTATTGTATGCATTTGCTATTCTCCCCCACAATGGAGAGAAACTAGATGGTAACAATTCATGACATGAAAGTCAGAGTGGGTACTGGGCAGCTCCAACTCACGATTTGCTTGTGAATTTCTATATTCGTGAGCAGTCCCCAACATCTCTGGGCACCTTCATGGGCACAAAACACCTGCACATGCCACTTTAATCCATAGAGGTTGGCATCAGAAGGCACCAACGTCACCACGTCATTATGACTCATTTCCAATTCAGAATACAGTTCTGTACTCCAATACTGCAATTTGGAGCACAGCAACACCTTTCATTGTAATGCTGCAGCCAGACTGGTTTGCACACAGGAACTGGTACCCATCTCATGCATCAGCACAGGCTGCATCTCAGGGCTCTTACTCTCTTAGAGCTCACTCACTTTGCATTTACTTGTTCATAGCATCTCTGTCTTGCCTTATTTTTGCACTTAGCTGCCTCTTTTAGAGCTTACAATCTCACAGAATTTCTGAGTTGCCTTGCTATTTAACACTGAGACAAAGACAGACAGCTTGTCATGTCTGACAGTGGTGATTTGTTAAGGGTGTGGACATGTTGCTGTAGGGCAATCTCACACCTGGCCCATATGCTAGGAGTTTTTGTGATAAACCCACTGAATGTGCTTCAGCTGATTGACCATGTGTGAAAGTCTGAAGGGAATACTCATTGGTCAAGTCAAAAAGGATGTTGTCAGTCAGTGAGTCACCACTGTCAGTCAAGGGAAGCAGACGATCACAATCCAGGGGTTTGAACACAGTCAGTAAGCTGCTTGAAGCATTCCAGTAAGTGGATCTTGTATCAGTACAGACAGAGAGCTGCACAGAGAAGTGTCTGATCTCTCATCAGTTGGAGCTGTCATTCCAGTTTGATCAAACGGGTGAGTACAGTCAGTACTGAACAATAGAAAATTGTATGATGCTAGGATTAGGGAAAGACTAGCTCTTCCTTTAGTCTGGATTCTAACATGCCTTGGCTCTAAGGACAGGTAGACTGTGTAGATTCATTCTTGTAGCTGCAGTTACAATAACAGTCTGATAGATGAGGATGTAAAGAGGCAATACATTTACAAACGTCAGCTTTTATCTTCAACGAGGTGTCACCTGTGCCAATGTGTGCCCTCAGAACCCTTTCTTTTTCATTTCATTTGCATTGCAGGCTCTGTGAATGACTAATTCTGAGTGCCAGTCATTGCCCTGGTGCATAGGTGGGTTTTAAATATGGCATCAGTGGCACAAATCCTGGGGAGTCCCAGCAGTGATGAGTACTTCCACCTCTAATGAGTGCAAGATAGTGCAAAAGTGCTCCTATAGATGCATGCTGCATACATAAACGGGTAAGCAGCAGAGATTCGAAAGTCTCAATAAAAAATGAAACCAGACGGATGATTTTGCATTGACCTAGACACCAGAAATAGCAATGGCAAAAACTAGTCCCATTCTCCCTGCAAGGTCTTCTTTCATAATATCTGGGGGCTATTGCCAAAATTGGCACAGCTGACCGACAGACTGGTCAACCTACAGTCTGACATAACAATATGGAATCATACCTGAGAGACAATGTCCCAAACATCACCATCACTATCCCTGGGTATATCCTGTCCCACCAGCAGGACCGATCCAGCAGAGGTGGCAGCACCACAGTCTACAGTCAGGAGGGAGTTGCCCTGATATACTCAATATTGACGTCAGACCCCACGAAGTCTTATGGTATTGAGTCAAACATGGGCAAGGAAACCTCCTCTGATTACCACATAATGTCCCTCCTCAGCTGGTGAATTAGTACTTATTCATGTTGAACGACACTTGGAGGAAGCACTGAGGGTAGAAAGGACTCTGTACTCTGGATGATGGACTTCAACATTCATCACCAAGAATGGCTCAGCAGCAGCACTACGAATCGAGCTGGCTGGGTCCTAAAGGACATAGCTGCTAGACAGGGTCTGCAGCAGGTGGTGAGGGAACCAAGGAGAGGGATAAGCATACCTGACATCATCTTCATAATCTGACTGATGCAGATGTATCTATCCATGACAGTATAAGTAATAGTGACCACTGCACAGGTCTTGTAGAGGCAACACCCCACCTTCACACTGAGACTATCTTACATTGTGTTAAATGGGACAGACTTCAAACAGATCTAGCAACTGGGCATCCATGAGACATTGTGGGCCATCAACAGCAGAAATATACTCCAGCACAATCTGCAAACTCATGGCCCAGCAAATCCCCACTCAACCGTTACCATCAAGCTAGAGGATCAACCCTAGTTCAATGGAGAGTGCAGGAAGGAATGCCAGGAACAGTACCAGGCATAACTAAAAATAAGGTGCCAACCTGGTAAAGCTATAAAGCAGGACTACTTGCATGCCAAACAGCAGAAGCAACATGTCATAGAGCTAAGCAATTTCACAATCAATGGACCAGATCTAAGCTCTGCAGTCCTGTAAAATCCAGTCGTGAATGGTGGTGGACAATTAAACAGTGCACCGGAGGAGGAGGCTGCACAGATATCTCAAACCTCAATGATAAGGGAGCTGGGTGGATGACCTTTGGACTCCTCCAGAGATCCCCAGCATCACAGATACTAGTCTTCAGCTAAATCAATTCAATCCATGTGATATCAAGAAACGGTTAGAAGAACTAGATACTGCAAAGGCTGGGGATCCAGACAACACTTCAGCAATAGTACTGAAGGCTTGCGCTCTGAAACTAGCTACACCCATACCCAAGCTGTTCTAGTACAGTTACGACACTGGCATCTACCCAACAACATGAAATATTGCCCAAGTGTATTCATACACAAAAGGGAGGACAAATCTAACCCAACCAGTTAACACCATACTGTTGATCATCATTAAAGTGATGGAATGTGTCATCAGCAGTGCTATGAAGTAGTATCTGCTCAGCGATAACCTGCTCAGTAACGCCCAGTTGGTTCTGCAGGGGATAGTCAGCTCTTGGCCTTATTAAAGTCTTCATTCAAACATGTACAAGCTGCTGAATTCCAGGGGAAAGGTGAGAGTGACAGCTCTTGACATCATGGAACCCTGGTAAAACTAGACTATTTTTAAAATTCATTCATGAGATGAGGGCATCTCTGGCTATGCCAGCATTTATTGCCCATCTGTATTTACCCAGAGGGCAGTTTAAGAGTCAACCACATTGTTGTGATCTGGAGTCTCACATAGGCCAGACAAGGTAAGGATGGCAGTTTCCTTCCCTGAAGGACATTAGTGAACCAATGGGTGGCAGGAGCCAAAGTCTCCACTGGTTGGAGTCATACCTGGCACATTGGCAGATGGTTGTGGTTGTTGGAGTTCAGTCATCTCAGCTCCAGGACATCTCTGCAGGAGTTCCTCAGGGTGATGTCATAGGCTCAACCTATGCCTCAGCTGCCTCATCAATGGACTTCCCTCCATCACTAGGTCAAAAGTAGGAATGTTCACTGATGATTGTGCAATGTTCAGCACCGTTCGTGAATCCTTAGATACTGAAACATTTCGTGTTCAAATGTCAGATAATGAACAAGAGAGAAATCTAACCATCATTGTTGACATTCTCATATAAAAGCATCGATCAGATATTAAACTAGATTAGCCACATTAATAAAGTGGCTGCAAGAACAGGTCAGAATGTAAGAATCCTGCAGTGAATTATTCACCTCCTGAAACCCTAATACCTGTCCACCATCTACAAGACACAAGCTAATAGAATGCTCTCAACCTGCCTGGATGGGTACAGCTCCAACAATACTCAAGAAGCTTGAGACAATCCAGAACAAAACAGCCCATTTGATAGGCATGACACCCACAAGTAGCCACTCTCTATACTATCAATACTCAGTAACAGCAGTATGTATCATCTACAAAATACACTGCAAAAACTCTCTATGACTCCATAGACACAACCTTCCAAACCCACAGCCACTTCTATTGAGAAGGGCAGTGGTAAAACGTTAATAGGAACACCATCACCTGCAAGTTCCCTTCCAAGCCACTGACCATCCTGACTTGAAAATATAAGAACATAAGAACATAAGAACTAGGAGCAGGAGTAGGCCATCTGGCCCCTCGAGCCTGCCCCGCCATTTAATAAGATCATGGCTGATCTTTTTGAGACTCAGCTCCACTTACCCGCCCATTCACCATAACCTTTAATTCCTTTACTGTTCAAAAATTTATCTAGCCTTGCGTTAAAAACATTCAGCTAGTTAGCTTCAACCGCTTCACTGGGCAGGGAATTCCACAGATTCACAACCCTTTGGGTGAAGAAGTTCCTCCTGACCTCAGTCCTACATCTGCTTCCCTTTATTTTGAGGCGATGCCCTCTAGTCCTAGTTTCACCTGCTAGCGGAAACAACCTCCCTGCCTCCACCTTATCTATTCCCTTCATAATCTTATATGTTTCTATAAGATCTCCCCTCATTCTTCTGAATTCCAATGAGTATAATCCCAGTCTACTCAGTCTCTCCTCATAATCCAACCCTCTCAACTCTGGAATCAACCAAGTGAATCTCCTCTGCACCCCCTCCAGTGCTAGTATATCTCTTCTCAAGTAAGGAGACCAAAATTGCACACAGTACTCCAGGTGTGGCCTCACCAGGACCCTATACAGCTGCAGCATAGCCCCCCCTGTTTTTAAACTCCATCCCTCTAGCAATGGCAGACAAATTTCCATTTGCCTTTTTAATTACCTGCTGCACCTGCAATCCTATTTTTAGCGATTCATGCACAAGGACACTCAAGTCCCTCTGCACATCAGCGTGCTGCAATTTTTTCCCATTTAAAACATAGTCCATTTTGGTGTTATTCCTACCAAAATGGATGACCTCACACTTATCAACATTGGACTCCATCTGCCAGACCTTTGCCCACTCACTTAGACTATCTATATCCCTCTGCAGACTTTCAGTGTCTTCTGCACACTTTGCTCTACCATTCACCTTAGTGTCATCTGCAAATTTTGATGCACCACACTTCGTCCCCAACTCCAAATCATCTATGTAAATTGTAAACAATTGCAGTCCCAACACTGATCCCTGAGGCACACCACTAGCCACTGACCGCCAACCAGAAAAACACCCATTTACCCCTACTCTTTGCTTTCTACTGGTCAACCAATCCTCTATCCATGCCAATACATTACCTGTAATATCGTGGAACCTTATCTTATGTAGCAGCCTTTGGTGTCGCACCTTGTCAAACGCCTTCTGGAAATCCAGATACACCACATCCACAGGTTCCCCATTGTCCACCATGCAAGTAATGTCCTCAAAGAATCCCACCAAATTAGTTAAACATGACCTATCCTTCATGAACCCATGCTGGGTGTTTCCAATGGGACAATTTATATCCAGATGTCTTGCTATTTCTTCCTTAATGATAGATTCAAGCATTTTCCCCGCTACCGAAGTTAAGCTAACTGGCCTATAGTTACCTGCTTTTTGTCTACTTCCTTTTTTAAACAGTGGCGTCACATTGGCTGTTTTCCAATCTGTGGGAACCACCCCAGAGTCCAGTGAATTTTGGTAAATAATTACTAGTGCATTTGCTATTTCCCCCATCACCTCTTTTAGTACCCTGGGATGCATTTCATCAGGGCCAGGAGACTTGTCTACCTTTAGCCCCATTAGCTTGCCCAGCACTGCCTCCTTAGTGATAACGATAGTTTCTAGGTCCTTGCCTGCTATAACCTTGCCACTAGTTTTCAGCATGTTATTCGTGTCTTCCACTGTGAAGACCGACACAAAATAACTGTTTAATGTCTCGGCTATTTCCTCATTCCCAGTTATTAAATTGGCCTTCTCATCCTCTAAAGGACCATTGTTTACCTTCACCACTCTTTTACGATTTACATATTTATAGAAACTTTTGCTGCCTGTTTTTATATTCTGAGCTAGTTTACTCTCATAATCTATGTTACTTTTCTTTAGAACTTTTTTTGTGGCTTTCTGTTGGCCTTTAAAGATTTCCCAGTCTACTAGTTTCCCACTACTCTTTGCTTTTTTGTATGTTTTTTTTCAATCTGATACTTTCCTTTATTTCCTTAGACATCCATGGCTGGCTCTCTCTTTTCCTACAGTTCTTCCTTATCACTGGAATATACTTCTGCTGAGCACTGTTCCTCAATTGACCCACCATAAAGTTTTTGCTCCCCTTCTACCTTAGCTAACTCCTCCCTCATTCCTTCATAGTCTCCTTTGTTTAAGCACAGGACATAGGTACTGGATTTAACCTTCTCACGCTCCATCTGTATTTTAAATTCGATCATACTGTGATCGCTCCTTCTGAGAGGATCCCTAACTGTGAGATCATTAATTATTCCTGTCTCATTACACAGGACTAGTTCTAGGATAGCTTGCTCCCTCATAGGTTCCATTACATATTGTTCAAGGAAATTATCGCGGATGCATTCTATGAACCCCTCCTCAAGGCTGCCATGACCGACCTGGTTTGACCAATCAATATGTAGATTAAAATACCCCATGATAATTGCTGTACCATTTTTACATGCATTAGCTATTTCTATGTTTATTGCCTGCCCCACCACGATGTCATTATTTGGTGGCCTATAGACCACACCTATCAGTGACTTCTTCTCCCTGCTACTCCTAATTTCCACCCAAATGGATTCAACGTTCTGTTCAGTAGAACCTATATCATCTCTCACTACCCCCTGATATCATCCTTAAAAATCAGAGCAACACCACCTCCCTTACCTTCCTGTCTGTCCTTCCGAACAGTTTGATAGCCCTGTATATTTAACTCCCAGTCATGACCATCCTGTAACCATGTCTCTGCAATGGCCACTAAATCATACCCATTTGCCATGATTTGCGCCGTCAGCTCATCCACCCTGATTCGAATGCTCCAAGCATTCAGATAAAGTGCCCTTATGCCAGTTTTTGCACCTTCTTTTTGGGTCCCATTACCTCCATTACTAACAGCTCTTGAGTTCTCCTTCCCTTTAACTTTTTTCCTAATTTTCAATGGAGTCCTGCTGCTTTGCCTTACATTAATTGTTATTCTCCCTCTACGTTCACTTCTCCCTTCCCCCCTACTTACTAGTTTAAAGTCCTATTAACCACCCTATTTACCCTTTTCGCCAGAACACTGGACCCGGCCCTGTTCACGTGGAGTCCATCCCAGCGGTATAGATCCCTCCTGTCCCAGAACTGATGCCAGTGCCCCGTGAAAAGGAAACCCTCTTTCCCTCACCACTCTTTTAGCCACCTGTTTACTTCCCTGATCCTCGCCTCCCTATGCCAATTTGCACATGGCTCGGGCAGCAATCCAGAGATTATGACCCTGAGATCAGAGATATATCACCATTCTTTCACCGTTGCTGAGTCAAAATCATGGAATCCTTCTGTAATGGCACTGTGGATCCATCTACAACATGTGGGCTGCAGTGGTTCAAAGAAGGCAGCTCATCACCAACTTCTCAAGGGCAACTAGGGATAAGCAATAAATGCTGGCCGAGCTAGCAAAGCCTAAGTTCCATGAATGATTAAATTAAAAAAAATTGTGTAAGATAACTCACTAGAGCACGCAGAGAAAAACCCTCCAAAAACTCCTCTAAACTGACACTAAGCTGGTTTTTGGTAAACTGTTGTCCACATTGTCTTGATTTTTACACTTCATAAAAAGTTCAGTGTGCAGCATTAAACATTTTATCTTTTGCATGATTAAGATTAAAATCTAGAAGAAAGGAGTAGTAACTTATTTTTATATATTAGGTGTAATTGAGAGCTTCTTCTTTATAGGCGTAATGTCATTGAGGGCATTCAAGAGACACAGAGTGTGATGACTAGTAGATTTAGAGAAGTGATTACACAGCAGGATCAGTCAGATACATGGGTGACTGTTAGGAAAGGTGAGAAGATAGTTCAGAAGTCTCCAGTGGCTATTCCTCTCTCAAACAGGTGTTCTGTTTTGGGTAGTGTTGAAGGGGATAGTGTCTCTGAGGAAAATAGAACAGGCAGTCAGGTCTTGGGCACTAAGAATGAATCTTATGTTAAGTAGGGTTTGTCAAGATTTAAAAGCATAATTGTTATAGGGGATTTTCCTGTCAAGGTCACAAACAGGAGATTCTGCAGCAGTGAGCGTGAAACTAGGATAGTGTGTGGCTTTCCTGGTGCCACAATTAAGGACATGACATAATGATTGAAGCATTTTGTCAAAGGGGAGAGTGAGAAGCCAGAAGTACACGTTGGTAGGAATGACACAGTTAGGGAAAGAGTTAAGGCTTTATAGAGTGAATATAAGAGATTAGGTTGAAGGTTAAAAAAAAATTAGATATCTCTGGTTTATTCATGGTGCCAAGTTCTACTGAGGGAAGGAATAAAATTATAGGGCGCATAAATCAATGGCTGAATAGGTGGTGCAATGTTCATGGATTCAGATTCTTGGGTCATTGGGATCTCTTCTGGGGTAGAAAAGATCTGTGCAAAAGGAATGGGTTTCACCTGATCTAGAAAGGGACCAAGGTCCTGGTGGAGAGATTTGCTAGTTCTATTTCAGGAGCCTGTAAAATGTTAGGGGCAGGGCGGTGGTTCCTAAGTGGTAGTGAAAATAGAAAGACAGGTAAGGATGGTTCTGATAGTTAATCAGAAAAGACAGACAAGAGCAAGTCAGAGAATGAGGTAACTCTGAAAAGTTAAACTGCATTTATTTCATTGCAAGGCATCTTAAAAGTAAGGCTGATGAACTCAGGGCATCTATCAGAACATGGGACAGGGCCATCATTAGCTACTACAGAAACTTGGCTGAGGAAAAGACAGGAGTGGCAGCTAGATGTTCCATGTTTTAAATGCTATAGGAAGGAAAGAAAGGAAGGCTAGACAGGAGGGGTAGTAGAATTTTTGATTAAGAAAAACTTTACTCTAAAATAAAGGATATTTCTGAGGTCCTCCAATAGTCAGAGGGAAATTGAGGAACAACAACGTAAAGTCATCTCAAATTTTTGCAAGAATAATAGGGTTGAAATATAATAGGGGATTCTAATTTTCTAAACATTGACTGAGAATGCCATAGCATTAAAGGTTTGGCTGGTCAGAAATCTGTAGAATTTGTTCAAGAAAATTTTCTTTATAATATATAAATGTTCCTTCTAGAGAAGGAGCAAAAGTTGACCTTCCCTTGGGAAATAAGGCAGGGCAAGTGACTGAAGTGTTTGTAGTGGAACACTTTGGAACTAATGGTCATAATTCAATTTGTTTTAAAATAGTTATGGAACAAGATACACCTTTCATAAAAGTTTAAGTTCTCAATTGGAGTAAGGCAAATTTTAATGGTATGAAAGAAGAACTTTCAAAAGTTGATTAGAGTAGACAGTTCGCAGGTAATGGGACAACTGACAAGGGAGCCTTTCAAAAATGTGATGAGAGTTCAAAGGCATTACGTTTCTGTTAGAGTGAAAGGTAAGGCTGGTAAGATTAGGGAAGAATGGATGAATAAGAATGATAGGGAGGCGATGGCCTAGTGGTATTATCAGTAGACTATTAATCCTGAGACCCAGATAATGTTCTGGGAACCCAGGTTCGAATCCCACCATGGCAGATGGTGGAATTTGAATTCAATAAAAAAGTACCTGGTATTAAGAATCTAATGATGACTGTGAATCCATTGCCAATTGTCAGGGAAACCCATCTGGTTCACTAATGTCCTTCAGGGAAGGAAACTGCCATCTTTACCTGGTCTGGCCTACATGTGACTTCAGACCCACAGCAATTAGGTAACAAATGCTGCCTAGTCAGTGATGCCGTCATCCCTTAAAAGAATAAAGGATGAGGATATTGAGGTTCTAGTTAAGAATAAAAGAAGAATCATATTAGATGAAGACAACTGGGATCAAATGAATCTCTTGAAGAATATAAAGAGTATAGGGACATTCTTAAGAGGGAAACCAGGAAGGCAAAGAGGGGATAAGAGATAGCCTTGGCAGATAAGGTTAAGGAAAATCCAAAGAGATTCTGCAAGTTTCAGTAAGAACAAAAGAGCAACTAGAGAGAGAGAAGTGTCCTTTAAAGATAAACAATATCATCTTTGTGTTGAATTTCAGGAGATAGGAGAGATATTAAATGAATATTTTTTGTGTCATTTTGCACTGTGGAGAAAGAAATGGAGGCCAGACAACTCAGGGAAATAAATATTGATGTTTTGAAAACAGTTCACATTACAGGAGAGGGAGTGCTATAAGTCTTAGAAAACATAAAGATGGATAAACCTCTGGGACCTGACCAAGTGTACCCCAGGACATTGTGGAAGGTTAGGGAGGAAATTGTAGGCCCAAGAGCAGAAATATTTGTATAATCTATAACCATGGGTGAGGCGTGGGGGGTTTGGAGAGTGGCTAATGTTATGCCTTTATTTAAGAAAGGCTGTAAAGAGAAGCCTAGAAACTATAAGGCTGAGAGTCTGACATCAATGGTGGGTAAGTTGTTGGAGGTAGCTCTGAAAGATAGGATTTCCATGCATTTGGAGAGGCAAGAAATGATTAGCAAGAGTCAGCATGTTTCTGTGTGATGGAAACTGTGTCTTACAAACTTGATTGAGTTTTTTGAGGAAGTAACCAAAAAGATTGATGAGGGCAGAGCAGTAAATGTTGCTTACTTGGACTTTAGTAAAGCCTTTGATAAGGCTCCTCATGGTAGACTAATTAGTAAAGTTAGATCAAATGGGCATCAGGGTGAGCTTGCCAATTTGATACAAAATTGGCTTTATGGTAAGAGACAGAGGGTGGTGGTGGAGGGTTCTTTGTCGGACTAGAGGCCTGTGACCAGCAGTATTCCACAGGGATTGGTACTTGGTCCACTTTTATTTATTATTTATATAAAAGGATGAGAATATAGGAGGCATGGTTAGTAATTTTGTGGATGACACTAAAATTGGTGATATAGTGGGCCATGAAAAAGGTCATCTAAGATTACAAAGGGATCTTGATCAGTTGGGTCAATGGGCTGAGGAGTGGCATTTGGAGTTTAAGTTAGATAAATGTAAGGTATTGCATTTTGGTAAAACAAATAATGGCAGAACTTATACAATCAATGACAAATCCCTGGGTGGTGTTGTAGAACAGAGAGACCGAGGGGTTCAGGTACATAATTCTTTGAAATTTACATCACAGATAGACAGGATGGTTAAGAAGGCATTTAGCACACTTGCCTTCATTGCTCAGACTGTTAAGTTTAGGGGTTGGGACGTCATGTTGAGGTTCTATGCGACATTGGTGAGGCCTCTTCTGGTGTATTGTGTCCAGTTCTGGTTGCCAGTTCTGGTATAGGAAGAAGGGTTCAGAAAAGATTTACCATGATGTTGCTGATAATGGAGGGTTTCAGTCATAAAAATAGGCTGGCAAGGCTGGAATATTTTTTTCACAGGAGCTGAGGAGGTTGAGGGGTGACCTTATAGAAGTTTATAAAGTCATGAAGGGCAGAAATAAGGTGAATAGCAAAGATCTTTTGACTAAGGCAGAGGAGTTCAAAACTAGGGGAGCATATTTTTAAGGTAAGAGAAGAAAGATTAAAAAAAGGGCATGAGGAGCAACTTTTTACAAAGAGAGTGGTTTGCGTTGGAATAAACTACAAGAGGAAGTGATGGATGCAGGTACAGTTTCAAAGTTTAAAAGACATTTGGAAAAGTACATGAATAGGAAAGGTTTGGAGGGAAATGGGCCAAATGCAAGCAGGTGGGACTAGTTTAGTTTGGGAACATGGTTGGCATAGTTGGCATGGTCTGGTTGGAGCCAAGGGTCTGTTTCCATGCTGTATGACTCTATGACTCTAGTATATGGTGAATTTGACTTAAGTTATCAATTGAATGTAAGTTCAGGGTAAATATGTTGTTAAATTACCTGTTTGCCAGTTCTGTGTTGAGGAATATTAGAAGTTAATGCCATAACTGGAGAGAATATGACTTTGAAATTAAAAAATCATGGATAAATACCAAGCACCAAATACCTGACTGAGTTTCCACAGCCCACAATTCCATAATTTATTGGAGAATTTCAAAGATTCACCATCCTGTGAGTAAAGAAATTCCTCCTTATCTCGGTCTTAAATGGCCTACCCCCATTTCGAGATTATGTTCCCTGTTCTAAACATCCAACTAGTTACCTCTGTAAGAATTTTGTAACTTTCAATGAGATAACCTCTCAATCTTTAAAACCACAGAGAATACAGACCCAGTTTCCTTAATCTCTCCTTTTAACAACATTCTGCCATATCAGGGATTAACCTGGTAAATCTCTGTTAGACTCCTTCAATGGCAAGTATAACCTTTATTAGATAAGGAAACTGAAATTATACACGATACTATAGGTGCAGTCTCACCAATACAAGTACAGCAAGAAATCTTAATTTCTGCACTAAAATTCCCATGAAATGAATGCCAATATATCATTTGCCTTTTTAATTGCTTCCTGTACCTGCCTGCTAGCTATAAGTGACTCATATGCCATGACACTCAGATCTGTTCAACACCCTCACTTCCCAATCTCTCACCATTTATGAAATATTCTGCCTTTCCGCTTTTTTCTACTGAAGTGAATAATTGCATACTTACTTACATTATATTCAACGTACTATATTGTATCTCATTCACTTTGCTGTCCTAATTTTCTTGAATTCTCCTTGCCTCCTCCTCCTCACAACTTACCTTCCCACCATGTTTGGTGTCATCAACAAATCTGGAAATATTACAATTGGCCCGTACATCCAAATCATTTTATAGACTGTCACTGCTATTGCCCTTGCATTGATCCTTGTTGCACCCCATGATAACAACCTGCCATCCTGCAAATGATCCGTTTATTCCTTCTCTTTGCTGTCTGTCTGTTAACTAACTCTCAGTACGTGCTAGTAAATTACTCCCAATCTCATGTATTTATTTTACCAACCTCATGTGTGGGATCTTATCAAATGCTTTTTAAAAATCCAAATACATCACTTCTACTGATTCTCTTTATCTATGTCACAAGTAATGTCCTCAAAACCTACAACAGTTTTGTTAAACGTGATTTCCCTTTCATAAATCTGAATCAATTCTGCTCAATGTCTAGTCATCATATCCTATATAATACATTCTGACATTTTCCCTACTGCTAATCCCAAACTAACAAAATTATTAATGTAGTTCTCCATTCTCCCTCTTTTTTCTTCTTAAACAGTAAGAATACATTTGCTAACTTCTAGTCCAGAGCTACCTTTCCAGAGTCCATAGAATTTTAAAATAAAACCACCAATGCATCCATTGTCTCTATAGCCACCTTCTTCATCACTCTCTTCACTCTCTGAAATTCTTCACCTCCATCTCCAACTTTCCCTGATTTCCCCAATCCTCTTCCTTCTCTAAATTTCCTAGTCTCTGACTCTTTGATGGAAGCCCATCTCTATCTCCTGCCTTTCATTTCCAATTTATTTCACCTCAATTTCCAATTACCTCCCTTTGACAAACTAACTGCCCACACCTCATCTCTAATTGCCTCCACCCAGATCTCTAACTCTCCTGTGTTCTGCTAATCCCACATACCTGATCTTTGTACTCTACCCCAATCTCTGACTCAGATGAAAAAGGTAGAACTGAAGTTCAGAACATCATATAATGCTGTTTAGTGTATCTGCAAAGTGACATCTTCTTTCAGTGGGGCCAACAAGAGCCATAAAATGGTCCCTCCACATCAGGTATCCATTAAGATCATGTCTGGCTTTATACCAATACTCTTCAGAGGATGCTGCTTGATCCTCAGAATCTCCGCTCTGGACAATTAGAGGATGGACCAGGCTGTGGGATGTAGAATGGGGACCCATGAGAGTCACAGAATTATACTGTGTAAGACAATCAAAATGTTTTTCAGATAGAACAGCATCTGCAGCATTCAATGCCACAGAAGTGTCAGCCAAAGCAACTCAGCAACACTTTGTGAACGTTGTTCAATGGAACTGAGTTGCAGGAATTCATTTTTCACCGTTTGCGAATATTTTGATGCTGCTGAGGTCAGCATTCCTTGTGCAATTCCAACTGCAAGTACAACTTATCAGTTTCTTCTCTATGCAGTTCATGCCTTTTTATAAATGTTAAGGCTGCAACTGAATGGAAGCCTCCAAAATATCTGACGCTCCATCATTCAATCATAACAAAGTTTCACGATGGTATGAGCTCCATAGAAAGGATAGCTATTGCTCAGACAGAGTTAGAACATTGGTTGTGTGAAGGATGGCTAGCCCCTTTACTTTCTTTTTGACATTTGCAGCTGAAATGCCATTCATTCACACAGCTGATGATGAAAGGTGAATACCTACTTACAAATATGATCATGCATTTTCAATGAAGTCTCATTCATTCCACCAATATGCTCCCATATGACTTTCTTTTTCCTTTCCCTCCCACTGTATCTAGATAGAGGCCCAAAGTCTGCATCTGGGGTTGAGGAACCCTGCCCCATAGTGGAGCCTGTTGGCCTTGGGGCTTGTTTAGGTAACTTTGGGAACATTTGTGGCTAGAGGGTCTAGACGTGCTTGCTGTGCTCTGCCCAGATATAGTTTCTTCCCTGGTTTGAAATCCCATGGGGCTGAGATTGGCAGGCAGAGTGGAGGTAGAGAGAGACCAGGCACCTCTGGAGTGCCCTGAGAATATGGTTCTTCTTCTGGCTGATGGTAGCACTTTCTCTTTGTGAGGAAGGAGCACCTTGAGTGAGGAGGAAAAGCCCTGTAGGATTGTCATTGGCGGTGAGAACTGACGATAGAACACTGGAGTGCAGGTGAGAGTTTATATCCAACAGATTCTGCATATGCCGGACCCTGGCTCTACATGGCAGCCGCCAACCTGTCCATGAAGATGGTCAGATCCTTACATGTTACAATTAGTTAGGTACAGATAGTGTTTGTGGTAATCCTCCAAACTTCGAGCGATTTTGCCCAGTGCCTGTTGTTCCAGTGTCTGCCTGTGCATCTGGATAAATGTCCGATACCCTGGGGTCCTTCCCTATCCAGAGCTGAGCAGGTGTCTGATCTCCAGAAGATCTCTGTGTGCCAGGGACCTGGGGTATTGCTTCCTTGACCAGCTACGGAGACATGGCAGTGATATATTCACCAGAATGTGCTTCTGACTCTAATCTAACCAATGTACCCACTGTAGTTTCAATATCTAATCTAATGGAAGGTGCCAGGAGGCAGCCTTGTCAGTGCTTCTCATGTGGAGTTAGTGGCTTCTTCTCAGAGTGGGGGGGTGGTGGTTAGTGGCAGGAGTAAATGATGTCCTGAGGGACTGCTGTCTTCAGGGTGGCAATCTTATGGATGTCATTAATGCCTACAAAAGACAGAAAAGAGGAGTTGTGAAGTAGGGGTAGGAACTTGGGCATTTTCATAATATATTACAACACTGGCAATGAATGTAGCACAGCAGTTGATAATTAATCCAACTTGGTTGGCAGGACACTGAGGTCTTAGTATCACCACATGAGCTGTTACTGTCCTCTCTCGCTAGGGCAAGGGTTCTCCCCATGTAGGAGGTGAGGAGATGGATGCTGGGCAGCCCACCAACCATTTTGGTTCTCTCCCCACTCTGTTGTAGAATGTTTTCTCCTGGAATGAGATAGATAGAGTGAGTTGAACATGGCTGGCACAACTGTTAACGCTGGTGCAAGCAGAGGAAAGGTGCTGCAAATGAGTGCATGGGCAGCGCAGAGGACATTATTAGATTTGGAGGGTTTGCGATCACAGTTCCCTAATATAGATTGTTAACCAGTTGTAAGCAATTTTCAGACAATTCATTGTGTTTGTTGAGAAGCAGTAGTTTAGGTATGATTAAATATTTAATTCGACAAAGAAAGGGAAATATATGGCCCGTCACAGATGAGAATGCTTTACCAATCTCAAAGCTGTTTTGCAGAATGAACCAGAGATGGCAGGTCCCTACGGTTTTGGTGTGGTGGAGTATTCAGCTCTGATGTTAAAAAGTCTTTGGTGACAGGCTTTTGTTCTTCCCTTGGCCTGATGTTGGGCAATTTCTGGCATTTTTCTCAAGAGGTGGTGGCTTGTTCTCCTGGATCTCCTCACCCTCTCTCTCTCTCTTTATCTCTCACTTCCCACCTACCCCTGTTTATACACCTTATTTTGTGGATGAAAATCTATGCTGTGTCATTCACCTGTCTGAACCCTCTTGGCCAACGTCCATGGGCAACTACTCGTGATACCAGGATGATCATTGTTTCCTTGACCATCTCCATCTGAATGTTAGTTTTCACTCCTTCTAAGCCCAAAACATCCTATTTTCCCAAACACTGCATTGATAATAAGATTGTGTGGCACTTAATATCTATTTACATTTATCGATATCTATTAACACAGTTAAGTGGGGTGGCATGGTGGCTCAGTGGTTAGCACTGCTGCCTCACAGCGCTACGGACCCAGATTTGATTCCACCCTCGGGCATCTGTCTATGTGGAGGTCGCACATTCTCCCCGTGTCTGCGGGGATTTCCATTGGGTGCTCCAGTTTCCTCCCACAGTCCAAAGATGTGCAAGTTAGGTGGATTGGCCATGCTAAATTGTCCATAGTGTCCAAGGATGTGCAAGTTAGATGTGTTAGCCATGGGAAATGTAGGATTGCAGAGAAAGGGTAGGTGGATGAATCTGGGTGGGATGCTCTTTGGAGGGTCAAGGGGAGCTTGTTGGGTTGAATGTCCTTTTTTAACACTGTAGGGATTTCTGTGGAGTTCTAACTGAGGTCACATTGTGCATAGGAAGACTAAATATGGAATACTAAAATGACTCAGAAATATCCATATTGAATTCTCAAACCTCATTCTGAACTAAACTATC
Source organism: Rhincodon typus (assembly GCF_021869965.1). Lineage (NCBI taxonomy): Eukaryota > Metazoa > Chordata > Chondrichthyes > Orectolobiformes > Rhincodontidae > Rhincodon > Rhincodon typus. The sequence goes on along the minus strand of NC_063345.1, from coordinate 22,971,722 downwards.
TATTCCTAAAGTAAAAGTTTGGACCCCTGCATTCTTTGTAGTTTGTGAAGCTGTAAGAGTTTGTTGAGAGGTTGTCAACTTGACAGAATCAAAAAGAAGTTTAGCCAGCAGCCCAAGAAGGATAACGGAAAAGAAGTCATAAAATTATCTCAGAAGTTCTAGAAGGCAAACTGAATAGATTTAGCTAAGTAAGAAATTAAAGGTTTGAGATATGTGTGACATTTCCCTAGGATTTGAGTTTCTAAAATGGATATTGCAGGGAAAGAGATTGAAACCTTGTTTTGCTATTTATGTTAAGATCTTTCTAACTCCCTTTTGCAAAAATAGTTTGGTTTGTGTTTTCTTTTCTTGCTTTTGTGTGACAAACTTGTGTTCTATTGATTAAAAGTGTTCGATTATTAAAGAGTTGTTAATCACTACCAGGTTCACCAATTACATATATTCAACTTCGATGTATCAAGTCAGGTTTCACTTTGGGATCTGACTTGTCCAGTATTACCATCTCTGGGTCCTCTCAACAATCTTAGTAGCAATATACAGAATGGTTCTGAAGAAGAATCACTGGAGTCAAAACGTTAACACCATTTTCTCTCATAAGATGCTGCCAGACTTGCTGAGTTTCTCCAGCAATTTCTGTTATTGCAATAAACTACATCTTGTTTACTCTACAAGACTCTTCCCATTAAACTAGGTGGCTACCCTCATGCACAGGCCAGATCACATAAGGCCTTAAAGAACCCACATATTTAAAACACACATATAGCAGCATATGCAACAAGCAGCAGATGGACTGAGACAGCCACAGACTTGGACTATGTTCTGGAGGTGAAAATTGGCAGTCTTGGTGATGGCATGGATGTGCGGTCAGAAGTTTATCTCAAACACAATTCCAAGGTTATGAACAATCTGGGTCAGTTTCATACATTTCCTTTGGGAGAGATATGGACTTAATGGCTAAAGAGTAGAGACTGAAAATAATGGCTTTTGTCTTCCCAGTATTTAATTGGAGGCAATTTCTGCTCATCCATTACTGGGTGTTGGGCAAACAGTCCGCCAATTTAGAGATAGTAGACATGTCACGTAAGGTAATAGTGGGTATTCTCAGTGTGATCGTGGAGCTTTGTATCCAGGTGATGTCATCCAGGGGCAGCACATAGATTAGAAGTGAAAAGGGGCTGAGGATAGGTCAGGGAAAGTGAGAGGTAAAGCTGAACCCCAGTTATTGTTTAGAATAGGTGGATATATCTGGATGGATAGACAGGTTTTTATTTGAAGCAAAGCTCCGAGTTAGAAAAGGATACAAGGGAATAAAAATGGCAAAATGAACTAAAATATTTATCTACAGTTATTCACACAGTGTATACTGCTTTTAAGAGCTTCAGTGGAAGCCCAAGGAGTAGATGCTGTAGTTGTGTACTAAATTATCTTTACCAGAATAGAAATTTTGGTAAGAAAATCATACTGGAGACCCATCGTTGTTGTTCTTTTACTCTGATATATAACTGCCACTGAGACGTATAAAACTAGCAAACTGTGCAAGTAACTGTACATCATTACTTAGTTTTAAATCCTTTGAAAATATTAAAACAATTACTCCCAGAACATTTCAGAAATGCAAAACACTGGCCAAATTCACTGGCAAATGAATCCTGGGCAAGCAGCCAGCTATATCCCCACACTTAATCATAGACAGCTTTACTGTGTCTTTCCAGTGGGTTTCCAAATCTTACTCAAATTAGGAGTATTGTCATGGTGAAAAAAATTGTAACAATAAATACCAGTGGGTCATTGGAAACTCAATAGCCTCACGTTGTCAAAACATTAGATAAAACAACAGAATGACACATAATCTTGGTAGTTTAATACATTACAAGATCATTTGGAAGCAAAAACAAAATACTTATGCAATTTTAATTGTGATATTATTCAACTTTGGCAGCATTGTGATCAGTGAAACGAATTAAATGTTCTGTCATAATCTTTCAGGTACCTGTCTTACCTGTAATTTAAAGCTGTGAAAACTCTCTTAGTTCTATCTAAAGTACTCACGCTTCCCCAACTGACAGAAGGCAGACAAGAATTTTTTTCCACTTGTGTCTATCAACATGTTCTGATCCAGTAGTTAGCAGTTTCCCAAAAGTGGTCTACCATGTATAGTTACTCTGTGAAGTGACTTTAATTTGATGCCTCTTCCTGACATTGTGATGTCAACAGAAGATGAATTGTGCATGGAAATCTGAAACATGGATCTGTTTCCTACAATTCAGTAGCTCAACAAATAGGAGCAAAGGCACTGTCACTGTCCAGCATGCAGTGAAGTTTCTGCTGAGCTACCATAAATCATGGAGTAAAGGTCTACATATATGACAACCCAATTTTTCTGGCCCCATAAATCATAATTTTGAAATATTTGTTATTTAGGTTGACACCCATTTTCAGTTACAACATGTGGTACTTGCATTAATAATTACCTTCAATTTTTCACCTCATAAAGCATGTTTATTTGCTGATATCTTAAACTGGGCATAAGGTATCAGTCAGACAATGTTGCAAAGATGAGCGGGAATTTGTAACATTTCCACACTTTGTGTTGGATGCTGATGACTATTGAGAATGGCAACCACTCAAAGCTATGCCAATAGTTCACTTTTATATGCAACATATAAGTTACCCTCCATTTCTAGCAGGAATTTTTAAATCTTCAAAGCAATTTATATGTCAACATTTACATTTTGAACGATCATTCTTTGCATCTTTTCTGGGGCACTCAACAATCCACAATTGTTTGAAGCCAATGTTGAAATGTGAGATGATAGTTCTATCCTCACTGCAATCTACTTGGGTTGGGGGGGTTGGGAGCGGGGTGGAAAGGGAAGGACGATGACAGAAACCACGTTCAGGTCAGCTTCACCACCAAATCGATTCAAAGTGGGATTTTTTTTTCTCTCATTCAAATGAAAATAAGCACGCCCTGAGGTACAACATTTGGCTACATTTGGCTTCATTCTGGTCAGTCATTTCAGAAGTGACGGTCAGATTTTTCTGACAATTTCAGAGCCCGCCAGAATTTCTTAAGATGATTAGAATCTTGATGTTGCTTTCTGTTCTGTGTACACCATCAAGTTCCCATGGAAACAACTGAAATTACTTTGACACTGCATGTAGATGTCATGACACCACGCTGCTTGTTAATGTTTATCTTCCTGCTTGCTTCAAAAAAAAACAATTACATAGGAGTTTTAATGCTAGCGAACAAGAAATAAGGTAATCAGAATGAGTTTGAGTTTGGATTTAATCTGATGCCCAATATAGTTTGCTTAACAGTGTTTGATTCTTTTCATAAATGGCAGCCTGAACATTCCAACTCAAAGCTGAATAATGGTCATGTTGTTAAGTTTCCCAGAATGACACACGCATCATTGTATAATGGCTTCCTTCAGTGTGGATATTATGAAGTAATTTCCTTTACTAACATCTGTTTTGACAGAGAATATAGATCTGGAATCGTTAGTGGTAAGGAATCAATATTGATAACTTGACAGTCTAAACATTATCAAATAGATCACAAAGGTCATTATGATCATTTGCAGGAATCAGTTCAAAGAAAACGTTTATCTAGAAACCAAAATCAAATAGTCTTACAAATTGTGTAAATTTAAATGATTAATGTTGGCTATTTCAAATGTTGCAGTTAATAAATGTCTCCAATTTCATTTATCACTCATACTTCACCTCCATGATAATAAATGTATTTTAAAAGTAATTCATTGGTTGCCAAAGACTTAGGACAGGTTGAAGATTTGAAAAGCACTTTATCCATACAAGTTCTTTTAGAGTGTCTGCTGAAGTCTTGCTGAAACCGCAAGCTGGCTGCTACATTCTCACTTCTGCCATTGGTGCTTTGTTATTTTTTTTTATCTGTAAGTTCACAGAAAAATGATCCCCCTAACATGTTACAAGGTCTTTGCTTCCCTTTCAAAGCTGTAGAAGAACTTTGTTTCTCTCACCATCAGACACAGTATTTTTCCTGTACTGTGTAAAATTACTTGCTGTAACAAGATCTAATGCTTGAATATTCTGAAAGCATTTAATGCAATAAAAATATTGGTTACAAGATAGTATTAAATAGGAATAGAACATATGAAATAAATGACACAACTGGCTGTTTGCAGAAAGTAAACCAGATTGTGGTGATTCTGTTACAGTATTTTAAGCAATTGTACATTATTTTGGAATAAAAACTGAAAGAACTGCAGATGCAGTAAATCAGGAGCAAAAACAAAGTTGCTGGAAAAGAACTGATTCTGAGTTCTGAGGACGTTCTGAGGAAGGGTCACCTGACCCAAAACATTAACTCTGTTTTTTTCCTTCACAGATGCTGCCAGACCTATTGAGTTTTTCCAGCAACTTTGTTTTTGTACATTATTTTGGTTTTGGTTTGTTTGTTTAATGTAACGTTTAAGCTCTTCACTGGTAAGTGGCAATATACAAATGCCATTCACATCAGCTTTACTAAAATGTCTGCCATGCTAATATGTCAGAAAAAATATTCTGCTTGTTAGTCATGGAAAGATTAAACCATTTAACACTAAACACTGGTGTGGTTTGAATGGGAAATCTACAAGTCATGTTGATGGATCAGTTCACTATTCTTGGCCAAAGATAGTGAAGTTTCTCTTGCTGGCTTATTTCTAGTTGTGCTGAATGGACCAATACATGAGTAGAAATAAATTCTTATATGGACCTGTAAACTACATTGCAGCTACCAAAAAATCTTCAATTCGTCTGAATAGTTTCTCATGCAGTTTGTTATCAAAAGTATGCAAAGTCTTCCTGTGTGCATCTAAACTCTTAAAAAAAAGAAAGGTGTTATAGGGCCACATTCATTACATAAATAGAGAATACTAAGAAGGAATTATGGAAAACAGTTTACATTCCAGAATTAACTGACACATTGGCAAGGGTATTAAGGCTAAGGGCATTGGTGTCCAACTTCGGTTCAGGCCAGAGAATAAATTGTACAATCTTGTAGTCCTAGTAGAGAATCAGCAATTGAAGGGAAATCTATTTCCAACAACATATGATTAATTCTCCAATTTATTCTTTTTTATAAAAGCATTGGATAATGGATCATACACCTTATAGAATCATAGAGTCATAAAGTGCAGAAAAGGCCCTTCAGCCCATCGATTATCTTTATCATATGGATCCTGTTTCTATTATACTAGAGGTAAGGAAGACTGCTATTTTGAGGGGTGACATGCAGAAAATTAATACAAAATGCATTTCTTTTAAATAATTTTTTTTACAATTACGACATGATGGGGTATGGTTTTCCTAACTTGCTGATTACAGTGAAAAGGCGTTATGAATATGAAATAAATCAGCTGCCAACATTCAGGGATGGGGAAAATGACATGTTGACTATCCTGTGATCCACCGACTATATTCCCAACACTGCCAGTGACAGAGACAGTGGCAAAGTACATCTTTAATATATGTTATACCAACCTGAGACTGCTTATATCTCTGTATTCAGGTCTTAGGGGGCCATTATCCCAAGAAGCCTACCCTGTGGTCTTGTGCTTAGTGTTGTAAACACAGTCAGTGCTGCAGATTTCTTAAGCCTTACGGGGGGTACCAACTTTTGGCTTAGAGAACTTCTACTTATTCTCTGCCACCCTCTGCTCCTCTGATTCTTAGTGAACCGGGTACAGGTATATGCCAACTTGATCCAGTAACCTACTGACAAATGCTGAGAAATAAATAAGACCCTTCTTCCCTCTTAACTTCCCTCTCCCACCACATTGTTTTCAGCTTGGCTGTGCTTATTGAGCACAAACACTCCGCCAAGCCCAGCTTGGCAGAAGTCCCAATTAACAGACCCAGAAACATTCTGACCCTTTCACTTATCTTTTGTTTTGGGTGTGTAAACTCTCCAAACAATTTGGACTGAAGACCAGTTGTTCTACTCATCAGTATCTTGATGATACAAAGAAAATTTTATGGAAATGGATGTAATCACGTGGAAGAGAAAACATCTCCCTAGAGGCTGTAAATGCAGTGTTTAAACTTCATTCTGCATTAGCCTAAGGTGCAAATCTCTCAATGCTATTGCTTGACATTTATTGCAGTTGGCATTATTCCCCTCTCATGATAAATAATGCCAGTTACATCATAAAAAGTGTCAGCAAATTCCACTTCATGGTTTAAGCTTGCCTGTCCATTTCTTTAATGTAATTACCAGATGATTGATAAAAATCTCAGGCAGATTGCTGGGCCTAGGGAGTTTGGAGGTGTGGAGATTGGGGTTGTGGTGGTAAAGGGAGATGGCAGTGGAGGTGGGTCATGCGCAGAGCATGATTTTGTTTATGTTATTTACTGAAATGAATTGCTGTTTAAAACTTATCCACCTGTGTGTATGAAATCACTTTATCCAGATTGAACAAAGATGAATTTTATTGTAATATTCCCTGGGCCACCAGCATGTAACTAGATCTTAGACAATAAAGTACCCTTCAGATCATGGAAAATTACTTACAAAATAACTGGTGAGTTTCAGCCCATTCTGTTGACTTCTGCAAAAATCAAATTTGGAGCTGGAATCGTTAACTCTTTTCCTTTCCATCAACGATTTGATATAATTTGATAAATTCACCCTGACTTTGAAGGTAATGTCCTGTTTTTAGCAAATAGTTAGTCAGCTGAGTGTTGGCATCAAAGCCAAAAGGTTTTATTGTTGAATGTTGGGATTCAACTAATCTTCCATCCTTTCAAAAAGAATTGCCAGTGAAATGTAACAAATAATAAATAGTGGGGCAAATTTTGAGGGTTTCACATTCTGCAAAGTGGGTAAAGTCAGACAAGTATCCGATGGTTCAGAGATATTAGGAACTGCAGATGCTG
>NC_063345.1:22852117-22959816 GCF_021869965.1 Rhincodon typus | reverse complement strand
CAAAAAAATCGAAAATCAAAAATTGCATTTTCTGAAGAAGGGTCCTGACCCAAAATGTCAGCTTTCCTGCTCTTCTGATGCTGCCTGGCCTGCTGTGTTCCTCCAGCTCCATACTGTATTATCTCTGACTCTAGCATCTGCAGTTCTTGCTGTCTCATGTCTGACAGGAGTTTGGCTTGGAGACCTCACAAGGATAAGCCAGTTCAGGCTGTGAATGTTGTACGAGTTGAAGGCCAATGTGGGTGTCAAATACACACCACTCAGATGGCACTCACTTATTCCAAGATTGGTGGAAGCCTGGATATTGGAATCCTGAAACCAGGTAAGGAGAATGTACTGGTGAAGACAGAGACAGAATCTGTGCTGTTGGAGAGACTGGAGTTTCAAACCATCTAGTGAGGATGCCTCCAGTCTGCTGTTGGCATATGGATGTACCAGAGTAACACAGAGGCATTCACCACAATGGGTATGCATTCTAAATACGGCTCAGTTCACAATCTATTGAGGACAAGCCTGTAGCTGATGATGGATGTGACACCCAAGATCTCTGACACTTAGAGGATTGTTGGAGACTTCACTCCTGCTAAGCCCAAAGCAGATAATGTGTCACTGAATTGGGCTGTAAGAAAATTGATAGAGATGCAGAGACTGGGAAGAGAACATCTGGCAGAGATGTCAGAGGCCATTTGCCAGCTTGAGTCAAAAATGGAGGTGTCCATCCCAATTCTGGCTGCCGTCATGACTCCAGCATAGGATCACTTGACTGGCTCCACGGAAAGGGTGGGGACTGCTTCAGAGAGCTGAAACATGCATTGGCTGCTGGATATGTGCTTGGACCTGCACTCTAACATTCTAGCCCATTGGTGTAATGTAGCAATGGCTACGTGAGAGGGAGAACAAGGTACTTTGGCACTCAATGAGTCCAGAAGGTGCTGTCATGCAGAAACATGGCAGAAGGAATTCCAAACAGGCACCATCCCAGGTTACCCAAGGGGACCACTCCATTTCCCCACTGCCAGTGGACCTTATTCCACCAGCAAGGCACTAGACGGAGCAGCTGCACCTCTACAAAAGAGCTTCTGTCGGCCAGAGCCCTCTCGGTCTTTCACTGCCAGAGAATGACCACCCAGGTCATCGGAGGCTACAGGGTGCACCAATAAACACAGACAATGCTGGAGAAACTCAGCAAGTCTGGCAGCATTCATGACGAGAGAAACAGAGTTAACATTTTGAGACCAATATGACTCTGTGTGAGTCAGGTATGACTCTGTTTAAGAACTTCAGAACTCCATTTCTGATGAAGGATCATACTGGACTCGAAATATTAACTCTGATCCACCTCTGCTGAGGATATCAGAGCTGCACTTGGTAGTGGTAGGAAAAGAAAAATTAAGACATTGTAAAGGCATTAAAGTGGCACAAGTATCTATTCACTGTTTGGATGTAACAAAAATGTAAAGATATGTTTAATTTTACTGACTCACTTATGCTGAATTTTATGGCATTGTTGGTTGGTTTCATGCATTTAAGGGTGTTATATTTTGTTCCTGATCAGCTTTGGATGATGTGGACTTATGGAAACACCACTTATGTTACATCATCAATAGTGGCATTTCTGGTGATTCTGACACTTGTAGTTTTATACCTTGGGCATCAGTTGTAAAGTCAGAACACAGCTGGCACCCCAGCAGGTAATGTTCACCCGATTACCATCCCTCAGGATGCAGTCTGCAGCTGAGTCATTGCATGTATTGCTGCTGTGTGCTTGACAGAATTATTTGTAAGGCTTTGCCCCCATTTGTAGAATCTGTCAGTGAAACATGTGTGACATGGCTTCCAACATAGCATGCATATGGCTTTGCTGTACCAAGAGCCGACAGTGCTTTTCCATCCAGTGCCAGAGGTTACAGGAATGAACAGTGTTATACATGCAGAGTTCTAATCATCACGGCTGGCATTGTCTCTGCAATTACATCTGAGCAGTACATCTAGCATCTTTAGGACAGATTTTATTTCAGATTGGTACTTTCACAGGATCACAATACAGCAACGTTTAGGTGGAAACATGAACTTTAATCGAGCCATGAAAACAACACAGCAATGTAATGAAGTAGGAAGTGTGCACAAATGAAGATTCTTTGGGTTCCCAGCTGCCAGAGGTTGATCTCGTTTTGATTATATTATGCATTTGTAAGTGCTTTGCTTTTACGTAGAGTCATGGGTCATTGGGGTGGTTTACAGCATGGAAACAGACCCTTCAGTCCAAGTCATCCATGTTGATCAGATATCCTAAATAAATCTAGTCCCATTTGTCAGCATTAGGCCCATATCCCTCTCAATCCTTCCTATTCATATACCCATCCAGATGCCTTTTAAATGTTGTAATTGTACCAGCCTCCACCACTTCCGCTCATTCCATACACCCACCATCCTTTGTGTGAAAAAGTAGCCCTTTAAATTCCTTTTAAATCTTTCCCTTCTTACCTTAAACCTTTGTCCTGTAGTTTTGGACTCCCCTACCCTGAGGAAAAGATTTTAACTATTCACCCTATCCATGCCCTTCATGATTGTATGTACTTCTACAGCTTTTATAAATAGAGTCTAATATTTTCCCAATTTCAAATGTTAATAACTGGTCAACAATTTCTTGTCTCCCTCACGTTTTGAATAAAGTTGTCACATTGACAGATTTCCACAATCTAAGAATTGTTGGAAGATTACCACCAGTGCATTCATTATTTCTGTTGTTACTTCCTTTAGGATGTCATCCATCAGGTTCAGGGGACCTATTGGCCTTTAGCACCATTATTTTCCTGAGTATATATTTTCTAATGATAGTTATTGTGTTTATTAACTTCACCTTACCCTCCCCCCTTAATACCCCTTCATTTGGTATTTTTGGAATGATAATGGTGACCTCTGACATGAAGACTAATGCAATGTATTTATTCAACTCTTCTGTTACTTCCTGTTTCCTCTTATTATTTCCACAGCCTCATTCTGTAAGGAGCTTACATTCTTCTTTCTTCCTTTTTAATTTTTAAAGAAACTTTAACTGTCTTTTTATATTGCTTGTAAATGTATCATGGTAGTTTCCTTTTTCCCTTTTATGGTCATCTTTTGCATACTTTTAAAACTTTTCCACTCCTCTGATGAATCATTAATATTTGCATTGTATTTTTTTCCCTTGCAGTTTGGTACCAGCCTTAACTTATTTGGTTCTATGATATGTATGTTACTTGCCAAATGTCAGCCCAAACTTGGTAATTTTCCAAGCCTTGCTATACTTGAACAGTTCAGTTGGTTCAATATCTGAGGAGTCACAATTGGTGCTGAATATTGTGCAATCATCAGCAAACATCCCCATTTTGAACTTATGGATGGAAGGGCATTGAAGCAGCAGAAGATGGTTGGGCCTAGGACACTTCCCTGAGGAACTCCTGCAGAGATGTCCTGGAGCTGAAATGACTGATTCCGATAAACACCACCGTCTTACTTTGTGCTAGGTATTAATCAAACCAGCAGAGAGTTTTCTTCCTGATTCCCATTGACTCTAGTTTTGTTAGGCCTCCTTGAAGCCAGACTTGATCAAATGAAGCCTTGATGTCAACTGCAGTCATTCTCACCACATCTGTGGAATTCAGCTCTTTCATTTATGTTTGAGCCAAGGCTGTAATGAGGTCAGCAACTGAGTGATCCTGGCAGAACCCAAACTGAGCGTCAGTGAGCAGATTATTGCTAAACAAATGCTGGTTGATAGCACAGTTTGTGTTCTCTACCATCACTTTACTGATGATCAAGAATAGACATTTTTATTGTTTATTTTGTAAACAGGACAAACTTGGACCATTTTCCACATTGTCAGGTAGATGTTAGCTATACTGGAACAACAAGACTAGAAATATATATATATCTATCTTTCCTGATCCTTGCATGATCAACTAATGGGAGTTGCTTTTCTTTGTCTACCTTATCTGAATTTGTCAGAATCTTCCACTCTTATAAGGAATCAGCCTTCAACCTCCTTCATTTTGTTAGACAATGACCCTAAATTCTCCAATCGAACTTTGTAGCTAAAGTCACCTATCCCTGGAACCTGCCTGGTAAGTCTCCTCAGCACCCTTCTACTTCCTTTCTAATGGGTGGTGACCAGAAGTGAACGGAGTACTTTAACAGCAGCCTAAATAGAGCTTATTAGAAGTTCAGCATAACGTTGCTACTTTTGTACTCAATACCTATATTTATGAAGCGTAATTTTCTGTATGCTTTCCTAGCCACTTTCTCAATATGTCCTTGCACCTTTAAAGATCTATTCACATACACCCACAAAGCCTTTTGTCCCCTCAAACTCTTTACAAATGTGTCATTAAGTCTATATTTCCAGTCCCCGGCTCTTCTGCCAAAATACATCATCTCACACTTCTATCTGCCACTTGTCTAACTATTCTGCTAGCCTATCCTTGTCTTGATTCAGTTGCTATGCATCAGCTTCAGTGTTCACCATCACTCTTATTTCAATATCCAGGTCATTTATATGTATTAAAAAACCCCAGTAATCTGAGCACTGATCCTTGGGAAACATAACTGTCTACCATCCTCCAGTCTGATAAAAAGCCATTTACTACAAATGGCTGTCTTCAGCCTTTAAGCCAATTTTTTATCCAAAAGAACACTGAACTCCTTACTCTATGAACCTCACTCTTGTAAATCAGCCTCATATATGGTATAGTCTCAAACACTTCCTTAAATTAATTATGACTATGTTAGGGGGTAAACTGATTTCTTTCCTTGCCCCCTCCTACACTGGTCACAACAATGTTTGAATTTAAAAATGGCGGTAACATTGCCTAATTAAAACACACACACCTATACATTCATACCCCCGCACCATCACCACCCCAACAGAAAAACAGATTGTCCCAAATGCTGAAGACACTTTACACCCAAGATGGTGGCAATGAGGTGTCTACTTGGATCAGGCATAGCTGGCTGAAGTTGTTTTTCCGGAGGCAGTGGTATAGATTTCAAATTCACCTTTACAAACCTTCACGTTTGGTGAACAGGATTTTAAGTTGGTTTACAACACACACCTTTAATAAGAGAGGTTTCAAAGAAAAGAAAACAGGAAGGCAAAAGCTGCTACTCCAGGTTATCTTTCTGAATAAAAACCCAAAAGAGCTACAGATGCTGTAAATCAGGAACAAAAACAGAAATTGCTGGAAAAGGTCAGCAGGTCTGGCAGCATCTGTGAAGAGAAATCAGAGTTAACGTTTCGGGTCCGGTGACTCTTCGTCAGAACTGATGGTAGCTAGGAAAATGCTGGTTTATATGTAGAAGATTGAGAAGGGAAGAGGGTAAGGAGTGAACGATAGGTGGAGATAGAGCCCAGAGAGAGAGAAGGACAGTTGGACAGACAAAGGAGTGGATAACGATCTGGCTAGGTGTGTGAATAGTTGTTAATGGAGACTGTTAGTGACTAACATTGGATAGTGTGTAATGGCAAGCTATGTGATGACAAGGCCTGGTGTGTGGGGTAGGGGGCTGGGACATGGGAGATTTCAAACCCTAAAATTATTGAACTTGATATTGAGTCCAGAGAGCTGCAGGGTCCCTAAGTGGAAAATGAGGTGTTGTTCTTTCAGCTTGCGCTGAGCTTTGCTGGAACACTGCAGCAAACCTGAGACAGAGATGTTGGCCAGGGAACAGGGTGGTGTGTTAAAGAGGCAGGTAAGTAGCTCAGGATCTTTTGCAGGTGGAACATAGATGATCTGCGAAGCAGTCACCCATTCTACGCTTTGTTTCACCAATGTAGAGGAGGCCACATTGTGAGCAGCGGATGCAGTAGACTAGATTGTGGGAAGTGCAGGTGAAGTGTTGCTTCACCTGGAAGGTATGTTTGGGCCTTTGGATACTGAGGAGGAGGAGGTAAATGAGCAGGTGTTACACCTTCACCAGTTGCAGGGGAAGGTGCTGTAGGGTGTGTTAGGCTTGAAAGAAGAGTGGACCAGGGTGTCATGGAGGGAACAGTCCCTGCAGAAGGCGGACAATGGAGGGGAGGGGATTATGTGTCTGATGGTGGCATCTCGCTGGATGTGGAAGTGCTGGCTGATGATCTTATGGATGCGAATGCTCGTGGGATGGTAGGTAAGAACAAGGGGAACGCTATCGCCGTTGCTGGAGGGAAGAGAGAGGGTGAGGGCAGAAGTGTGGGAGATGGGTCGGACCAGGTTGAGGGCCCTGTTGACAACAGTGATGGGGAATCATCAGTTGAGGAAGAAGGTGTACATTTCAGAGACTCCCTTTTCGAAGTTGGCCTCATCAGAACATATGCAACGGAGACGGAGGAACTGAGAGAATGTGATGGAGTCTTTACAGGAAGCAATGTGTGAGGATACATAGTCCTCACATAGTGTGGGAGTCAGTGGGTTTATAGTGGATATTAGTGGCCAGTCTATATCCGGAAATGGAAACAGAGATGTCGAGGAAGGGAAGGGAGGAGTCAGAAATAGACCAGGAGAAAGTGAGGTTGGGGTGGAAATTGGAAGCAAAATCAATGAACTTTTCCAATTCCAGACGAGAGAGTGACGCAACATTGATGATATCATTGATAAAGCCATGTGTGTGTGTGGTCAGTGGCGTGTAGCAACATTGAGCAACCCGTTCTCCCAGCAACACTGCTTGTGTGTGCTCCTGTTGCAACTCTCTATTCTGAGAGAAGACAATAAGGATCCCTAAATGGTTTACGGAACGGGTATCAACTGCCCAATGCAGTGAGGGAGAGTAAACTACAAAATATTAGCTGTATTTCCTATACCGGCTTGGCACTGAAACCACCAGTATCATGGAGCTGAATCTGGGGCCATAATGTTTTAAACTTGTGTGCATTTTCTTAGTAATTATGACCCACTTGGGTAGGTATGCTTATTCTCAAACTCCACTACACCCAGGGTCATCACAAAGTTAATCATTTAATCAAATTACACAAAGTCCTAATCTACCTGTCTGAGGAAGAGTCACCGGACCTGAAACGTTAACTCTGTTTTCTCCTTCACAGATACTGCCAGACCTGCTGAGCTTTTCTAGCAACTTTGTCTGATCCCATTAAGTTAACAAAAAACACTGACCAGGCACTAAACAAGCACTGTTTGTGGTAAATAAATAAATTCTAATTACAAGTGAATCGCTATGAACTTTAACATATGTCTCTCCTAAGTAAAACTCTATCCCTTTTTAAAACCCACGCACATGTACAGACAGGCACAGACAATAACAAAAATTGTTAGGGTAGAGGGGAGAAAATTATGGAAACACAGTTCAAAGCATCAGTCCTTAGGCTTTGATAAGCCATTCCTCTTTCCTGCCAAGACCTTCTGTTCTCCAAAGTCCTTCCTTCCAGACTCACAATTCTTTGCCAAAGCCAGAGGAGGTTAAACATTAATTGTTCAGTTTTGCAGTCACTGGTTAGAGGCAAAACCTTGTAGCAAATGATGGGACAGAATAACTGACCGTCTTCAGGCTTGTGTTACTTTGCTATGGAGATATAGGGACAGACCCAACTTCGTCCAGTCTGAAATTTCTTCTGCCACTGTAACATTCATACACACATCCTGTTCAGTTGCCCTGGAAATACTAGTGAGCTGTCATCAGGTCGATGACATTTGGCATCCAAAACTGGCCACCACTGCACAAACCATTCAGCTAACTGTTGCTATGATAAAAAGGTGTAGAGCTGGATGAACACAGCAGGCCAAGCAGCATCAGAGGAGCAGGAAAGCTGACGTTTTGGGGCCTAGACCCTTCTTCGAAAATTTTTCGAAAGAGGGGCCAGGCCCCAAAACGTCAGCTTTCCTGCTCCTCTGATGCTGCTTGGCCTGCTGTGTTCATCCAGCTCTACACCTTTTTATCTCAGATTCTCCAGCATCTGCAGTTCTTGCTATCAGCTAACTGTTGCTATCTGAATCTCACTTTGCACATACTCCAGTGCTGTGACATCTTACCTCACCTCTCCCAAAGCTCGCAATGCCGTAATGAAAAGACAACTCAAAATCAGTTCCGGTAACTTGTTTTATAAAGTGCAGCAACTCATTCCACAGTCAGAGCTTCATACAGTACAGAAGAGGCTCTTCATCCAATCAGATCTCTGCTGACCAACACTACTTCCACTTTCCAGCACTTGGCCACAGCCTTCAACCTTATGAAGTTCCAAGTGTGCTTCCAAGTATTTTTGAACGTTTGGGAGGATTCCCACCTCTACTGCCCTCCAATGAATTCCAAATTCCTACTACTCTCATCCTGTCTAAACCTACTACCCTTCACCTTATAATTATGACCCCTCCTTCTTGACTCTTCAACTAAGGGTGAACAGCTACTTCCTATACAGCTTGTCCATGCCTTTCATAATTTTTGCACCTCAAACAGATCCTCTCTCACCTTTCCGTGCTTTAAAGGAAACAACCCAGGCTTATCCAACCTCTCTTCATAGAGAAAATGCTTCAACCGAGGCAACATCTGGTGAATCTTGTCTTCACCCCTCCAACGCAATTACACCCTTCCTACAGCGTGGCGATCAGAACTGCACACGGTATTCCAGCTGAGGCCTAATCAAAGTTTTGTACAGCTCCAACATAACCTCCCTGCCCTTATAAATTATGCCACAGTCGATAAAGGTAAGTGTCCTGCATGCCTACTTAATTGCCCTAGTAACTTGTCTTGCTGACTTCTGGGATCTGTGAATAAGACTGAAAGATCCTTCTGTTCCTCTGAACTTCTTAGCATCCTGCCATTCATTAAATACTACCTTGTTTTTGTTACTTCTGCCAAGTGTCTCACAGTTATCAGGATTAAATTCCACCTGTTATTGATATGCCCCTCTGACAAACCTGTCTTTACCTTCCTGTTGAAAAAGATCCTCTTTCTCAGTATTAACTGCCTGACTAATCTTTGTGTCATCCCAGACATACTTATTATCCGTCACATATTCTCATTTATATTGGCTATATACATATATCATGAACAATGAGGGACGTAGTACTGATCCCTATGGTACACCAATAGAAACTGGTCTCTAGTCACACAAACAGCCTTCGATCACCATCTTTTGTCTCCTAAGCCAGTTTTTATTCCATCTAGATAAGTTACCCTAGATCCCATGTGTTTTACCTTCTTTATCAGTTTCCTATGTGGGAAAGGTTTTGCTGAAAGCTATATAAACTACATCAACAGCACAGCCCTCATCATGACTAGCTAATGTGGTATATTCAAGTATATCCCTCCAGATTACTTCACACTTCTGAAGTAGTCTGACAAGATCTTCCCATTGTCCTTCCTCTAAATAAGAGGACAGAGTGTCTAGCTGTCCCAGTGCTTCTGTGTTGGGCTAATGGAATTCAGTAGATTCACTTTGAGAACTGACTACCTTTCCTTCAACCTCACTCTTATTGTCTCTGTCATCACTGATCACAATGACCAGCTGACACCCAATCCACCTTATCCTCCTCCTTTTGATGATGCATTTCAATACGTTTCAGCATCATAACCAATTCTTCTTTCTGCAATCTGGCTTATCTAACAGATAAGTCACTTTATCAACCCCACTCCCTCCACCTCCCTTTTTTGGAACATTGAATTTTACTTTCAGAGGTTAACCTTGCAAAGGCAGCAATGTCAACACTTCATCTCCTGTTTGATACACTCTAGTTGCTGAACGTCTAACTGTCTATTCTTTCACTTTTGCTTGTGAAACTTTTACACGGTCTTATGCTACAAGCTCCTGTGATTCTTTGTGTGATCTAACATTGAGGATTTGTCTTTTTACGTTGAGAATTTTTCTCTCATCAATTTTATACGACACCTAATATCATGGCCATGAAACAATTTAAAATAACTAAACCCAATCAATTCATTTGGGAAATCTTGGGTAGTAAATAGTTAGAAATCAAATCCTTTGTCCCAATCCTGTGGGTAATTTGTGACAGTGTGACTTAATCAAGGTTTTGAGAGACTGATGGTATCTCTCCAAACTTCCCTGTGTTTGTGGGTGATATGCAATTGGCTTCAATTGTTTTATACCCAAACTATTGGTGATATTCTGGAAATCAGATTGTATCTCAAATAGTAGTCATAATGAGTAAAAATTTAAGTTAACTTTCCACCACTCCCAAAAGCTACCTCTAGTAATCAGGTTGTCATATAAATAATTGTAAGGATGTACCAATGAAAAAAAACACCCAAAGAACTACAGCTACTGGAAATCAGAAACAAAAACAGAAATTGCTGTAAAAACTCAGCAGGTCTGGCAGCATCTGTGGAGAGAAAGCAGAGTTAACATTTCAGGTCCCAGTACCTTTTTCAGAACAGGATGCCCTGGTTTCCTTTTTAATAATGGATCTGTACAACTACTACCATTCGACTGATTTGTCAAAAACTGGTCCAGGTTTCATGCCAGTTGGTGCTGATTTCATTTAGATGTTGATGTTTTCCCACCATCTGTCATTTACAACTCATTTTACAGAACTGCACTATATTTTTTATGAAGTTTTGGCCATGTAAAATACCTGTTTATCAATGCTTGTGTTTTCCATATTCCCCCCTTCCTGCCGTACGAATTTCATGTGTTACTTGTAATATCCTCTTACAATATCTGGGAGGTACAATTATATGTTGAATAGTTGTCTATTCTTTGACCTCAGATCTGTGAAGGTGTGTCCACTTCCTCATCAGAAAACTGTTCTGAATGTAGTCGTATTTTAGAACACCTACAGCTACAGCTTCAGTGTGAGCTGCCTGTGTTAGTTTACTTAAATCCAGATCTGCTTCCCGAGCTTCAATTATTGAAGACATGCCAAACATTCCTTTCAAATTATCCTGTTTTTAATAGGATTCTGGCTGCCCTAATATCTGCCTGTGGTATTACTGTGGTCTCCAGGAATAGACTTTGTTTGGTCCTTGCTCTGCTCAATACACACTATGGAAAAATACCCTGAAAACATTTTTACAACTGTTCTGTCTCTTTAGACAACAGGTAATTTCCTAATTCACCTGACAACCACTTATCTAGACAAGAAGTCACATTCCAATTGGACTTTGTACTCTGGGATATCCTCTCCATCTCGCCTGTTAACCTACATTTTGCATTTAAGTGAAATATCTGGAGGGAAAACTAAATCCTTCACCAGCAAGAGAGTTTGAGTAGCCCTGTATCCTTTAGTGTAGTTACAAGCTTGGTGGCATCATTTGAAAAAGGAGTGGTTACCTTAAATTCTTTTTCATGTACCCGATTAGAGAACTCGGTGGGACCTCTAATTGTTGGGGTGGCACAATGGCTCAGTGGTTGGCACTGCTGCCTCACAGCGCCAGGGACCTGGGTTTGATTCCAGCCTCAGGTGACTGTCTGTGTGGAGTTTGCACATTCTCCCCATGTCTGCGTGGGTTTCCTCTGGGTGCTCTGGTTTCCTCCCACAGTCCAAAGACACGCAGGTTAGGTGAATTGGCTATAGGGATGTGTAGATTATGTGGGTTATAAGGGGGATGAGTCTGGGTGGGATGCTCTGAGGTTTTGTGTGGACTTGTTGGGCTGAAGGGCCTGTTTCCACACTGTAGGGATTCTATGATCTATGTACTTCTTCTGCACTCACAACAGTGTTTACCTCCAGTCACTTAGTTGGAGTTAAAATTAGAATTTCCTTTGTCTTAGCAGCCAACTGACTCTACATGAGCAACATCCAGTTTTCCTTCAGCCAATTCATTTGTCTCACTATTTTCTCAAAGGACTTGGAGGAATCTACAGCCTTTTCCTCAAAGATAAACATTTCATTGTTAGTCTTTTGATTATGACTCAGATTCTCTCATTAGAGCCTGCATCAGCATCTGACATCTTTCTCCTTGAACTGTAGTGTTTTCAGCCTATTCATGTTCCCTCTCTTTCCTTTTCTGTTCCCTTTGCAATCCAAATTCTAGTTTTCTCATTTCCATTTCCAACACCATTTTGTTTTGTATTTTTCTGCTCTTTGGAATTCATTCCTTTTTTTATTTATAAAACTAAATGCTGTGCTAATACTTCAATTCTGACTGCATCCTTAGCATCCAATATCACCTCCAACTCACTTGCCAATTCAATTAACCTAACTTTTGACACTTCATTTAAGAATGTCAGGGGCGACTCTACCAACTGCAGGAACTCCTTGGAACTTCCAGTTCAGTTGTTATTTTTAGTCCAGAATCACTTTTACTTTACAAATTTACTTTAATCACATACTAATACCACATCCAAATTCTCCTTGTCTCTGTTTCAAAATGGTCTGGTGTATGCCCCTAATATCTTTATTTAAAATTCATTTGTGGGATGTGGGCATCGCTGGCTGGCCAGCATTTCTTGCCCATCCCTAGTTGCCCTTAAGAAGGTGGTGGTGAGCTGCCTTCTTGAACTGCTGCAGTCCACACAATGCCATTAGGAAGGGACTCGCTTGGGAAATTGTACTAATTCTCAAGACCCACTACCCTTGGAGTCATCACAAAATCCTTAATCTACCTATCTAATAAAATTAGGTTAACAGAAAACATTGACCAGGTTCCTGTACATGACAAAAACGATTTATTACAAAATGGTAAAGTTGAGCCATGCCAGAAAGGAAAACCAATAAAACATGTGAATGACACATACTAGTCTGACTTTTTTTTTAACAACTCAAAACAATGTTCCAGTATGAACAGTATGTTCATTTCCAAGTATCACGCTCTATTTTATTGCTTTTTGCCCTCTGGAAAGTAAACGGCTATGACTGTACTCGTCAAAACTCTACTCTCATTTAAAACCCTTACATAAATATACAGAATGACACAGAGAAACAAAAAAAAACTGTGGTGCTATGTGCGAAGGGAAAGAAGAACTAGGGAAACACGCTTCAATAATACTAGTCCACAGGCTTTATATAAGATTTTCTTTTCCTTCCCAAAACCAGGCTTTAGATTCTTCGTTCCAGAGGGATATAGAGAAAAACCCTGCTTCTCATAGTCTGGAAAGCCTTCTTCCTGTGGATTGTTCACACACAAAAATTGTTCAGTTACCCAGGAACTAATCAGACAGTTGTTTTCAGGCCGATGAACATTGGCATCCACAACTGGTCACAATAGCACAAACCAGTCAACTACCTGTTGCTAGTTGAATCTCACTTTGTACCACACTCCAGTGTCAGAGTATCTTATTTCTCCTCCCCACTGCTTTCAAAGCAACAGTGTAAACGTAACCCACAATGTTTTTTTAGAAGTGTAGCAATTCCTTTTACAGTTCTTGATTTAAACAGCCTGTCTTCCATTCTATTTACACTTAAATATAAGATAAAATAAAAATACTGTTTTTACAAAGCCAATGTAACAATTTCCATAAAGAGAAATTACATAGAATATTACTTCATCACCATTTTAGGCAGCATTCGATCCATGATTCAGTTTACTTTGTATGATTCATATAGTACTAAGAATTTCTGCAAAATATTTCTTTTAGTTGTCATATAACTGAAAGGGAAGCTTTAAAAAAATACTAGAATGTTTTTAGAATGGTCAGTATACAAATTTTGTATTACTTAGTGCCAGTTCTGTTTGCATCGATAATACTGTAAATCATATTCCTGCCAGACTTGTTTACTATGCTGCTTTCCCTGTCATGCTTTGTTGATCATATCCCCAGTGCTTTAAAACAATCTAACCTCCAGCTTGCTGTAAACCAAACTACAGGAGATAATTAATTAATCAGCTCTCACATGGAATTGCTTCTAGTAAGTCAAAAGTTTGATTAAAAACAAGGGATTAGGGACACCAACTTATCAACACTGGGAACAGATCTGGTATTTTGAAGCACTGGGAAAAAGAGTCAGGAATAATTACATTAGAATGGAAGTCCCATTGTCTGAGAACATTGGTCGGCTTATTCTGGAAACGCTGGAGCGGTACTAAGATCTGAGATCATTGGCAAGAAAGTCTTAGCATATAAGAATATTGAAAAGGTCTAGAAAGGAAATCACAAGGACAGCAACTTTGTGAGCAGTGGAGGAGTGGTCCAGGACTCATGTGACAAAGGGACACAAGGTGCGAGTTCTTGTGGATTGGCAAGAATGAAAGAGGCTATGAGCATTGAAGAGAGAAGTAGCGTCTGATAATTTTGAGATTGTTTAGATGTGACATTATTGAAGATTGATCACGCTGTGGGCTAGGGCATATTGGAAAATGGGACCCCTTTAAGTCTATCAAGGCTGGTCACAGACTGAAGTCATTATTGTTATTCAGTTCATGTATTTATATTTCAAAACATCAAAGCACTTCAAAGTAAGTTTTCTGTTTCTTAACATTAATGAGATCCCAAGCAGGAGCGCCTATATAGAAAAATTACACCTCAATACAAATTAATGATTGTCAACTTAGACTGTTTGAAAACCTTCTGAGTTTTGGAATTTTGCCCTAAATCTCCTTCCTATCTGTCTCTCCTCCTTAAAGATGCTTCCTAAAACTTCAGAGACCAAGGTTTTCACATTTATTTTAAAACATCCTAAAAACTTCCAGAAGTCTGAGGTAAGTAATGTGTTTAATGTCTGGCACAAACTAAAATGAAACAAATGTACAGCAGAGGTAAAAGTCACATGACTACAGCAAGCCAGCTAGCACACTATGTACAGTCGCACTTCTCCAACATCCCACCTTTCAAGATGAGTGTGAGTTGTCAATTTGTCATGTACCTGGTTGGTCCTGGGGTGATATTCCTTCCCTGTGCAGTGTCATTCCTGTGTGAGTGCTTGATCATTGAAAGATACTTGTCTTTTGCATTCAATGTTCCTGCTGGCTTGATGACTCCTAGAATTTGTCAAGCTGCTGTTCCTAGCTTTTTTTGATCCAAGTGAAATATACTACTTGCTTTATGACCCAGTGCTGCTGCAGACACTAAACAAGAAGCTGACACTGACGTTCACACACTGATGCTAGATTAGGGAAGAACAAAAGAACAAGAACAAAGAAAATTACAGCACAGGAACAGGCCCTTCGACCCTCCAAGCCTGCACTGAAATACTGCCCGTCACAACTAAAACCCCCTGCCCTTCCGAGGACCGTATCCCTCTATCCCCATCCCATTTGTGCATTTGTCAAGACACCCTTTAAAAGTCACTATAATATCTGCTTCCACTACCTCCCCCGGCAGCAAGTTCCAGGCACCCACCACCCTCCGTGTAAAAAACTTGCCTCGTACATCACCTTTAAACCTTGCCCCTCACACCTTAAACCTATGGCCCCTGGTAACTGATTCTTCCACCCTGGGAGAAAGCTTCTGACTGTCTAGTCTGTCCATGCCCTTCATAATCTTGTAGGTCCCCCCTCAACCTCTGTCATTCCAGTGAGAACAATCCAAGTTTCTCCAATCTCTCCTCATAGCTAGTGCCCTCTATATCAGGCAACATCCTGACAAATCTTTTCTGTACCCTCTCCAAAGCCACCACATCCTTCTGGTAGTGTGGCGACCAGAATTGAACACAATATTCCAAATGCAGCCTAACTAAGGTCCTATAAAGCTGCAACATTACCTGCCAATTTTTAAACTCAATGCCCCGGCCAATAAAGGCAAGCATGCCATATGCATTATTGACTACCTTCTCCACCTGCGTTGCCACTTTCAGTGACCTGCGTACCTGTACACCCAGATCCCTCTGCCTATCAGTACTCTTAAGGGTTCTGCCATTTACTGTATATTTTCCATCTGGATTAGACCTTCCAAAATGCATTACCTCACA
Organism: Rhincodon typus; assembly: GCF_021869965.1. Lineage (NCBI taxonomy): Eukaryota > Metazoa > Chordata > Chondrichthyes > Orectolobiformes > Rhincodontidae > Rhincodon > Rhincodon typus. Next base: position 22,944,049 of record NC_063345.1, on the reverse strand, counting down.
TTTTTCCAGATTAAACTCCATCTGCCATCTTTCTGCCCAAGCCACCAACCGATCTACGTCCAGCTGTATCCTTTGATGGTCCTCATTGCTCTCCGCAATTCCACCAACCTTTGTGTCATCGGCAGACTTACTAATCAGATCAGTTACATTCTCCTCCCAATCATTTATATATATTACAAACAGCAAAGATCCCAACAATGATCCCTGAGGAACGCCACATGTCACAACCCTCCATTCAGAAACGCACCCTTCCACTGCTACCCTCCGTCTTCTATGACCGAGCCAGCTTTTTATCCATCTTGCAAGCTTACCTCTGACCCCGTGTGACTTTACCTTCTGTATCAGCCTGCCAATGCAGACCTTGTCAAAGGCCTTACTGAAGTCCATGTAGACAACATCCGCTGCCCTACCCTTATTGATAATTTTTGTTACTTCCTCAAAAAACTCAACTAAGTTAATGAGACACGACCTCCCCTTCACAAAACCACGTTACGTTGCCTCTCGCTAATACCAGAACTTTGCTAGATAACTGGTTTGTGCATCTGTGCTACAACTCACACTTTTTCCAGATCAATACAAAATAATTTTGCTCTCAATAGATGCTTTTGCTATTTGTACTTGACTTCAGGTATCTTCAATGGCATTTCTTCCTTGCTTCTGCTGCTCTGTGATGACGGCCTTTTACGTTTTCACTTGCTTAGCATCAGCTCTTCGAAAAATGATCTCTTGGATGTCTGATCTTACTTTCCTAATTTACAAGGATGTCCTGGATCAGTGGGGTTATCTATTCTTCTATCTTATATTTCAGATTGTATTAAAGAGCAGCTGGAAAGTTTCGCATCAGATGCCGAGTTGCTCCCTCAGCTCATCTACTTTGAGATGATTTTCACCAGAAAGATATTCACAATCTGTGAGCACATTTTTGTAATCTTCCAAGGTTTAGAAGCAGTCAGTGAATTGCTGCAAATCTCTCCCGGGATTTGTAGGGTTACCAATGCAAAACTTAGATTTGCTTCACCTGAAATGATTTTGCTGAATATTTACTAGCTGGAACTCCAGATCTTCATTATTCTCAGAATTGGTTTCTCAGTTTCACTTATTCTCTTGGGATGAATTTAATTCCATTGCCTCAAATTCCATAGTTGGGGAACTACTGTAATCCAATTTACACTGGCCTGTGGAGCTTATAATGTTCCATGGAGCATCAGTGTTTGTCTGACACTTCACATTTACTTGACGTTATCTTTTTGCAGTCATTCTATCAGATTAGGACATTTATATCTGCAGACTTGACAATGCCAGCTTGTTGTATGGTGTAGAGCGATTTGTCAGAATTATCAGGTGACATCTGTACAGAGGCTATATTTATTGCCTTGCTTTGCTTCTTTCCAGCTAAACACTTGCATATAACATGATTCAGTTTCTTGCAATTAGAGCATTTCTTCCCTCCACATTCGACATACTTTATTTTCTGTGATGTCCTCTGCAATATGTACATCCTATTCTTTGGCCTTGATCTTCCTGAAGTTGCTCAGTAAATAGTTCCTCCTTTCTTTCAAGATGTTATTTTTGGCTGGCCTAGAACGTCTTTCAATGTAATGCAAAGTCTCATTTGTTCTCCCATTGATATGCTCTCAATCATTGCTTCTCAAAACTTTTCCTTTTGAAGCCCCATATTGAGGAATGAAAATTGTCACAAACCCTCAGTGAGAGCAGCAAGATTAGAGTAGGAGGACGGTGAGTTCCAGACTATTAGAGCAGGAACATGATCAGAGCTCCATGGCAGCTATTGGTGATTGAATTTCAGCATGTGGCCCCCAGTTGGGTTCCGAAACATCATGTTGGCAAACCTCAGTCCAACTGATGATTGACAATCCCAGAGTTTATGCACACGCCAACAGTGTTTTTGAGAGTAATTAATATGTTCTCACAGTGGGATCTCTTGTGAGGGATAAGGCAACCTTATCTCTGATGAGATGGTTTTTCAGTTGTCCAGACTCACAGGATTCAGCTAGATGCATCAGCACCAGCACATACTGATCAATAGTTTCCCTCTCCTTCTTTGAACATACAGATTTCAGAAGCAACATCAAAATTCCAATTTTGTCCTTTATCTCCTTTCATTTCCACAGCAGCAATAAGGGGAAATTTCACAGTGATTCTGTTTCACCCAGCAAATCAAAGTTGCATTATTAATTCTTTCTTGCTAGTGTCTTTTTAATAGTAGCTGGCTCTCTTACACCTCTGAAATTCAATCTCAACTCCACATATCTGACACTATGTTTTGAGTCATTTGTTTAATGGCTGCCAAAAATCAAAGTTAAGTAATTTACAGTAAGGGTAGAGAATACATAGAAGTTCATTGAATCCCTACAGTGTGGAAACAGGCCCTTCAGCCCAACGAGTCCACACTGACCCTAACAGCATCCCACCCACACCCATCCCCCTAATCTACACATCCCTGAATGAGCACTTTAGCATGGCCAATCCACCTAGCCTGCACATCTTTGGACTGTGGGAGGAAACTAGAGCACGCAGATGAAACTGACGCAGACACGGGGAGAATTTGCAAACTCCACACAGACAGTCACCTGAGGTTGGAATTGAACGCAGGTCCCTGGCGCTAACCACTGAGCCACTGTGCTGCCCTTGACTAAGGTAAGCCAACTAGTACACTATGTAGAAATCCATTCTTCGAGGAATCACTGTATCCTGATATGAATTGAAATACATTGGTATGTAGGTGTAGCAAGCAATTATAAAAGCAAATGGATTGTTGAAATTTATTGCAATGGAAAATGGAATATAAAAGTAGGGATGTTTTATAAAGGGCATTGGTTACACCATATCAAGAGTATTGTGTACAGATTTGATCTGTTTATTTAAAAAAAGAATATAATTGCATTTGAAGTAGTAGACAAATAATTCACTTGCCTGATTCCACATCAGATTGAGTTTAGGAGAATTATTTTTCTCAGACAGTCATGAGTCTTTGTAATTCTCTTCCACAGATGACAGTAGAGACAGGGGCACTGAATATTATTAAGGCAGAGGTAAGATGGGTTCTTGACTTACATAGGAGTCAAAGGGTGTCAGAGGTAAGCAGAAAAGTGGGCTTGAAACTACAGTCAGATCAGTCATTACCATATTGAATGGTGGAACAGGGTTGAGGGCTGAATTGTCTCCTTCTATTTTTCCAAATTGTATACTTGTTATGTGCACTGTTGTGAGATTTTGTTTGATGCAATTCAGATCAAATGCCTGAGGATATTTTACTACATTAATTGCTCCTTCTAAATACAAGTAACTGTGGTTATAAACAAATATGAATTACAATAGAGGTTACTTAATCATTTAAACCTTCCAAGAATTTAATACAGAAAAGGCTATTTAGAACTGAGGATGGTTAAGAAGAATTTTGAACTCAATATAAATAAGTCAACAATACAAATAAATAGGATACTGACAGTAAATACATCACAAAACAACTTATTACTTTTATTTTCCACAAACAAAAGAAGCTATCATCATAAATATAGATGAAAAAGGACAATATAAGATCTGCTGATGCATGAAAACTGTCCCATATTTGCATCCTTCAAAAACAATCAAACTTTTCCTACAAAACACCAATGGAGCTTTAATTTCCCATCCTTCTTTCCCATAATCCTTTCTCAGGAGCCATACAAGCTCTTTGGAAAGGCAGAACACCAGAGAAATAAAAAACAAGCCAATTCAAGAGAGGGCAGGAATTTCCTCTTGAATTCCTGTTGGAATTCTGATAAGCTTCAGGAAACTATGGGTGAGTGATAACTGCGTCTGCATCAATCTACCCACTTCATATAACACAAGGTGTCTTGAGTGTCCAGCTCCTTTTAAAACAATTGTAGCAAATTTATATTAAATAGCTTGTCTGAGCATTCCGATTTTGAGCACATCAGTGGTCATTTTAATTTTCTGAGATACAGTGAAATGAATGATAGTAAATCTGCAACTCATTTGATGTGTCTCCAACTTTTTTTTACCATTGACAGCAATTGGAATGAAAGTCAGCAATGGTATAAAATGGGCTATGGATGCTCTAACATCCGTTTGTGTAACATCTATTGTGCAAAGACAAAATTGCCTCCAACGTGTGTTATTAATGTTAGAATAATCGGACATAAAATTTTAAGATTCAATCTCCAGTTTCTTTCAGTCTTTTGTAAGAAGCAAATAAACACACTGGATGAAGGAACATATTGTTCTCCCTTTAAAGTCATTCTGATGTGTTGATCAAATTCAGTGAAGTGCACATGGCAAGAATGATCAGATGTCATTGAGACATCTCTTCAAAAAACAAAACATTTAAATTAAATTTTTACCAGTCGCAACCTGAGTGAAAATCTTGGGTTACATCTGGACATTATTATTTAAAAAAAAATATTTGAGAAAAACTTTCAATCATGTCTGTGCCATGGACAAAAGAGCTGAGGTGACACCAAGTACTTGATTGAGTAGAGCCTTGCAAAACAATGGGGGAAAGCTCTTTAATGGTTAGGGATCATACCTAGAACACAGGAAGATGGTTGAGGTTGTTGGAAGTCAATCCGTTCAGTCCCAGGTTATCACAGCAGGAGTTCCTCAGGGTAGTCTCCGAGACCCAATCATTTCAGCTGCTTCAGCGATGCATTCCTCCATCATAAGATCAAAGCAGGTATGTTCACTGGTGGTTGTACAATGTTCAGCACCATTTGTGACTCTTAAGATCCTGAAGCCATCTATTTCAATAAACAGCAAGCCCTGAACAACATTCAGGCTTTAGCTAATAAATGACAATGAACATGTGCCTGGCAATGGTCATCTACAACAGGAGGGCATGAACATCACTAAATGCCCCGTTACCAACATCCTGGGGAGTGGCCATTGACCAGATGGTGAACTGGACCAGCAATACAAATACTGTGGCCTCAAGAGCAGATCAGAGGCTAGGCATTCTATGATGAGTAACTCAGCTGCTCAATTCTGTTTGCTATCTAAAAGGCACAGGTCAGAAGTATGATAGAATACTCTCCAATTATCTGGGTGAGTGCAACTCTAACAACACTCAAGAAACTCAACATCATCCAGGACAAAGTAACACACTTGATTGGTACCCCATCAGTAACATTCTCAACATTCACTCCTTCTACCAATCACACAGAATAACAGCAATATGGACCATTTACAAGATGTTCTGCAGCAACTCACCAAGGGTCCTTTGACAGTGCCATCTAAACCAATGAACTCCATCACCTAGTATGACAAAGGGCGATGCATGAAAGCACCACCACCTGCAGGTTTCTCTCTAGGTCACACACCATCCTGGCGTAGTAACATATTACTATTCCTTCACTGTCATTGGGGTAAAGTCCTGGAATTCCCAATGTCACCACAGATGTACCCACACTAAATGGACTGCAGCAGTTCAGGAAGGCAGCTCACTACCGTCTTCTCCAGGATAATTAGGGATGTTCAATAAATGCTGGCCTAACCAGCAGCACTCACTTCCTGTGAAAGAATAAATATGAATAGTTCTCAGAATGCACCTTACTGAATTTCTAAGCAAGCAGTTAGTAATGAGAACATGAGCTGAAGTGCAGTGTCCCCCACATCATGCAAAGATTTGATATTTCATGTTCTTTTTTATCACAAATTCATTGAAAGAAAATAGAAATTGAATGTCTGATTTTAAATAAGAGACAAATTTGCAAAGCCCAAAAACCACTGCTCAAAGACCTTTGCTCATTTCCTCAGGATGACAGCACCTCCTACACTGTGTGCATTTGTGTGTCCATCATGAGCATAGATACGATTATGTGCAACTATATGTGTATATGATAACTGTGTGCATGTGACAGACATTGGGCTGGATTTTCATTTGATGGTGGGATTGGCTTTGGGATTGTAACTTAAAAATCACATTCCTGGAGGGAAATTCTCCAATTCCTCTGGGATAGACCACGGTTTTCAAATGGAATGTGGGCGACTGTGGTGAGAATGAGAAACCCATTAACCTCCTTTAACGATTTGCTGAATTCCCCAGAGAGCTTGCTAACAAGCCAGAGAAAGTCAGGACAGGATTTTCTACAGCCAGTTCAGCAAACCTGAACATCAGTTCAAAACTGTCTGATCAACAATAGGGAGAACTGAAAGTTTGTTTCCAATGGATGAAAGGTGCCTGTTCATATGGGGCATCCTGCACAGGACCGAGTGCTTCATTTTGACTCCATCACCATTTTCCTTTGCCTTTTTGGTGCTGGCCCTTCAAGGTGCTGTCTTCAACAAGATTCCCATCTGCTTTTGCTGCTGGTGCTCTGCAGGCATCTCCCAAATCCTGAATGCCACCAACTAGGCACCAAGCTCACCTCTTTACCAATTAGGAGACCAGAATTTCAAAACAGTGATGCATCAGCAAACACAGGAGTGGAGCAAGGTCAAGAGACAGAATTTCATCCTAACATGAAGTTACCGATTCCACTTTAGGAATCTGGCCCATTGTGTACTGTGTTTGTCAGATGAAGCGTATGTCAGATTATGTTCATCTGTGCAATTGTGTTGGCAGTTGGAATAATTCTCTCATGAAGGTATAAACTGAGTTCTGTTGATGCATTCATTCTCTCTCAGATGCTGACTTACTTAATGTGCATTTCTAGAATGTTCTAAATATTCTACTTTTATTTCATATTTTCTGTATTTCCAGTCTTTCTTTTAACCTGCACAAAATATCAAAGTAGTTTCTTTATTTATACTCTGCCCAGGCACACTACTTCATTCTAATAAGAACAGTTGTTAACTAAATAACAGAGATCCAAGCTGTCTCAACTTTCATTTTATAAATCAATGCTATCCTTTGAGCTTTGTGCCAGTCTTGAGGGGCTGATAGTCTTTGTTTGGTTTATATACATTACAGTCACAGGCACAAGTCTTTCAAGTCTCAAAGGTTTCATCCTCAAAGAACAAGAATAACATTAGAGACTTACCCTACAACTGTAAATCAACAACAGAGCCTTCAGTGCATTTGAAACACAGCAGTCAATCTAACAGTGCCCTCAGTGGTCAGTTAATACTAAGAATACAATTTTGATTGTCAGGACAAAACAGTCATTTGGCTTAAAAATAACTAAACACCTACATGAATTTCAAGCCATACACACACTTTTTGCCCTTTGTTCTTTTTATGAAGAGATGAACACCTAGTGGGTGAGGTTGGAGCAAGAAGAGAACAATTTCAAGCTTGATGTGAAATTTGGAAGTGAATTGCTGAACTAAATCTATCTAAATGACATCACCCCTGAGCCCAGTGCTAATCGCATTGCCCAAGGTCCATTTATTGCTTGTCTTGGAAGGATTAGTGAGCAAATGCAAGCACTGACCTCTTCCCGAGTTATTGAGACAAGCAAGAAAACTCTTATACCTCTGGCTGAAACCAACTAACTGTTCAATACATTGGACATCTGACATCTGACATTTAACATCTTACAAACAATGTTCCAGACACCACCATCACCATCCCTGGGTATGTCCTGTCTCACCAGCAGGACAGACCCAGAAAAGGGGGCAGTACCGTGGTATACAGTTGGGAGAGAGTTGCTCTAGGAGTCCTCAACATTGATTCCGGACCTCATGAAGTCTCATGGCTTCAAGTTAAACATGGGCAAGGAAACCTCCTGTTGATTACCACATACCGTCCTCCCTCAGCTGATGAATCAGTATTCCTCAATGTTGAACAACAGTTAGAGGAAGCACTGAGAATGGCAAGGGCACAGAATGTACTCTGGGTGGGGGATTTCAATGTCCACCACCAAGAGTGGCTCGGCAGCAGTACTACTGATCGAGCTGGTCAGGTCCTACAGGACATAGCTGCTAGACTGGGTCTGCGGCAGGTGGAGAGGGAGCCAACAAGAGGGAAAAACATACTTGACCTCATCCTTACTAATCTGCCAGCTGCAGTTGCATCTGTCCAATGACAGTATCGGTAAGAGTGACCATCGTACAGTCCTTGTGGAGACGAAGTCCCGCCTTCACATTGAGAACAACTTCCATCGTGTTGTGTGGCACTATCGCTGTGCTAAACGGGACAGACTTCGCACAGATCTAGCAACTCAAGACTGGACATCCATGAGGCGCTGTGGGCCATCAACTGCAGTACAATTGTACTCCAGCACAATCTACAACCTCATGGCCCAGCATATTCCCCCTTCAACGATTACCATCAAGCCAGGGTATCAACCCTGGTTCAATGGACAGTGCAGGAGGGCATGCCAGGAGCAGCACCAGGCATACCTGAAGATGAGGTATCAACCTGGTGAAGCCACCAAACAGGACTACTTGCACACCAAACAGTAAAAGCAGCAAGTGATAGACAGAGTTGAGTAATCCCACAACCAGCGGATCAGATCTACGCTCTGCAGTCCTGCCACATCCAGTCGTGAATGGTGGTGGACAATTAAACAACTCACTGGAGGAGGAGGCTCCACAAATATCCCCATCCTCAATGATGGAAGAGCCCAGCACATCAGTGCAAAAGATAAGGCTGAAGCATTTGCAGCAATCTTCAGCCAGAAGTGCCGAGTGGATGATCCATCTCGCCCTCCTCCAGCGGTCCCCAGTATTACAGATACCAGTCTTCAGCCAATTTGATTCACCCTATGTGATATCAAGAAACAGTTGGAGACACGGGATTGTGCAAAGGCTACCGGCCCTGATAACATTCCGGCAACAGTACTGAAGACTTGTGCTCCAGAACTTGCCGCTCCCCTAGCCAAGCTGTTCCAGTACAGTTACAACACTGGTATCTATCCAACAATGTGGAAAATTGCCCAAGTATGTCCTGTATACAAAAAGCAGGACATGTCCACCCGGCCAATTACCACCCCATCAGTCTCCTCTCGATCATCAGTAAAGTGATGGAAGGTGTCATCAACAGTGCTATCAAGCAGCACCTGCTCAGAAAAAAACCTGCTCAGTGACACCCAGTTTGTGTTCCGCCAGGACCACTCAGCTCCTGACCTCATTACAGTCTTGGTTCAAACATGGACAAAAGAGCTGAATTCCAGAGGTGAGGTGAGAGTGACAGCCCTTGATATCAAGGCTGCATTTGACCGAATGTGGCATCAGGACCCCTGGCAAAACTGGAATCAATGGGTATCAGGGGGCAAACGCTCCAGTGGTTGGAGTCATACCTGACACATAGGAAGATGGCCGTGGTTGCGGTAAGTCAATCATCCCAGCTCCAGGACATCTCTGCAGGAGTTCCTCAGGGTAGTGTCCTAGGCCCAACCATCTTCAGCTGCTTCATCAATGACCTTCCCTCCATCATAAGGTCAGAATTGGGGATGTTCGCCAATGATTGCACAATGTTCAGCACCGTTTGTGACTCCTCAGATACTGAAGCAGTCCATGTTCACATGCAACAAGATCTGGACAATATCCAGGCTTGGGCTGACAAGTGGCAAGTGACATTCGCTCCACACAAATGCCAGGCTATGACCATCACCAATAAGAGACAATCTAACCACTGCCCCTTGACATTCAATGGTGTTACCATCACTGAATCCCCCACTATCAACATCCTGGAGGTTACCATTGACCAGAAACTCAACTGGACTCACCATATTAACAGAGTGGCCACAAGAGCAGGCCAGAAGCTGGGAATACTGCACTGAGTGACTCACCTGCTGACTCCTCAAAGCCTGTCCACCATCTACAAGGCACAAGTCAGGAGTGTGATGGAATCCTCCCCACTTGCCTGAGTGCAGCCCCAACAACACTCAAGAAGCTTGACACCATCCAGGACAAAGCAGCCCGCTTGATTGGCACTACATCTACAGGCATCCGCTCTCTCCACCACCGACGCTCAGTAGCAGCAGTGTATTCTATCTACAAGATGCACTGCAGAAATTTACCAAAGATCCTCAGACAGCACCTTCCAAACCCATGACCACTTCAATCTAGAAGGACAAGGGCAGCAGACATATGGGAACACCACCACTTCCAAGCTCCTCTCCAAGTCACTCACCATCCTGACTTGGAAATATATCGCCGTTCCTTCACTGTCACTGGGTCAAAAACTTGGAATTCCCTCCCTAATGGCATTGTGGGTCGACCCACAGCAGGAGGACTGCAGCGATTCAAAAAGGCAGCTCACCAACACCTTCTCAAGGGCAACTAGGTATGGGCAAGAAATGCTGGCCAGCCAGCGATGCTCACATCCCACAAAATGAATTTTAAAAAATGTGACAATCTGCACTTTCTAAGTTCAATGGAGAGGGCTTGGAGGCTGGGACATGGGAGAATTTTTGTAGACATGCTGTCTTCCCAAAACATTTCTGCCTATGGGAAGGTTTCATTGGGATAAACTTCGCACTGGATGCGTTGCAATTCCATACAGTCAGGCACACAGCTAGTTATGTTAAGGCCACGTTTAGGAGCAATTTGGCAATGATAACAGTATTTTCCTTTCATTAAAACTGTGCATTAATCCCTGCTGTGTATGGAGACTATCAGTTCAATCAAGACGTGCTCCTAGAATCAGGGTCAGGGCTGTGATAGCCAGACACTCCATGTCCCAACGATGGTGTTGTGGAGATGAAAGGCCTTAACTGCGTCCATCACTACTGCAGTGGAGAGGTTTTCTTTTGATCCAGTGGACCTACCAGCTTCAGGTCTCTTTATTTGATTACTTCTCTGCAAGCAATCAAGGGCACCTCAAGTAACACACACCTACCTGCTTCTGCAATGCTCATCTTTCCCAGTGAGGCTGCTGATCTAAATCACAGAAGGAGGCCTCAAATTAGGAGGCTGTCTCAAGAAAGTTGTACCAGTCTCTGCATTCATGGACATGGATGGGCTTGGGCCCCTATCTGATTAGCTAGAGCCACACATAGTTAATTTATAGTTTAATATCTGATCCGTTCCTAGTCCTATGTCATAGAGACCCGCTGCCGCAAAGAGCAGCAAATTTCCTTTCCTAAAGGACATTAGTAAACAACAATCTGGTAGCCTTATGTTTAACACTGCTGATATGACCTTATTATTCCAGATTTTGTCACTTAATTGAATTTATTTTCCTTTGCTGCTATGGTGGGATTTGAATTCAAGTTTAGTCCAGGCTTCTGGACTACTAGTCAAGTATAACCACAAGGCTATCATACTGTACTCCATTCATAAAATGAAATATTATCCAATGTGTCGTGAGAAATGTCACAGAGATTCAGCAGCATTATAAAGTCAAAAAACAATGGTTTGCAAAAGGAATTAATTAATTTAATTTCTGGCTTCTGCTGTCATTTATAAACTGCTCAAATCTGTCTTTCTCAGGTTATATCATCTGAAAACATCTGATTGACTCACAGGCTGCCATATTTCATCTTCCAATCATTCACCACTGATCTCAACTCCTTCCTGTAATCTTTTATTCCAGGTAGAATCCGAAGAATTTTAAAATCCAGGTTTAATATAATCTATCTATTTCTTAATTCACTTCATCTCCTGATTTTCTTTACAGTCATTGACATTTCCCCAGGGTTTATTCATTCTGTGGGATGTGGGCATTGCTGGCTGGCCAGCATTTATTGCCTGTTCCTAGTTGCCCTTGAGAAGGTGGTGGTGAGCTGCCTTCTTGAACCGCTGCAATCCACCTGCTGTGGGTAGACCCACAATGCCATTAGGGAGGGAATTCCAGAATTTTAACCCAGTGACAGTGAAGGAACGGCAATATATTTCCAAGTCAGGATGGTGAGTGGCTTGAAGGGGAACATGAAGGTGGTGGTGTTCCTGTGTATCTGCTGCCCTTGTCCTTCTAGATGGAAGTGGTTGTGGGTTTGGAAGGTGTTGTCTGAGGATCTTTGGTAATTGCTGCAGTGCATCTTGTAGATAGTACACACTGCTGCTACTAAGCATCAGTGGTGGAGGGAGTGGATGCTTGTAGATGTAGTGCCAATCAAGCGGGCTGCTTTGTCCTGCTGGTGTCAAGCTTCTTGAGTGTTCTGGGGCTGCACTCATCCAGGCAAGTGGGGAGTATTCCATCACACTCCTGACTTGTGCCTTGTAAATGGTGGACTGGTTTTTGGGAGTCAGGAGGTGACTTACTCACCGCAGCATTCCTAGCCTCTGACCTGCTCTTGTAGCCACTGATGTAGTGAGTCCAGTTGAGTTTCTCATTAATGATAACTCCCAGAATGTGGATAGTGGGGGATTCAGTGATATTAACACCATTGAATGTCAAGGGGCGGTGGTTAGATTGTCTCTTGTTGGTGGTAGTCATAGCCTGGCACTTGTGTGGCGCGAACGTTACTTGATGTATTATGATGTATTAAATTATATGTCAAATGAATGGCAATTAAAAAACTATTTTGTCCATTTGTTGGCTTTGCATTTTAAGCCCATGTAAAGTTTGGGTTGGTTCATTTTTGTCACATGCTTGCTGCAATGGCAAGTTTATAACCCCATTTTCTTCTTTCCTAATTGAATATGAACACTTTGTGCTTGGAATACTAAGTAATGATCCAACGCATATGCTTATCACCTGCTGTGTTGCTATTTCAGCTATCATCACATTTTGTTATCTGTGCAGATAACACAAACATAACAATGTGACTGCATTCAGCATTCACCAGATCACATTCTTTTGTTCACTCTCACAACTTTCACTTGCTTGAAATTGATTCTAACTTTTCTGATGACAGGCCATTGACTAGGAATGTTAACTCTGCTTCTACACAGATGCTGCTTAACCTACTGAGTATTTTTTAGCATTTACTGTTTTTCAGCCAAAGATACAGTGAGGTGGGAGTGATAGAAAGAGAGGAGCATGTGGAACATAGTTAAAGGGATATAGTCCAGAGATTGAAAGAGCCAGAGGCAAAAGGGAACTGAATTAGGATTTGAAGGTAGACAAGAACAATGGATAGAACAGATGCAGGATATAGAGGGTACAGTGACAGAGGAAAAAAGAGGCAAATAACAATCAGTTTGGGACAGAGCAACAAGGATCAGATCAGATTCAAAGGAATGGTAAGAAAACGTGAGAGAGAAATAATGAAACGGTAGTGTTGATTAACAAAGAGGAACAAATAGAGAAAAATAGAAAGGAAAATAAAATAACATTAAATGTCCAGCTCCATTATCTATAATAATGCATGACTGAATTTCACAAACAACTGAATTCAGTGGATAACAAGAGGCCTCACACCCAACTGAACTATTGGTTATGACATACATCAGTAAAATCTAGAACTAACCAGTACAAGAGTAAGTCAGAGGCTAGGAATACTGCAGCAAGTAACTCACCACCTGACTCTCCAAAACCTGTCCGCCACCTACAAGGTGTAAGTCAGGAGTGTGATGGAATACTCCCCACTTGTCTGGATGGGTACAGATCCAACAACACTCAAGGAACTCGACAGTATCCAGAATAAAGCAGCCTGCTTGATTGGCAGCACATCTACAAGCATTCACTCCCTCTACTACTGACACTTGGTAGCAGCAGTGTGTACTATGTACAAGATGTGCTGCAGAAATTTACCAAAGATCATTAGACAGCACCTTCCAAACCCATGACCACTTCCATCTAGAAGGACAGGAGAAGCAGATACACAGGAACATCACCACCTGCAAGCTCCCCTCCAAGCCAACCAGCATCTTGACTTGAACATATATCACCTTTCTTTCACTGTTGCTGGGTCAAAATCTTGGAATTCTCTCCCTAATGGCATTGTTGATCAACCCACAGCACATAGCAGTGGTTCAAGAAAGTAGCTCTCTACCAGCTTCTCAAGGGCAACTGGGAACAGGCAATAAATGTGGTCAGCCAGGAATGCCCACATCCCACGAATGAATTAAATTAAATACAGACACCATAAACTGAATTTAAGATTTGCTGGATTATAAGTTTGATCCATGTGACAAAAGAGAAATTGTCTAGAAATCCTCTTCATTCAAGCAAAGTTTTATACAAAGATTTTGACAGATAATTGAGAAACCAATAATTGGAACGTGGATAGTATAGATTTTGCCACAGTAGAATTGTAGTAGTTTCCAATACAGTGTCTTGCTTGTCCAAATGCATGATGCAGCTGGACAATACAAAGTCAAAAGTGTCTACTTATTAACAGATCCCCCATAACTAGATTTCAGGGAGTTTTTAGCAACTGACTTCAGTTTCTGTCAAAACACAATTTACATCTTGTCACCCCACATGACAGTAAGAGTCTATCAATGGTTCTCTTTTTATCCATTGGATTCGAAGAAAATTAGTCACAATAATGGATTCATTCATGCATAGTGACAATCAAATCAAGGTTTGCCAGGTACCATTCACTGAAGTGACAAATGAACAATTTTGTTTTTAAATTGTGCTTTATTTTGACGAATGCCACTCTTAAACGGGTTTGCAATCTGTGTGACGCTTACTGATCATGAATGTCACCCCGAACAGTTTCTTGATATAGATAGCTCTGTATCAAGAGTATAACTATTAGAATACAGTCAAATGTAAGGATTTTATGGTAAAGTCATTTTCTGTTGTCTGTATGACCATTATCTTGACCTACCTCCAAGCAGTATCAATGTTGTAATAGCAGTATTAAGATTCTTGCCTAAGGAGGATCATCAGCCAATATACCAACTGAAATTTCAGCCTTTTGACATTGAATCAATGAGACAGCTAATTGGATCTTGGAAATCTATACTGAAGACGCAAAGATAATTATTGTGTTCTGTAGAAGTTCAGGTCTATTTCTTAATGAGTTCCAACCATCATGTGTTAAGTCTGTAATAACTTTAAATTGGTTTGTTTGAAAATAAATGCTTGCATGGAGCAGGGTAATTGATGAAAAAGAAACATCAATGAGAATTCTCTTGGAAGACATCAGCATCATAAAAAGAAACTTTTTATGACCAATCATGACCAATCCCTGCAAAAATTAGTTACAATGTGCTTCTGAAACATTGATGGCCAAGGATTGTTTGCACTATAACATCAGTGGTATCTACTTTCCATGATTTAATCTTTGTATTCAGAGTATTATAGGAGGATAAGTAACTTCTTCCAAGTGATTTTTTTTTAAAAAAGACGACAGTAATATCTATGTACATTGTGGAAACTTAACTTAGCAGCAAAAGTACAAAGGATTGCAAGTTGTTAATGGATCTTTCAATTCCTAATTGCATACAGAACTGAATTTAACTGGCAGTCCCTGATTGTGGTTTTTAAGCAAAACATATAGACTGCCTTCTTGAACAGTTAAAGTAATGACCCTGAAACTCTTTTGAAAACACAATTATTGAAGCAGGAGTACCAGTTAAAGTTTTCTTAAACAGCACATTCCAATCCCATCACCACTATTATATAGAAAGACAAGGAAAGCAGAAACTTGAGAACACTACCATTGCAAGTTCCCCTCCAAGCACACACCATCTTGACTTGCAAATACATCATTATTCCTTCAGTGTTGCTGGGTCAAAATCCTGGAGCAAAAAGCACCTACACCAAATGGAAAGCAATGATCCAAAAAGACAGCTCACCACTACCTTTTCAAGGGAAATTAAGGATGGGCAATAAATGTTATCCCATCCAGTCATGCTCACATCCCCTGAATGAAGTGAAAAAAAATCAAAATCACTATCATTAAGTTTGTGAGGCAGGTATTTTTAGTGGACTAGGTATTTTGGAATGCAATTTCTACTTCTGCTTATAAGTCCTGTATGTAGACCTCCAATTGCTTAAGCTTTATCCTGTGGCATCAAAAAGAGGTCACAGCAATTTGAGGTAATTTCTGATTACCAATTTATTTTTTTGTTATTCAACAGCATCAAAATAATTTTCTGTGTGCTTTCCACATTGGAATGAACTTTGATTTCAAAGCAACACAATTGAAAATCTTATATTATCCATGTAGTCAGTGTAAATCTGCTGCCAGACTCTGACTACAGTACTCCATGGTGACCTTGGATCTGCATTCTGTTTTCTTCTTTTTCTATAGCTCCTTTAAAAGAATCAGCATTTCCTCACAATGGTATAGCCTAGATAATTAACTTGTTTGATAAGAGATTTCAGCTTTAGAGCTGGTCAAACCATTGGGTTGATTATTTAAATATTTAGATCTTTCCTCTCCTACTATTTTTCAGCCACCTATGTTATGGTGACTAAGCATTTCAATATCTAACAGATATTTCCTAAATATTCAAACTAGCCCCACATATATGCAAGTTCAAATTTTTAAAAAAAATCTCTTGATATCTTGTCTGGTACAGATCTGATCTTCAAGTTATATTTGAATGCAGAGTTGGATCGAAATGTACAATCCTGAGGGGTCCTGGAGACTTTTTTTTCTCCGTTGCACTCTCCCTTTCTCTTCCCCTAACCAAAACTGCAAATGAATTCAGCTTAGGTAATGTCAATTGTCTTTCAAGCATACATTCATCCCCAGCATTAATTGTGCTGTAATTGATTATTTCACTTGGATAGCATATAAGAATTGCTGATCTGAAAAATCAAAATTTCACAGTTTAAGGCACTGTTTGAAGACTGAAGATCTGTTGGTGAAACACACGGATCATTAAATATTATGCCACTGACCTGTGCATGTTCATGTATCAATAATTTGTTACACTTAATTCAGTGTCATGTCATTTCCATTGTCACTAAAATCATCCAATGTTAGGAGATGTGAGAGACATCAGAGAAAATGTAATTTAGGAGATGTGATCCTTTTTAGAATGCTTATGAAGGTGCATGGATGTTCACTGAGTACTTTTCTAATTGTGGTGATTTGTTTCATCTTTGGTCTGCATGCTAATAACGAAGTTTTGATTGTATAAACCACTTTGTGACAGTTATCCAGAGTAGAGAGATCACATCTGTTCTTCAGTCATTGAAGTCCACTTTACTGAGGTGTACAAATGACATTGAATTCTTCTGCCTTTCACATGCAAAGTATTTGAATTTGAATGACTTATTGTCAATTGTATGTTATAGAGAATAATAAAGTAAAATAGAGTGAACAGCTTCAACTGTTGCCACAATCCAGCCCCATTTTGAGTAGCTTAAGAATATAAAAAATAAAAAGATTTAGCTGAAAGAACGTCCTTCTTTGTTCTGCCGCCTCCTCCGTGAGTCCTGAGCCCTGAGCTGGCTCACCAACAACACCTGAGCCGCCAGCCCTCCTCCACCACCTCACCAGCCCTACACCAGACCCACCAATGTCAGAATCACCATTCTTCAGGCACCATCACTTCACCACTGGGCCCACCTTGCCAACATCGCTGCCGATACGGGGTCCAGTGCTGGACCCACACACACCCTGCAACCAGAAGCCCCATCTGTGTTTTCTCTCAACTTTATTCCTTTTGCCTAAATGTGTAAACGTTGCATTGAGATACAGTTCATGGGAGCTGGCTTACCCTTTGAATAAGAGTCTGTTCTTCATATACTAGTATTGACAGTGCATTTGGAAGTCTATTGCAATATTCCAGTGGAGGCTGGGGAAGAGATTAGTGCTGGTGTTTGTACAAATGCATTGAATATGGGTATGGGAGCCATGACATCCACCTTTACTAGTCAAACTGGTGAAGCCAAATGTTACACTCCAAATGCGATGCTGGCAAGAATCTACTTTAAATGCACAGATTGAGTTTCAAACATTGCACACAATAATGTGCCCCAATATTGCACTGAGGTATTAAAATCAAATCACACATATAGAAAGTTTAAAGCAATTATTTGCAATTTTACTACACAGGAAACTCATAATGGAAATTGCTGCCACTCATTAAAAATATCCAAGAGACTGTAATTTTTTCTTTGGGTTCAGGAAATAAGACTTACAATATGACTATAAGAAAAATAAACCAGAAGTAAAACTTAAAATAGAAAGTATGCATTTTTTTCATCTAGTAAAATAAAGTATTTACTATATAACAATTTTTTTTCTTTATTCATTAACAGGATGAGGGTGTTGCTGGCCAGGTAGCATTTAATGCCCATTCCTACTAGCCCAGAGGACAGTTTCAATTCAACCACATTGCTGTGCGTCTGGCGTCACACGTAGGCCAGACCAGGTAAAGACAGCAGTTTCCTTCCCTAAAGGACATTAGACAACCGGATGGGTTTCCCCAACAATTGGCAACAGATTCACAGTCATCATTAGATTCTTAATTCCAGATATTTTTTATTGAATTCAAATTCCACAATCTGCCATGGCGGGATTCAAACCAGTGCCCCCAGAATGCTATCTGGGTCTCTGGATTAACAGTGCAGTGATAATACCACGAGGCCATCACCTCCCCTTTAACTTTAAATTGATTTCCTTTTTTGTTTACACAGAGACAGAAAAACATGATAAACAGGAGTGACAGGAGTAAACGGTATGTTCCCCCTTAATTACGATATATCTTAAGTGCCCAACAATCGATCCCTGTCTTCAAATACTCAAAGAATCAGCAAACTCAGCCCTCTAGAACAGAAAATCCAAAGATTCACAGATTCATGCCTTGGTGAATGAAGAAATTTCTTCTCATCTCAATTCTAAATGACCCCTTGTTTTGATTCTTAGTTCTAAACTCTCCAGCCAGGGGAAATAAACTCTGAACGTCTATCCTGCAAATCCTCTAAGAATTTTATACATTTCAAAGAGATGACCCACCATTTTTCGAAACACCAAAGAATATAAGCAAACTCTACTAAATTTCCACTTGAAGATCAGCCCTCTTATCCCAGGGAATTAACCTTTACATAAGAAAGATGAGCAGAAATAGATCATTTGTCCCCTCGTGTCTGCTGTGCAATTCAATAAGACTATGGCTAATTGGTTGTGTTTCAAATTCCACATTCCCAGCTACCTTCAATAACTTTTGATTCACTTGCCTAAGAAGAGTCTATCTACCTTGCTTTAAACATTTTTAATGGCATCACCTCCATGACCTTCTAAGTCAGACAGTTCCAAAGTTGCACAGTCTTTTGATAGAATTTTTTTCTTTACCTCGTCACTAAAAGGATAACCCCATTATAAACGAAAACAAAAATAACTGGAGAAACTCAGCAGGTCTGGCAGCATCTGAGGAAAAAAAGCAGAGCTAATGTTTCGAGTCCGTTGACCTTCATCAGTTCTCCCTACAGATGCTTCCAGACCTATCAAGTTTCACCAGCAACTTCTGTTTTATTTCAGATTTCCAGCATTCGCAGTTCTTTGTTTTGTTTTAGTTCTGTGACTCCTTTTTAACATTGGTTGCAGAATACCTAAGGCAGCTATGTCTGTTTTCAGCTAAGGAGACCAAAACTGCACACAGCATTCAGGCGTGGTTTGGAAAACAAGTTAAATTTGAAATATTGTTTCTTTTTTATAGTTAATCTTGATTAGTAGTTGAGTGCTCCCCTGAATCTTTGCTGTCTGCTCTTAAACACAATTATTTTATGCACAAGAACTGATGAAATACGTCAGAGGCTGTGGTGGATTGCTGACTAAGTTCAAGCATTCAACAGTGCAGTTGTATTCTTAATTCAGCAATGACCAAAAGAGCCCAATTCTGTCACCATCAGTGTTTGTGTTCATCACAAATTTGGACCAAAAAATGGCTTGTGACTGTGATTTAACTGGGTATAATCTGACCTGTTGTAAACTCTTCCTGATTTATTTAGTTTGCTAAAGGAATGTTTTGCATAAAGTTTCTCTTGTCCCCATTGGCTAACATTAAAAACAACTCCAGAATACTCATGTATCTCCACTATTCAACTCTGATTTGCTATTCTGATTTGTTCTCCCACTTACACAGATTAGTTGAAGAGTTTAAATTGCATATACATGGAAGCTCAAGGAATATATTCTAAAAATGAAAATAAGCCATTTGTGACAAATGCCTAATTTGTTTACATATTATTAATAATTCATACTTTCTTCACTCCACTTCACTCCAGCCCACATTATTTTATCCTCCGTACCAGTGTATCTGTATCATGATGTTGAGATTATGAAGGGGATTGACAGATTAGCAGTTGTTTTACCAATAAAAGGCTGCACACTCTACCGTATCAGTGCCACCTTTGGCTCCATTAAACTTTCTTGCACCTTTATTCAGGAGATCATGAGTTCAAGCCTCAATCATGAGACACCAGTACTTAATCCAGGCAGGTACTTCAGTGCAATGCTGCTGGCGTGTTATTTAAGGGATAAAATGTGATACCAAACTCCAATGAATGTGGAAAATTCCATGGTACTATTTAAAGAAGAACATAAGCATGCTCCCAGATTTGTGTAATAATATTCAAACACCCAACAACTAATAATAGATATTTTGGTTTTTTGGTTTGATGCAATTTGTCAGAACTTGCGCACGTCTTGGCTGCTATATTTCCTAGATTGAAACAGTGACTAGACTTTAAAAGAACCTCATTGGCTACATCATGTATTTGAATATCCTAAAGTGGAGAAAGGTGCTACTTAAATCCAAGTTCTTTCCTTCCTTTGGAGATTGCAGGGTCAACCCAAATCACCGCAATTTTTGATTGTCTAGTGCTACATTGTCTAAAAAAAATCCCCTGATTCTTGTCTATTCTGGGTAGTGAGAGAGCATGGGGGAATATCAAACAGATTCTATCCTGAGCAGCAAGGGGCCAAGTGCTTTGCTAACGAGATGACAACACCATGAAGCATTGGAAACAGCAGTGTTTTCTTCAGCTCCCCAAACACCGGCGATCTCTGAAAGGGCAAGGATGGATAAACAAAGAAGAGATGAAGGAATGAGGGGATGAAAACGAAAGAAACGAAGGGGAACGTGAAGGAAAGAGCCTCATAACTTACCTGTCTCCGTTGCACTGTTTGTGTGAGAGGCAGCCCCCGCTCTTGGGAGCATGTGTCAGTCCCAGTCGCGATCATACCAAAGGCTGATTGACTGGCGCCTCTGTCACATCAATGCAGAGCTGTACCTACATTACTGACCTATCGAAAATCCTGTCATCCAAGAGAAAGAAAAATAACCTCCTGCCGTGGCTTCAGCTAGAGGGCTGAAGTGTGCCGGGTATTGTTAGAGGTTCGGAATGTAAACCCCAGCTTCTCCTGGCTTCGCTATCTCGATGGAGAGCTGCGCGACCAGGTTCCTAAAGGAGGATCTGGAGAAGCCGAGAGGGACTGACAACACAAGCCTATCTCCTGCACTTTTACCAGCAACCCCCCACCCCCACCCCGCCCCCCGAACCTGTAGGATATAATAATGTTTTCGACACGTTAAATTAAAAGCGAAGTGTCTTATGGCGGAAAAGTTCATTTGCACAACCGTCGTGTGCAGAGGGGAATTTTAAAAACGTTTGGGATCTTACGATCTTCAGCGATTTACATTGTATTGTGCCGCGAAGTCTTCAGGATGACAACGTTTGTACAATTGCTGCGTTATAAATTCAGCGAAAACTACACTGCACCGATTTATGGGGGGAACCTAGCGTACAGGTAAATATAAATGTCTTTTTCCTATTCTACTGCGCCTACTTGGCTGTCTTTAAATCAAAGAATAAAACCTTTTTTATTCATTAAGAATGGCAACGTTTAGGATTTGGAATGATGCCATTGCGCGAGTCAAATGTAGGGTATTTTTCAACACTCTTGTTTAAACCACGTAACGAATTGGATAGATTTTAAGAAATAATCATGTTTAAAAACAAACACCAAAATGGACCCAGTAGACAGGGAATCTGAACCGGTCCATCCAATAGCAGGCGATGCTGGCAGTGTTTCACTGGGGAGCTGTAAGATCTGCTCAGATGGACCTACGGGCAAAGGCTGGCAGTGAGAGGCTGTCTTGCTCCATTTACAGTTACTCCGAACTCTTTCACACTGATATTCTCCCCCACCCTACACAGCTTCTTATTTTAACAAGTCAACCGAATCAGTCAGGGGCAATAAACAGCTCAGTAAGTTTTCATTAAACCCGTCTGGAAAAAAGAAAATGCACTTTGCAAAATCTGCTGACAGTGGACAGATCTCGCCTTCAGTGGATGGGTCCAATAAATCGACAGAACCCCAAGCGCGTGAAACTACCATCGATTTCTGACTTGTTTACTTGGTGGAAAATGGGCTAGGGTTTAGTGTCTCTCGGTCTTACGGGTGGGTCTTATACAATTGCTTGTGGTTCTTTATTTTTGAATCTTCATCTTTGGTTCTACTGCCTAGTGGTTTATAACATAACGATCCTGCCTGCCTCAGTGAGGCAATTCGATGACAATTTCAGCCATCCATGAACTATGTGTGGGTCTTTCTTAATGGGGTCCCATCTTGCCGAACAGATAAAGCCATTTCTAGGACTGTGGCAATATCTCCCCCCCGCCCCATCCCCAACACCCCATTAATAAGGTGTCCTGCTGAACATCACAATATTACAAACAGTGCAATTACTATCAAAGGCTGCTTCTTAACAGCCAGCGGAGGGAAGCAGCCTGTAACATTTACATAGCGTTGTCGGTACTCACAATCTTTACAATTACATTCCAGCAATTTTTAAATCGCCCCTTAGACAATTGCACAAATGTAAACCATTCACAGCTGCTACCGGGACAGAAGGGTTGTGGGTCTGTCTGAATCATGCTGGGATCTCTGTTGCTGCAGTAAATAGTAGGGAATATGAAAGCTTGGGGAGCGGTCTTGCGAAAGAATTAATTATGAACTATTTGTTGAAGTGTTAAACATTGAATATTTAACCAGTGTTAGCAAACACCAATCTTGACAACTGGCATTGACGAAACAGTGACCGTGAGGCTGAAAACAAGTGGTTAACCCCGTTTGATACGTTGTTCTCCCCAAAAAAACTGAGGACATTTATGAAGCTTTTCTCTGTTATTTGTAAGCGCATTGACGTACGCTAGGGAGGTTCATTCTGACAGATATGATTCCAATTTCCGACCGAATCACACTTCCCAGGAGCACGTCCGTTAACCCCAGTGCTCACAGGCAATTTCACAAATCGACCACAAACTGGGAAAAGACTGTGCACGCAGACTTTAGAAGATTCAAATTCTAGGGATTCATCTCAACTGCGCCATCTCCAAAAGAAAAGAATGGAACAGATCGAGTCAAGGGAGTAAATTTTATTAGCAGTCACGGCCCGTAACTTTGGCGGAAGAGCCGTGGAAATCCCCAGGGAGAGAGAGGGAGCGAGAGAGAGAGAAGCGTTTCCATCCAAATCACATCGGGGAACTCGCATGGAGATTCACCCCATAAAGTAAAGGTAAGGTCCCCATAGTCTTCACAGACCGTAGGGCTGCTCCGTCTTTAGAGAGAGATAGAGGGAGCTGGTGGTGGTTTAACCTGAGGGTCACCACTCCTCAGGTGAGGGGAGAGGTGGAGAAACAGAATTTCTCATGGTAACCTCAGCCAATGCGAGAATTGAACCCATGCACCCAGACTTGCAAAAAACGACTTGATGACATAATGCAGAAGAAATTACTCTTAGCTAAACACAGCAGGTAAGCAGGGTAACGTGGCACTAATCCACCCAAGGGGAGTAAAGGAATAGAGAATAGTTCAGGACTGTGGTGCCATGGGTAGCGTCACTCTCTCTGAGACAAAGAAAACTGAGTTGGAGTCCCATTGCTTACTTGAAGACCACGGCAGGTACGTTAATAGTCACTTCATAACATGACAGCTTGCAATTCGTAACAGTAACAACTTCCTATAGGCCGTGGGAGACCAGGCTTAGTTCCTGCAGAATTACAGTTTCTGGCATCTAGTCCAGCAAAACTTAGTGACAGAAACACGCATCACTAGAGGTAGGAAGTCTGCAATTCCAAGAATAAATCTAAAAGGGTACTCGATCACAATAAAGTGCTGCAGGGGCCTTCCAACCTGGAACTTATAAACTCAATCCACCAGGATACAACAGCTCCTAACGGTTAATTATATCTGCACGCACTCTCCAAATGTTCCATTAATGGCACTTTCTTAATGCCGCTCCCTTCCCTTTTCTCCAAACGCTTTGCACATTATTAGTTTTCAAATTACTGTCTCAACCCCTTTTGAATACAATCATTGAACCTGATGCCACCACAATCTTAGGCAGTGCAGTCCAGACCCCAACTGCTGGCAGCATGAAACAGCCTCTTCTCATATTGCTATTGTTTCCGTTGCCAATTACTTTAAATCTGTGCCTTCTTATTCTCGGTGTTTTCATAAATGGGAAGTTTCTCCCTGTCTACTCTGTCCAAATATATCATGGTTTTGAATACGTGTGTGAGATCTTCTCTTAGCCTTGACTTGTCCAATCTATATTCATTACTGAAGTTTCATTCTTGTAAATCTCTTTGGCACTCTCACCAGGACTTTCATTTCCTTCCTAAAATTTGGTGCCCAGAATGGACACAATACTGTAGCCAAGATAAAATTCAACATCACATCTATCTTCTTTTACGCTCTGCCCGCATTACTAAAGGCTAGGATGTTGTCTGCTTTATTAACTGCTCTCTCAACCAGCCCTAACACCTTGTACAGATACATGCCCATTGTTCTTTGCTCCTGCACCCCTTTTAGAACTAACCTTATCTTTTATTGTCCTTCTATGTTATTCCTACCAAAGTGAAAAATCTTACATTTTTCCACATTAAACATCCATCTGCCACCTGTCCATCCATTCTATCAACTTGTGTACATCTTCTTGAAGTTCTACATGATCATCCTCATGGGTTACAAATACTTTCAGACTTCGTATCAACAAATTTTGAAATAATGCCTGATGCACCAAGATCCATGAATCAATAAAAACAATGGTCCCAACGCTGAACCTTGGAAAACTCTACTACTATCATTTCCCCAGTCAGAAGAACACCCATTTCCCAATACTTTCAGTTTCCTGTTACACAGTCAATTTTGGATCCATGTTGCTATTGTCTGATTTAATCTATGAGCTTTAAATTTGCTCATGTGTCTGTGCTGCACCATTATATTAATGAACTTTTGGAAGTTCATGTACACCACATGAACAGCCTCACCCTCATCAAGCTCTCCTTTACGTTTAACAAGTTGTTTAAACATGATTTCCCATTAGAAAATCCATGTTAGTTTTAATTAGTTTACCTGCATTTGTCCACATAGCCATTAATTTTTGCCATGAATTATTGTTTCTAGATGTATTCCATCACTGATTGGCCTGTAGTTCCATGATTTATTTTTACCACCCGCCCCCACCCCCATCCTTTTTTTGAATGAAAGTGTGACATTTGCAATTCTCCAGTCCCATGGCACCACCCTTGAGTGTAAGGAAGGTGGAAAGATTATGGCCAATGCCTCTACAATTTCCACTTTAATTTCCTTCAATATGCCTGGATGTGCCTGTGCCAGTGCCTTATCAACTTTAAGCAACTTTAAGATAGCCTATCCTTATCATTTCTAAACATTTGTAGTGATTGAATTAATCGTTCTCTCTCCATACCCTGAGTAGCATCTATCTTGGCAAAGACAGATATAAAGTATTCATTTAACAATCCATCTTTGCCCCGCCTCCATGTCTAAATCCCCTTTTTGCTCCGTAATTGGCCCTACTTCTCCTTTTACCATCCTTTCTCTATATATGCCTATAGAAGATATGGGGATTCCCTTTTGTTTTGGCTTCCAGTTTCTTTTCAGACTCCTTCTTTCTTCTTTTTATTTTTTCTTTTCACATCTCCTCTGAGCCTTCTGTGGTCAGCCTGGTTGCCAATTGTATTTTCCACCTAACATAGTTTCATAAGCACATTTTTTTTCCTTTTTTAATTTAATTTCTATCTCCTTTGTCCTCAATTAAATTCACTAATAGCATGAAACTTGAGAGGAGAAGGAAGCAAGAGAGTGAGTTCAAAGGAAGCTGTAGGATTGATTAATGATGAATGAAATTCAGCATTGGGAAATAATACATAAAAGATACATGTACCTCACAGGAGAAACACAACTTGATCAAGGATGCATATGAAGGAGATATAGTGGAACTAGTAGGCTCATTATTGATCACATCTACGTAGTGTGCTGACAGTAAATAAGTTTGTTGTACTACAGTGCTATATCAATCCAGCTCAATTTGTCAAAAATTCACACTGAATCTACAGTATTCCTCTCAAGATCAGACTTGGAGTGCTGCGTTGGGTCCCAAAGATCATTTGCTATGAGGCTGATTGTTTATATCAAAATGAAGTGTTTTAAGGAACAATTTTCTAAGTTATTACGCTTCAGGCTCAGAATGGGGCATCCCCAAGAAGTCATTGAAACAGTATTTAATATACTTAACAGAAGAGAAAGCATGGACGCATTATAATTTTCTGATGCAGTAGTATCACAAAACAAGAGGATTTAGGTTCAGACAGCTTGAACTGGATACATTAGGTCAGGGATCATGCGGCTTTATCTATCCTAATACTGATCAGAACTGGACTGCCAGGAAGGGATGTCAATGTCAAAGCAATTTTCACTAAAAATATCTTGTGAACTTTAGAAACAACAAGATCAAAAGTGTAAAAATAGCTGAGCATAAACAAGACACTTTCCTAGTCATCCCATATTTTTATTTTTACCTGTTGAAATGCCAAAGAAACAGAAGGTCATGCTGGAAAAGGGGAGAAAAAATATGCTTGGCAGGACCAGACACACACACACTATGAATTTCAGATAATACTTCTTAAGCAATACTATCGAGAATTGAATTCAGTTTTATCATTCAGCGCATTAATGATTGAGATGCTGCTGCATAGTTAACATCTCGATAGAAGAGAGAACAACAATAACGCCTTGAGTACAACTCAGCCAAAATTCTTTTCATGCCTAATAATTGAAGTGCTGGAAAGTTTACATGATTTCCCAGAAAAAAAAACACAAGGAGAAGGGAAAATGCACTGAATATATTCAAGGCAAGTTAAACAGATTTTTTATCGACAAGAGAGTCAAGGGTTGTAAAGAGCAAGCAAGAAGGTTAAGGCCACAATTAGATATTGAAAGGCAGAGTAAGATCAATCAGCTGAATGGTTTACACCTGCCCTTATTTCTTATAATCTTATGGAAACTTGTCCAGAAAAGTGACTGACAGTTGAGATTAGGCAAACGTAATACATGACAAGTAATAAGGTAAAGAATTCCCCAAAGCAATTAAAGGAAAATATTTGTTACATTGTTTAGAAATTTGCTGTAAGCTATCTGTTAATTATAAAAACAGAAAATTATGAAGGTATGGCAGTGTTTGTTTCTAAAAGGTGAAGGATTTAACCCTTCATCAGAACTCAAGAAGAAAAGGAAATTCATAATGAAAAAACATAACTTCATCAGTTCTGATACAGAAGGAAGCTAGGTGGAAGGAATTCAACTAAAAGAACTGTGACACTTGTAATCAGAAATAAGGGAATAATATTTCCACAGGGAGTTGTCAAAATCTGGTGCTATGAATTTAGTGGAACCTTTCGAGATGCAATAAAAACAGATCTTCTCTTGATATCCCTGCAGGAGATGGGAAAAACCTCTGTAGAAATTTTATCCCTAAATGTCAGAAATACCCTATAGGTGTAAATTTTGTAATATTCCTTTTGAGGTGTCAAACTGATTTCTGCTAAAACATTTTTGCATTCGTAGTCACAGGCATTTTCCATAAGTAAAACCTGAAACTTAAAATCTTTTGAATGTCGTATAGTGGATAGGGATCACAGACTAATAATCTGAAGAAGGGTCCCAACCTGAAACATCAGTTTTCCTGCTCCTCTGATGCTGCCTGGCCTGCTGTGTTCCTCCAGCTCCACACTTTGTTATCTCTGACTCCAACATCTGCAGTTCTTGCTGCCTCACAGACTAATAATCATTCTTTTAACAAGGTGATATGTTTCAGAGTTCCACTAACCATGTAATCCTATGCTCTAAAAGGCAGAAAGTAACAAACTGTCAGACCTTATCATTCAGGCTCAATCTACGGTATATATTTTGATTTATTCAGAAGATATATGAGGGAGATTTTTCATTTGCAGTAGTATTTGCAAGTTTTGATGCAGTTCATTTTTTGTATTGGTAATTTCTCATATTTTACACTAAAGATACATTTTATTGTGTTGTGTAAAATGGTTACTGAGCTAAATGGGACAGATTCTGAACAGATCTAGCAACTCCAAACCGGACATCCATGAGGTGCTGTGTGCCATCAAGAGTGGCAGAGTTTTATTTGGTTACGTGGCCAAATTTATATCTTCACTCTACAATTACCATCAAACCAGGAGACCTGGTTCAATGAAGAGTGTAGGAGGGTATGCCAGAATAGGCACTGGGCATACCAAAAATGGGATATTAATCTGGTGAAGATATAACGAAGGACTATTTTCAGAACAAACAGCAAAAGCAGCATGCAATAGATATCACAACGAATGGATCATATCCAAGATTTGCAGTCGTGCCATGTCCAGTCATGAATGGTGGTGGGAAATTAAAAATTTAACAGGAGATGGAGACTCCACAAATATCCCCATCCTCAGTGATTTGCAACAGTTGCATTTGCAACAATCTTCAACTAGAAATGCCAAATGGATAATACATCTCCACCTCTTCCAGTGGCACCCAGCATTACAGATGCCAGTCTTCAAGCATTTCAATTCATTCCAGATGATATGATAGAAATGTCTGCAAAGACTATGGGCTCTGAGAATGTTGTAACATTACACTGAAGATGAGTGCTCCAGAACAATCTATGCTCCTAACCAAGGTGTTCCAGTACAGCTTCCAGTACAATAGTACATTTTGGACAACATGAAAAATTGAAATTCAAGTTATCTCTTCTTTTTCCCCTTCTAAGACCTTCTACAACAACATTTTTGGATGAGTTTTGTCCAATGCCTAACCATTGGACCCATGGATTACTCATTCAAATTGGATGAGAATATAGGAGGCATGGTTAGTAACTTTGTGAATGACATCAAAATTGGTGGTACAGTGGACAGTGAAGGTTATCTAATACAACAGGATACTGATCAACTTGGCCAGTAGGCCGTGGAATGGCAGACAGAGTTTAGTTTAGATAAATGCAAGGTGTTGTATTTTAGCAAGACAAATCAGGTCAGGACTTATAAACTTAATGGTAGAGCCCTGGAGAGAGTTGTCAAACAGAGAGACCTAGATGTGCAGGTCAGTAGTTTCTCAAAAGTGATGTCACAGGTACGTAGTGTGGCATTTGGCACGCTTGCCTTCATCGGTCAGAACATTGAGCACAGGAGTTGGGACATTGTTTTACAGCTATACAAGCCATTGGTAAGGCCACATTTAGAGTACTGCATACAATTGTGGTTGCCTTACTATAGGAAGATGTTACTAAACTGGAAAGGGTGCAAAAAAGATTTACAAGAATGGTACCGAGACTGGGAGGTTTGAGTTATAAAGAAAGGCTGCATAGGCTGGGACTTTTTACCCTGGAGGCTGAGAGGTGAAGTTGTACAGATTTATAAAATCATGAGGGCATAGATAAGGTGATTAGCCAAAATCTTTTCTCCAGAGTAGGGGAGTCCAGAACTAGAGGGCATAGATTTAAGGTGAGAGGGGAAAGATTTAGAAGGGACCTGAGCGGCAGCTTTTTCACACAGAGGGTGGTGTGCACACGGAATGAGCTGTCAGAGTAAGTGGTCAAGGCAGGTACAATTACAATATTTAGAAGATATTTAGACATAGATAGAAAAAGTTTAGAGGGATATGGACCAAACGGTATGGACCACAGGCAAATGGGACTAGAGTCCATGACTCTATGACTCTAAGTCTCTAAGACTCTGATTCCTCCTCACTTGTAGGTCCAATGGAATGTTTGCTGACTATTTCTAGAACCTATTTGACATGCTCAGCTATTAGTTGTCATGTCTAACCAAAGGAATCTCTAGTCAGTGAAACATTTGCAAAGAAATGGAACATTAAGCAGCTGCAGGAATTATTTGGATAATTATATTACTTAGACTTGGTAACTAAAGCAGCTGTCACAGATTAAGCTGGAATATCAGAGTATTTATTTGTCCTTGTAAGATGATATTCAAATTGATTGGGAAATTTTCGCCATAATGGTCAAGTGGAAGGGACTATAGACAAATCAGAGATTATAAATTACCTTCACTATAGTTTAATTTTTTAGTTTTTGTGCAGGCACACATCAGGATTAAAGATAAATCTGGGTTCAAATTTTGGACCCCTATTTGTAATATAATTAGTATGTATATGAACTACTGTAGTTGTGTGCATGCACATTCCATTGTAAACTGAATGTTTGACATTTTATATCTGGTAGGATCATTCTTGCTGGTGTAAATTGGCCATGTAAAGACCATTGGACCACCCTAATATATAATTTTGTATTCAAGCTCAACATCTGAGCTCAACATCTGATTGATTGCCTTTGCATATTTTGTGCAAGAGTTTTTGTGTACTATTCAAATAAGATGATAATATATGTAAATCAGAATGTGCAGTTTCCTGTCATTCTTGGTGGAGTCATACTGTGTGTTGAACCCATCTGGTGTGCGTATAAAGAGAAGCTCCATTTTCAAAACCACTCTTAAAGGGACAAACTTCTTTAATGAATATTTTTCCTTTTTTCTGCAATCACCTTCTTAAGCACTTTTAATTTTATTCTTCTGTATTTCCTTCTTTTCTTTCAGTATTCTTTCCTTTGAGATGCTTTGTTTCCCTTTTTTGGGCATCAGATTATATTGGCAGCATTTAAAAGTAACTCACTCCAACTCAAAAAGTTACAAATGTTGATCAGAGCAGTCAGACACGGTAAAAGGATAATGGACATAGAAACATTTATCCCAGCTCAGTAAGTAACAAACCAACTGATTACAAGCAACAGAATCCCATGCCAGTTAACCATAAATATTGTACTAAAGACAGGAACTTCTGTTGGTACCCAAATCATCGTATCTAAAAGTAGAAGTAGAATAATGAAAGCCAGAAGACCTTTAGATTCTAGAACTAGACTACTGCTAGTCACTATTACACCATTAACTGTATGTATAGGCTCTGTTGAAATTAACAACAAAGGGCAAGTGCCTCCACAGACTCTGGATAAGCTCAGAACTGGGTCTACTGCTGTACCATCTGTTGCAAAGATATTTGAATCCAATCTGAAATATAGAATCACTCAGTGGCATCAAGATTTCCACTGTCCTCAAATATCTGAATGCACTTCCTTCCAGGTTACCATGGAGATTATTTGCATTATCAACAAATGTACTGCAGATAACAAACAAGTGACTGATGTATTGATTAGTGCAGCCAGCATTTTTACATCCTTTTCCATTGAATAACAACATGAGCATGATGGAGCTACTCAGATTTATACTTCTCAAAAATCATCTTGAGAGCAGGTTCCCACTCTACCTTTACCACTATCACATGTTTGTCCACCTATAATCTACCTCTCAATCGCTGTTACTTTCTCGAGATGTGGATGTGTATATCTTGTTCTGGTGACCTGCAGATGTTGTTGAGAAGGATGCAGGGTGCTAGCTTCTTGGGTGGCTCTTGGTTATATAGCTGTTTATTGAAAAAGCACCTTTGAAAAAACATGAAAGAATGCAGGCATAATCCCCTTCCAAGTACTCACTGACTTGCAAAAATGTGGCATGGTGTATGTGAGTATTTAATGGTTTATAATGAATGAGTGTGAGGGTAAGAAAGTATGAAAAAAATGGTTCTTTTGGAAAAAGTCTGTATCTCCACCATGCATCACTGTCTTATCTCTTAATCACAACCATTTATAAAGAAGCCTCTCCAAAGGTGTTCAGGAAGAAATAATTTAAAGTCATTTAGCTATGGTTTACTCCTTATCAGGTATTGCCATGTTGTCATACAAGTCAACAAGTAGATTTGTGATGGTTGGAGTGTTGGGAACCTGTATAATGACACCCAGGTAACCTATGCTGGAACCCATCCTGGATGTGAGTTACAGGTCAAAGGGGAGGTGACTGCCTAGTGGTAACTGATGGACTGTTAATCCAGATAGCCAGCTAATGTTCTGGGATAGTAGGAACTGCAGATGCTGGAGAATCCGAGACAACAAGGTGCAGGGCTGGACGAACACAGCAGGCCAAGCAGCATCATAGGAGCAGAGAGGCTGACGTTTCGGGCCTAGACCCTTCATCAGAAAAGGGGGAGGGGAAGGGGGTTCTGAAATAAATAGGGAGAGAGTGGGAGGCGGATAGAAGATGGATAGATCTATCACAATATCACACTTCAGGTCTATGATCTTGCTATAATAGGTGAATTGTATGCCAGAGCTGAGAGGAAGGTATAATTAGGGTTGGCCCTGGAAAATTAATTGGGGTCAAGCTTATGTTATTCAGTGAGTATATGCCTCTCCACAAAATCTTCCTACCTTCCAAGAATGTCACAGAAAAATTAGGCTTAATGTATCACTGTCCTATTAGAGGAGTCACTTTTGTCAGCACTGTGTAATTGTGTATTAGTCAACTCTTTGAAAATGTTCATGTGCACAAATTATAATAAAAGACTCATCAATTCAAAAAATATCAGAATAGTTGATGGAAAAATAAATCCCAGACCATTTAAAAAAAGTCCTCTCCGAGTAGTGGCCATTTCATCACCATACTATTAACAAGAATCCTAGACTCTACAAAATTAAACTATAATTTAAATTTTAATGCAATATGACTTAGAAAATCCTTTCTTAAAGTTTAAAGTAAGCAAGAAATTTGACACAGAAAATTCCAATGCTTCTCTGAATAACCAGTTATTAAAAAGAATTTGTTCAATAATATTATTCCAAGTTGATGATTCATCTAATAGAAGAGTGCCAGTTACGCAGAGAACATTGCATTAATGTCAGACAAATACAACATTGATCTTAAGTTATAAACCATCCAAATTGAAGCACTATAGTATGAATCATATAATACAGTAACATTACATTTTTTGAGTCACATAATAGTGCCTATGGCCAATGTATTTTCAGTTCAACACTGCAATTGATTCTTGTTAAATAGTACATCTACATATCTAATAAATTATAGTATCTATAAATCTACATTACATTGACATTTATAGCAAGATTAGAGTACATTGATAAAAACTTGAAAGTCCACCTGATCTCATTATATATTGGCCTGTAACTCAAAATATATTCCATTTTGAAATGTTTCCTGTGCTTTATAAATGAGGACGGCTATACAATCCATCTGGCTCATATTATTGGGTTTAGCAGTATCTGCAATTCAATTTTTTCTGGTATTAGATAAATCTATGGAAAATAATCTAAAATTTTATCTTAATTCTACTTAGCCATAAAATCAAAAATTTAATTTAAATCTTGGTGTCCAGTCCTGGTAGGTTGCTTAAACAAAAATGAATTGAGGCTGAATATTAGGACATTTCTGATAGTATTCAATGGAGAAAGTTACGTTTCAAGACAACATAACATAAGAAGAAACAGAAATTTAAAAAATAAAGATTCCAGTTCGTTGTGTTCAGCTGAAGGAGAGGTGCCATGGCACCTAAAAGCATCACAACTTCTGTTATGATCTTCTTCCTCTGAATTTTTTATTGATATAGATCACATCAGCAATTCTATAGATAATGATGTGGTCACACAGTTAGAAAAGATTTTACCAATGCCATCATGTCAGCCTGTATAATCAGTCAGTTTTATAATATAGTCAGTTTTATTGTCATGCTTATTTAAGAAGACATGACTTACAGTCCCCTCCCTCTTGTAGTTTATTAAATAATACTTCTTGGTAGTGAATTATTGCATTAGTTTGCATCAGTTGCATCAGTTTCTTAGCAGCATTACATAGAACATAGAACACAGAACAGTACAGCAAAATACAGGCCCTTCGGCCCACGATGTGCCGATCTTTTATCCTAATCCTGAGGTCTATCTAATCTCCATCCCTACCTTATACTATCATCCATATGCCTATCTAATAGCCGCTTAAATGCCTCTAATGAGGCCGACTCTACTTCCCTCTCCGGCAATGCATTCCACGCCCCGACCACTCTCTGAGTAAAGAACCTACCTGTGACGTGTCCCCTATATCTACCTTCACTCACTTTAAAACTATGCCCCCTCGTAATAGTTACCTCCACCGTAGGAAAAAGCCTCTGGCTGTCTACTCTATCTATACCTCTGATCATTTTGTACACCTCTATCAAGTCACCTCTCATCCTTCGTTGTTCTAAAGAGAAAAGCCCTAGCTCTCTCAACCTTTCCTCGTACGACCTTCCCTCCATTCCAGACAACATCCTGGTAAATCTGCCCTGCACTTTTTCCAACACTTCCACATCTTTCCTGTAATGAGGTGACCAGACTGGACACAATACTCCAGATGTGGCCAAACCAGGCTTTTGTATAGCTGGAGCATAACTTCACGGCTCTTGAACTCAATCCCCCCATTAATGAAAGCTAACACACCATACGCCTTCTTAACAACTCTATCCACCTGGGTGGCAGCTTTCAAGGAACTGTGGACATGAACCCCAAGATCCCTCTGCTCCTCCACACTGCCAAGAATCTTTCCGTTAACCCTGTATTCTGCTTTCAAGTTTTTCCTTCCAAAATGAATCACCTCACACTTTTCAGGGTTAAACTCCATCTGCCACTTCTCAGCCCAGCTCTGCATCCTATCAATGTCCCTTTGTAATGTAGAACAGCCCTCTGCACTGTCCACAACGCGACCCACCTTCGTATCGTAAACATTACATCACATTGGCTTTCCAAACTCACAGCTAAATTCACTTGATTATGGAACAAGAAAGAACTAAGAAGGTTCAAGTCATAAAGGGCAAAACAGGAAGGTGAGAATCAACTTAAAGCAATCACTCACTGACTTGGCAACTAAGTATCACGATGGTAACTGAAAAGTGGTCAACAACATAGAAAGTATTTAGCTGAACAATCTAAATCTTTCTAATGACCAAGTGTTCTGCATTCTGATACCTTCCAATCAACCCATGCCATCTTCTAAGAAAGGATTCAGAATTATTTTGCAATGTTCTCCTCCTCAGAAAAGGTAAATTAAACACAATGCCAAAATATGGACCTAATTTTCAATCCTGTATTGTATATTTGACCAACTCCTTTCCTTGACTTGAAATGTCTACAAACACTATAGCATCAACATTATTGGCTTGAATTTTGCAATAGTAATGAAAGTGAACTGCCAATGTTCATCATAATTATTCCTTTGCAACTGACAGCAACTTCTGGAGTCTGCAGTTAATTGATAAATTTTGAAATTTCTGTCTGTGATTCTATACTTCTCTAGTTTTTGAAGTTCCTGCAGATTACAATCAATTAGAATTCATTGAACTAATGACAATAGCTTCTCTTACAATGAGGTAACCACACATCTCTGTTTTCCAGGTCCTTTCTCTGGATAAGGTACTGTGTTTCTACACAATCAATGGCTTTGGAAAAGTCTCTTGTTTATAAAAATGTAGCCAAATGCCCCTACTTTTAATTTCTCCTGTTGGAATAGATTCAGTGCCTAGAGCACAAAATACATAGTGTATCTCACTTTGGGCAAAGGTAAAATATATAACTGTCTAGGTAGTAATAATAAATGCATTTGAGACAAATATCAAGAATGGTTCTGTTAATGCTGTTATTGGCATTAGCTATTGCATAGATGGGAACAGCAATATTACAGTTGCCATAGGTACAGCACTGACTGAATGGCATATGACGTAGAACTCACACAAAATTGCGAAAAGTGAAAAATGAAAATTGCATTGTCGAAAAAGCATAATTGCTGCTTTTACAACCAGCTATAGAAGATTTTTCACAAACCATCCAAAAAGAAACATCTTCATTGCGTTCAATATAGCAATCAGTATCTTCCATTTCAAGAGAAGGCAGGACTTCTATAAAAGAACATAAAGAAAATATAAAGCTGCTCTTATCTAACTTAAGTTCTGAAACCATTTTCTTTTAGTTGAGACAACACCAATTGGGCCATGTAGGCAGTGGGTATGAAAAGCTGATCTTCTTGAATAGTATTACTCGAAAAGTAATAAGCATTATCTGAATGTGCTTCAATAGTCTGCATGCGAATGATATTCACATTTGTTTTGCATTTATAGTGTATATATGCAGGCTGAGAAAACAACTTACCTCACTATGCTGGGCAATTACATTTCCTGTCTTCATTACTGCGCTCTGACCCTGTGTGCAATGTTAGCTGGTGCATGAATGAAACCCATGCTGTTAGTATCAGTCTGCCTTGGCAGGCAGACCAGACATACAGCTAACTGACCCCCAATTATTAGCAGGATACTAAGCTCATCATTATTGTTAAACATCCTCACGAGCCCTCAAGAAATGATTTTCTTTATATTGAATGACAGCTGTCTCTGTTGTGATTAATTAACTTTAGTTTTTTTTTAGTTATCCCGATTGCATGTTTTGCTATCGATCAAAGTTAGAACTGAAAGGCTAGACAAAAACTGATAGAACTGTGGATGCTGGAAATCTGAAACAGAAACAGAAATTGCTCGAGTTTCACAGCAGGTCTGGCAGCATTTCTGGAGAGAAATGAGAGTTAACATTACAGGTCCAGTGACCCTTCTTCAGAACTCTTTCACTCACCTCAAACACTGTCCCTCCACCTGGACCCCTCCATCTGGCCTTTTACCTGCACTCGACCTGTTTGTTGAGAACTTTCGATGTGACACCGGGCTGTGGTTGCCATGGTGTGATGGCGAGCGCGCTGGTTTCTGAAACCTGTGGTCCGAGATCAAGCCTAAGTGGAGCCTTCTTGGCTGTGGTTGACTTGGTGTAATGGTGAGCGCACTGGTTTCTGAATCCTGTGATCTGAGTTCAAGTCTAGGTGGAGCCTTCTTTATAGGGGTGGCACAGTGGTTAGCACTGCTGCCTCACAGCACCAGGGACCCAGGCTCGATCCCACCCTTGGGCGACTGCGTGGAGTTTGCACATTCTCCCCATGTCTGCAGAGTCTAAAGATGTGCAGGCTAGATGGATTGGCCATGCTAAATTGCCCATAATGTCAGGGATGTGTAGATTAGGTGGTTTATAGGGGGATGGGTCTGGGTGGGATGCTCCAAGTTTTGGTTGGGCCAAAGGGCCTGTCCCCACACGTAGGGATTCTATATCATATCACCAGTCGCCTCAATTTCTCTGCCTTTCCCCCTCCCCTCCCTTACCCATTCCAACCTATCTCCTTCTGAACTGACTGCACTGTGTGCACTGTGTGTTTTCAGATCCAATCCTGACTTTGTAATTAAGCCGACTGACAAGGTGGGGTGCAGTTGTTGTCTGGTGGACTGACCTCTACATTGCAAAGGCTGAGCGCCAACTCTCAGATACTTCCTCCTATCTCCCCTGGACCATGACCCCACTATGGAACATCAGGCCATTGTGCCCACAACAGTCACTAACCTTATTCCTTTTGTGATCTCTCCCCCACTGCTCCAAACTCATAGACTCCCCCGCATAGCTCACTTGTACCTTCCTTCCAAAATTCACAAACAGGACTGTCTGGGCTGAACCATTGTTTCTGCCTGCTCCTGCCTCATAGAATTCATCCCTTCTTACCTTGACTCCATTCTCTCTCCCCTTGTGCAGTCTTTTCCCACTTACATCCACGATTCCTCTGACGCTTTATGTCAGTTTCAGAATTTCCAGTTCACGGGCTCCAGCTGCGTCCTGTTTACCATGGACGTGCAATCCTGCAATTCCCTTACACAGCCACCAGGATGGTTTCCAGACTCTCTGCTTTTTCCTGGAAAGAAGGCCTGAACCATCTCCATTCACCGCCACCCTCTTCTGCCTGGCCAAGCTTGTCCCCACACTGAACAACTTTTCTTTTAACTCCTCTCACTTCCTTCAGGTTTAAGGGGTGGCCATGGGTACCTGCTTATGCCCCAGTTTGCCTGTTTCTTTGTGGGGTATATGGAACATCCCTTGTTCCAGTCCTACACCGGCCCCCACCCACAACTCTTTCTCTGGTATATTTCCTTATTACAGTTCTGAAGACGGGTCATACGACCTGAAATGTTAACTGATTTTTCTTCACAGATGTTGTCAGACCTGCTGAGATTTTCCAGCAACTTCTGTTTTTGTTTCAGAAGTGAAAGGATTCAGTGGCGTTGCTTCTTGTCTTGTTCACAGTGAGAATATTTCAACATGACTGGCTGCTTTCTGTGCTTGATGTTATCATTGTTGCCAGATGTCTGGTGAACCTCTTGACTTAGCACGAGACTCAAACTGATTTTGGGAAAGGAGAAATCAAGCCACAATGTCACTAGATTGTAGTCGTCAGCTGTCTTTGAAATCAGTCACTTTGCCATTGACTACAAAATCCAGCAGCATTTGACTTCTCACTTGCACTTATACTTGTAATTCTGTTCCCAAACAAATATTGACTAACAATTTCTACAATAAGTACTTTAAGAAATAGGAGCAAGAGTAGGCCATTTGGCTGATTTAGCCCGTTCTGTGATTCAATAAGATCATGTCAATCATATGTGACCTTAATTACACTTGTTTGACTCCCCCACATAACTCTTGGCTTCCTTGAAGATCAAAAATTTTCTATTTCAGCCTTAAATATGTTCAGTGATTGAGTCTTTACTTCTCTTCAGAGTACAAAATTCCTAATATTAACAATATGCTGAGAAAAAAGGGCATTTCTCCTCAAATCTGTCTTAAATTGAGACCCCCTGTTCTTACCTGTGTGTCTTAGCTCACAAAGGAATGCATCCTGTCAGCACCTAGCCTGACAAGTCCCTTTAGGATCTTATATGTTTCAGTAAGATTACCTCTCATTCTTCCAAACTCTTATGAGCATATGCCCAATCTGCTCAAATGTTCCTCACAGGACAGCCCCTATATTTCAGAAATCAACCTAGTGAACTGTCTCTGAGCTGCCCCAGTGAAAGTATATTTCTCCTTAAGTAAGAAGACCCAACCTCAACACTGTTGGTGCTGTCTCATCAATGCCCTGTTCAAATGTCATACGACTTTCTTACTTTGATATTCCATAGCCTCCTTGCAACAAAGGCCAATATTCGGCTTGTTCTTCTGTTTCCTTGCCAACCATACCAACGTTTTGCGATTCTTATTTGAGGACACACATATCCCACTGTATTGCAGCAGTCTTTTAATTCCATCTTTTCCATTTGAATAACATTCTGCATCTTTATTCTGCTAAAGCAAAGAACCTCATAGTTTCCTACATCATACTCTATCTGCTAAGATTTTACTTACCCATATACTTTATTAATATACCATTCAAACTTTGCAGACTTCTTTTGTCCTCCTCACAAATAACTTCCCTGCTTACTTTCGTATTGTTGGCAAATTTGCCTGCAACCACTTTGTCCTTTCAACCTAGTCATTAATATGGATTGCAAATAGTTAAGGCTGCAGCATGATCTCTGCAACATTTCACTTGTTATAATTTGCTAACGTGAAAATGACTTTATCCTGATTCTCTATTTCAATTTCTTGTTAATTAGACAGTTCTCTGTCCATGCTAATATAGTACACCAAACATTAAGAGTTCTTATCTTGTGTTGCAGCCTTTTATGTGCCCTCTTGTTGAATGATGTTTGGAAATACAAATTCACTATATCTACTAGTCCCTATATCAGCCATATCAACCTGCTTATTACAGCTTCAAAGAACTCAAAAAAATATATCAAACATTAATTCCCTTTTATAAAACCATGTTGGCTTTATTTGATTGTACTGTGATTTTCTACACTTCCTTAATAATTGAATTCCAGATTTTTCCAATGACAGATATTATGTCAACGGGCCTATAGTTTACTGTTTACTGTCATTCTCCATTCTTGAATAATGGTGTTATTTTTGTGTTTTTTGAAAATTGTTGGAACCTTTCCAAAACCTAGCAAATTTTGGAAGATTACAACTAGTGCAACTACTTTTACTAGCACATTTTCTCCAATGAAAATGATTATTTTAAGTTTGTCCTTTAGTGGATGGTTTTTCTGTCTTTAAACGTGAAGACTGATACCAAACACTTGTTCAATGCTTCTACCATTTCCTTGTTCCCCCTTCTTAATTCCCAGTTTATGTCCATGTGACCAATGCTGGCTTTAGCTACTCTCTTTCTATTTATATACTTATAGAGTTTCTCACTGTCTGCTTTTATATTTCTTGCTAGTTACTCTCATGTTCTAATTCCTCCTCCTTTATTTTCTTTTACTCAACCTTTGTTGGTTATAAAATGGTACCAATTTTCTGGCCTACCACTAAAGCGTACAGTGCTGTCTGCTTCTTCTTCCAATTTGACACCATCTTTAATTTCTTTAGTTAACCATTGATAGCGAAACCTTCCTGTAGAAACATTCTTTCTCAATGGAATAAATCATTTTTGAGAGTTATAAATTGCCTCTTGAAATAGCTGGCATTGCATCTCTAACCATCCTATCTTGTAACCTATTTTCCCAACCTACTGTGTCGTAATATTTTTGTGATTGATTTTATTCAAATTAAGGACACTAATTTTAAACTCACATTTCTCACCTTCAAATTGAATCTAAAGTTCTGTTATGCTTTGAACACTCTTGGCCTTAGAATGAATTAATTGATATGGTATTAGATAGTCCATTTGAGCGTTTTTTGCATTTCCGTGGAAAAGGAAGCATGTTTTAAGTTCAATCCAAATTGGGATAGGATAGTCTTAATATAAAAGGAAATGCTTAGTCAGTCTTATAAGGGTTGAGCTACTCATCTAGAGAGGCAGAATCTCCCCACACAAGACATACCCTAATCTTGGGTCACAAAGGACACAGTATAATTACAGAGGCCATGGTGTGAAATAGAATGCAATGAAATTGAACTCAGTAGGGTGTTTTAGATTTCAGAAGCAGTTTGGGTACCTGAAATATTACAACCTTCTGTGTAAATATGAGATAATTAAGTCTGTATCAAAAAGGAAGATGGGGCCTATAGTTTTGTGCCTTATGGCAGCACAATGCAGGAAGTATGGGGCAATATATGTTTAGTGTTGCAAGTTTCCACCAGCCATATGAAGATGTGGTGCACTGCTCATAGAAACTCCTGTGTAATCAGCATTGGAGGGTATCACCATCAGGATCAGAGCACTGCATTTCAAACCCTCAATGTCTAGGCACCTTGGGAAAGTATTAGGACTGTGGAACAAAATATGAGGCACGGAACATTACAGGGGAGAATAGAAACTTCAATTGCATTGTCACTAAATTGGAATCTGGAAGATAATTCTGAATTACATTATTTTCCTTTGTTCTCCACAGCTGAGGTCAGTTTGAGCCCTTGTTTGAAGTATTTCTGAGCAGAATGAAATAATGTGAAGTGTCCCAGCATGAAGAGAAAACATCCCAAGGCATTTCGCAAAGGTGTAAGCATAAAAAGTGCTGAGCCAAATAAGTAGATATTGTGAAGCATGACAAAATGTTTTATCAAGGGGGGAAAGGAGAGAGAATGGCAAAGATCTGTGAGATTTATGAAGGGAAATCCAGTATGTGAGGTTATGGCAACAAATGGAGACACCAAAGTAAGAGAAAGAGAGTTTGGGTGGAGGGAACATAACAATGAGACAATTAAGTTTTTCAATTGGAGGCATGGTACTTGGTAAGGATAGAAGTGGGAAGTAAGTTGGACTTGACACAGCATAAGATGCAGGAAAGATGAGGTAAGCATTTTAGCGGTAGAATGATTCATGTGGATGTTAAACCCAACATTCTAGAATTGTAAATTCTCTAATTTCTCTAATGGAGAGGATATGGAGTTGGAAGCACAGCACAGAATAAGATGAGATAGAAACATAGAAAAAAGGAACAAGCATGTTTAGGTTGTGAACAGTTTGATAGTGTAAGATAGAGACTGGGATGCAGTGAGGAGAGGAAAACAAAAACATTTACATTGCACCTTTCATGACCATCGATTGTCTCAATGTGCTTTACAGCCAATGAAACACATTTGAAGGGTAAACATTGTATGATACATAGAAGACTGCAGCCAATCTGTGTGCAGCAAACTTCCACAAACAGCAATGTGGTAATGACCAGATAATCTGGTTTTGATGATGTTGAATAAGGGAGAGATATTGGCTAGCAAACGAGGAATAACTGTCCTGCGCCTCCTCAAAATAGTGCTATGGAATCTTTTACATCCACCCAATAGGTAAATGAGGCCTCAGTTGAACATTTCATCTGAAAATTGACACCTGTAACAGTGACACTGTAGAGTTATCACAGATTTTGCACTCAAGTCATTGGCTGGAAATTGAACCGAGCACTTGTGCAACTGAAAGGCAAAGTTGCTGCTGACTGAGCGACAGCAGACATGATAGAATAGGTGGCAAGTTGTCTAGAATATATGGTGTCCATCACAATATTTAACCAGAGGAAACGGCAACAACCCAAGATTTGACACATAGGCAATAGAAGGTTAAGAGAGGTGCTAGTTGAGTGGAGCTAGATGTTGTCAGTTGATCCTATGTCAGCAAATGACCTTACCAAGGGTCAGTGCATAGATGAGGAAGGCAAGGGTACAAAGGATTGACTCAGGGGTCTTTAATGGGAGGAAAAGAAGCCATTGCTGGAGATGCTGTGATTACAACCAGATTAAATAAATCATCTCAAAATTCACCTCATTCCTTAATACTGTAAAACTGTTTCTTCTCCTCCCAAGGAGAGCATGTAAGAGGATGAGAAGCTACAAGTTTCTATGTGAATGAACAGTGAGAATTTCACTCAAAACAAAATATCATTATCTAAGTAGTAAATTTTATGATGTCAAGACATCCCAAAGCACTTGATAGTAAATAATGAACATTTGAATTATAGTTACTTTTGTTATGTAAGGAAATATGGCATCTACTTTGTCCACAAAGGCAATTACTTAATGACCAAATATTCTGTTTCACAATAAACATTGCACTTCACATATCCCTAATAATTCTAATTATAGCACCTCTCATGTAAAAATTAAAGCAATTTAACCCACAGCAACAACAGAAGTCAGTAACTCAAGAGTGAAAAGGGACGACTTTTGCATTTGACAGACAGCTCATGCAAAGAGAATGGTTTTAAAAGGAGAGGTGGACAGATGGAGCTTCAGAACGCATGGTCATATATATCAATGAAAGCCTCACTAAAGATTGTGAGTCATGATTGGGAAAGATTCTTAATTGGCAAGTGATGCAGCCATTAGTGATAGCTTATCTTCACTTATTTCCAAACCTTCTTCCCCATTCTCCTTACTGACTCATCCTTTCTGCTGTAGTTCCACAGACATCAGCCATTGTGTTGTAGCTCAGACAATATTTTTGTGTATTTGGCTGTGATGGTAACATAAACAGTCTAAACATATTTACACTCTTAGGTCCTGGACAGTGAAAAAGAGTGAGAAGCTGGTTGTTTTATTTTCTTCCTGACTTTGGAGTACAAAGGCC
The DNA here is from genome assembly GCF_021869965.1 of Rhincodon typus. Lineage (NCBI taxonomy): Eukaryota > Metazoa > Chordata > Chondrichthyes > Orectolobiformes > Rhincodontidae > Rhincodon > Rhincodon typus. The sequence goes on along the minus strand of NC_063345.1, from coordinate 22,900,641 downwards.
ACTGGTAGACCCCTCTCAGACCACACCACCCCACACAAGATAACCCAATTCAGTTCTTTTAATAAAAATGCTTCCTAGCACTCAAAGAGTCAATTTTGAATCAATTGTGCTCTAAAAGCTAAGCTAAGCTTCCTGAATTTTCTTTTTCTCATTTTAAAACAGGATCCATGCGGCACAATGAACAATGGCCCAGCTGTACTACAAAAAGGTCAACTATTCTCCATACATAGACCGGATTCCATTGCAGATTGTACGTGCAGAGAATGAGCTCTCACTGGAGGAGAAAGCTTATCTGAATGCGGTGGAAAAGGGGGACTATGCCACTGTGAAGCAAGCTCTGGAGGAAGCTGCAATCTACTTTAATATTAATATCAATTGCACAGATCCTCTGGGACGGAGTGCACTCCTTATAGCAATCGAAAATGAAAACTTAGAGATCATGGAGCTGCTTCTGAGTTTCAGCATCTATGTGGGGGATGCGTTGCTGTATGCAATACGAAAAGAGGTTGTTGGAGCAGTTGAGCTTCTGCTGCATTATAGAAAACCAAGTGGAGAAAAACAGGTAATTCATCTAATTGCAAATTATGCTTTTGAATATGTTATCCTGCTGTGTAGCATGGTGAGGTAAGCAGTTGGATGGTAAGCCATCTGCAATTATGCGACAGGACTTGTGTTTGCTCACATTATCCTTCCTTATGATGAATTTAATACATGGCATTAATATGTAATTGGCTGTTCATCTCAGGGTCAACTAAAGCATCAAGATTGCAAACAGTTGCTAAAGTGTAGCTTGGAGCTAGGGAGTTCAGAGTGCAGTCTGAAAACAATTCTTACTGACTTCCCAATGTTAATGTAGAACCTAATGAGTTACTTTCAGATTATGTTGTCAATGGGCAGCACAAAAATCAGAAATACTTGGGAGCCTTGAATAGAATCTTCATGTGCACCAGAATCTACAATCATAGAATTCTAGGTGGGTTAGCCATGGGAAATGCAGGATTACAGGGATCGGGTAGGAGTGTGGATCTGGGTGGGATGCTCTTTTGGGGGAGTCAGTATGGATTTGATGAGCCGAATGGTTTCCTTCCACACTGTAGGAATTCTGCTGCTCTATAACCAGAGGTAACAGTGTGGAAATAGGAAGAGAAGCCACTGCAAGTGACATTCTGCCTCCGATTGGGTAGATGGGAATGAAACCAGACATGCGGCAAAGGGGGATGCTTTGGACAAACATACAGACAGGTTTACAAGAATGAGGAAGGAAAGTTTACTTTTGTCACTGTTGTATAGGATACATTTCACAACTTTGATAAGAGCTGTTTCAGTACTGTGGCTGGGGTGTGGAAACTCAAATGAAGGACTTGAATATGGAATTCCAAAAAATATGGACACAGGCTTGAAAGGCAACAACATGTTTAAGAGCTTTGGAAAGGAAAGGGGGGAGGTAGTGCCATATACGACACTGGAAAGCAGGCTGGGAAGCTGGGTGATCAGCAGTTTAGACTCAAGATATAGTCACGTGAGCAGGAGGTGTGTTTCATGTTTAAGATTGAACTCAGAGCTGTCATAAAAGGAGATTGGAGAGAAACCAGAGGAGTCAGTTCAGGGGTAAAGCAGGGTGGACTTTAAGGGTAGTTTTGTGCAGTGACCTAGTGTGAGAGAAGGACAGAGCAAAGTTAGCTGATTAGATTATCTCAATCTTAGTGACGTACAAGTTCAGGAGCTCCACATACTCATTGTCAAAGGTAAGGGAAGAGAACCCAATGAGAGGTGTTTAAAAACATTTTTTGCTGTAGAGAAAAAAATGCCAGGAGTTATCTTTGCAGGATGATTCCAGGATATCCTGGAATAGTCAGCAGTTTTAGCAAAGGACGCAAGCCCTGATTGTGCTGTGTGGTTCAGACAAATCTGTAAAATAATGAAATTGATTATTTGGAATCAATTTCAGTAGAATTTATAGCCTAGTACAAGCATTCCAGATAGTCGAGGATAAATGAAGTGAAAGCTTGAGCTAACTCTGGCAAACTCTATATTCCAAAATGTATTTGATTCAGGTAACATGAATAGAGTCATAGAGTCATACAGCATAGAAACAGGCCCTTTGGCTCATCATGTCTATACTGACCAGCAAACACCAAACTACACTAATCCCATTTACCGGCAATTGGTCCATAGCATTCTAAACACTCATCTAGAAGTTTCTTAAATGATGTGAGACCACCACCCTTTCAGACAGCACGTTCCATATATCTACCACCCTCTGGGTGAAAAACCTTTATTTTAAGATCTCCTCTAAACCACTTCCTCCTTGCCTTAAATTCATGCCCTCTGGTCTTAGACACATCTGCCATGGGGAAGAGATTCTCATGACCTACCCTATCTATGCCTGTTATAATTTTGTACACCTCAATCCCCCCTCAGTCTCCTCTACTCAAAGGAAAACAAACTCAGCCTATCCAGTCTCTTTTCATCCCAGGCAGCATCCTGGTGAATCTCATCTGCACCCTCTCCGTTGCAATCGCATCTTTCCAATAGCAAGGCAACCAGAATTGCATACAGTATTCCATCTGTGGCCTAGCCAATGTTTTATAAAGTTGTAACAAGGCTTTCTTCCTCTTATATTCCATGCTCTGGCCAATGAAAGCAAATATCTCATAGCCTTCTTTACACCTTGCCTCCCTGTGCTGACACTTTCAAGGATCGGGGCGGCACAGTGGCTCAGTGGTTAGCACTGCTACCTCACAGCAGCAGGGACCTGGGTTCAATTCCACCCTTGGGTGACTGTCTGTGTGGAGTTTGCACATTCTCCCTGTGTCTGCGTGGGTTTCCTCCGGGTGCTCTGGTTTCCTCCAGTTCAAAGATGTGTAGGGTAGGTGGATTGGCCATGCTAAATTGACCATAGTGTTCGGGGATGTGTAAATTAGGAGGGTGGATCTGGGTGGGATGCTCTGAGGGTCAGTATGGACTTGTTGGGCCAAAGGGCCTGTTTCTACACTGTAGGGATTCTATGGACTTGTACACCAAGGTCCCTTTTCTCCCCAGTACTCCCGAAGGACCTACTACTATTCATTGTATATATCCTTCCCTTATGAGACCTCCCAAAATACATCATCTCACTCTTATTGAGATTAAATTCTAGCTGCCAAATTTACCAGCTGATCAATATCAGACTGCAGCCTGAGATCATCTTCCTCACTATCAACACCCCCAATTTTCATGTCATCTGTAAACTTACTAATTATACCTTCTACATTTACATCCAAGTCATTAATGTACATAACAAACAGCAACCAATCCCTGCTGGTCACAGGCTTCCAATTACAAAAAAAAGACAAAAAAAAAACTTACTCTGTTCAAAACTATGGAAATTCAATGCAAAACTTGTGAATGAAGTAAAAAAAAATGTCATCCCAGCTCCTAGATAAAGAGTGATAACAAATTGATGTGATTTTGCCTCCAGCAAGGTCATTTACCTGGAGCAGCAATGTTTATGTTATCTCCCATAAAGCATAAAAATAGATAATGTAGTATTGAAGAATCCAACAGACATTTTATTAGTACTGACTATTATGTACAAACATTACATTCACAGAAACATCAGTATCTGGACTAACATTAAGCTATGAAATTACAACAGAATAGTAATGAGCAGCATGCTTCAAATACAGTGTCATGCTTCAACCAATCCTGGTGTAAAGTAAGATGTTTATCCCCTTAAGTCACATGCTGCAATGATGATACAATAAGCATGTCTCTTAAAGGTATACTGGCATATTTTGTTTCTTGAATGTATATTGACATACTGACCATAAAGCATAACACAATATCAGCACAGAGGTAACGAGAGTGGGGTGCCCAGGTTTCAATGTTAGGATGCTACTGTTTCTAATTTACATCATTGGATTCAGAAACGTAATACAATTTGGTGAAATTTGCAGATGGTAGTACATTTGAATTGAAAGTGACAAGCTGCAAATTACAGAATTAGTTAATCAAAGTATGTTTGGGGCAAACGTTATCAACGAAGCATAAAATATTGCACAGAGGAAGGGGAAGTTGGCAACATAAATATTCTATAGTGCCAAAACAGATGAGTGAAAATGAGTACATTCAATACCCAATAGATGGAAACTTACCAACTGCTGTCATTTTTATTCATTTATTGGATGACAGTGTCACTGGCTAGGTCAGCATTTATTGCCCATCACTAATTACGTGGAGGACAATTAAGGGTCAACCACATTGCTGTGAGTCTGTAACAGAGCAGGTAAGGACGGCAGTTTCCTTCACTAAAGGACATTGGTGAACCAGATAGTTTTTCCTGACAATCAACAATGGATTCATCATTAAACTTACAAATCCGGATTTTCTGTAATTTGAATTCAAATTCCATCTATTTCTAACATTACCTGGGTCTCTGATTAACAGTCAATAATACCACTAGGCCATCACCTCCCCTAAGACAGTGTGGAGGACACTTTGGAAGTGGAGAATTTTAGATTAGATTGTGTCATCTACCCACATGATTCCACCTTCAAGCAATCTTGTTAGATATAGGGTCAGATTGAAAGTTGATACCCAACTAGCAGTGGTGAGCAGCTAACTGATGGTTGCGACTAAGTGGCAGTTTGGGGCCAGATTGGATGACATCTTCAAGATTTGCCTGACCATGTTCAAGCCTTTTGCTGAGTAAGGATCCTAACAAATGGCTTTAGGCAGCCTCCCAACAGACAGCTAGAAGGCCAGTGAAACCTCCTTTATTTTCTGGCCTGGCAGTTGTGCTCAACCTTTACTTTATAAGCTGTTATAAAACTGTTCAAGAAGCATTTTAATCTTATGGCACTCTCGTGTTCTCCCACCTCCTGTAGTCGGCTCTTCCAGTACGGTTGCTAGCCATTTGGAGCCTTGGGCTATCTGATTGGTCCTTCCAACAACACAACCCAACTGCCGTCTTTCATCAAACAGATGGGGTTGGATGTGGAGGCTTCCTGTCAATTGGTAGCCCCAGAAAATTCTTAGAGGTGGCAAACCTAAAAAACTATTGGGATCAGATTCTGGAAATGGTCCCATCCCTCCTTTAAAACCTAAGTCAATAAGATTCTGCCCAATATATCCAATCAATATGGAGCAGACATTAACATCTAGTACAGTATGAGCCAAAGGAAGTTGTGATTGAGCTTTAGAGTTACTACATTCACACCAGTTCTCATTGTTGAGAAGCACAGGAGGGATTTGAGTCTGGAATCAGTATACTGAAGAGCAATGAGGCTGATTATTAATCTCACTGTGAGTAATGATATAAAACTGGACAGATGGCCGTTCAGAAAGAAGCATCAGGGAAATTATGCTATAGGAAAGATTAATCCAAAATGCTATCAATTTGACTGGATGGACAGGTTTGAACGAGTAAAAGATAATGTCATGAATAATATTACTCGGAGGTCCTTAAGAGAGAGTCATAGAGTCATACAGCATGGAAATAAACCCATCGGTCCAACTCATCCATGCCGACTAGACATCCCAATATGACCTCATCCCATTTGCCAGCATTTGGCTCATATCCCTCTAAACTCTTCCTATTCATATACCCATCCAGATGCCTTTTAAATGTTGTAATTGTACCTGCCACCACCACTTCCTGAGCAGCTCATTTCCATACCTGCACCACCCTCTCACCTCAAATCTATGCCCTCTAGTTTTGGACTCCACTACCTATTCACCCTATCCAGTCCCCTCATGAATAGTTGAATCATGACGAGCAAATACCCTTCTTCAACAATAAGTATTTTATGACCTTATGAGCGAGTGAGGTCAAGACATGAGCTGAATTTCCTGGCAAGTCAGGGTGCTTTCTCATTTACTTTGGTGAGTGAGGTGTGATCTTTGTTACAATGGAAATTATGGAAGGAGGATGTTTCTATCAGTTTTACATTTCACTTCAGAGAAGCCCTCAGGGGGGTCACTAAGTAACTGTAAGACACATCCCTATTGGGGTAAAATTTAACTTTGACATGTATTCAACTTAAATGTTGGAAAATCATGAGTCCATTTACAGAGAATTACAACGGTGATTGATCCAACACTGTTTGTTTTGTGCTCCTGCCAAATTGAACTTGGCCTTGAATAAGAGGACAATCAGGATGTTGCATCAGGTAACAGATTGATATCAGCAGAGGCTTGTAGGCTACATGTCCTCTTTGTTAATGGATTAATAGATAACCTGGGAGGAAATGAGAAAGAAAACATTATTTACTTGAAATGTTTCTTGCGAAGCTCATTAAATCTTTGCACATTCATGAGGTTACTATAGTTCCAAACATTAATGACTGTATCTATAACATCTCAGGCTGCACAATTGGAATTAAACATCAGTTAGCACCACTGGGGCCACTGTCATATCACTTGTCTGGGAATGTGTGGCTTATTAAAAAGATTTTTTAGTCCTTACACTTTTTTTGTTTCTCCTTTCCTTTCCTGAAGCCATTCATTTCATTATGGGCAATGGATCCAAAGACTCCAGCAAGCCTTCAATAAGGTGTTGTTACTCATGTGTGAACATTGACAGGTAGTGTAGATACACTACTTCAATGTGACATTTATTGAAGTGGAGCCTAAGTTCCTTTTGGACATAGTTCTTCAAGTTCTCCATTAACAGGACATAATTGGATCGCAATCCAATGGGTGAGGGAAGGGGTTTCTGTCACTAAATTTAACATCCTTCCTTTATCCCAACCACCACACCACTACCCCTTGTTGAAATCAGATAACTCCACTTAAGCAAAGATTGAGTCTGGGACTCTGTGGTTTGTGAGACTCAGCTGCTTACTGGATAAATTCCTGGGGTTCTCAGGAGATCTTACAAAAGCTTTATTTAAACTTTTATGAAATGATCCAATGTCATTAACGTCACTAATAGAACAGAAATCCTTTCAATCATAAATTTATATCGTCAGATAGTAAAGGTCATGTTTGCAGTGCTTATTTGATAAACTGAGGCCTAACTTGAGTCTACATTGGATTACATGCTTACATAGTATGTTTTAACTTCCTCAGGGTTTAAATATGACATCAATAGACTTTTAACTATTTCTGAACAATTATCATACATCACTGCTTTGCTTGTTAAATCATAAGCAAATTACTGTCATGACTGTAAGAAATCAAAGGCTCTGAAGTTCCTCACAGTTTTTACAGAGGATTATATAGATTACACAGCACAGATGGAGACTGTTCATCCCAACCAAACTCTGTCAGCATTGCTGCCACACCAGAGCCACTTTTGTTTTAACCGTAAATCTATCAGTGTTTCTACTCCCTTCTCCCTTGAGCACTTTGCCAGCCTCTCCTTAAGTACATTGATGCTATTCCTGTGGTCATGAGTTCCACATTCTTACCACTCTTTGGGTAAAGAAGATTCTTCTGAATTCCAGGTTGGATTTCTTGGTAACTAAGTACTTTATATTGATGGCCACAAGTCAAGCTGTTCCCCACAAATGGAAACATTCTCTCATTCTAAACTCCAATGAGACAAACCCAATCTATTCATTCTCTCCGCATAAGAAAATCCCTCCTTACCTGAGATCAATCTAGTGAACCTTTTCCGGACTACTTTCAATGCCAGTATATCTTCCTCTAGATTAGGGAACTGAAACTGTTTACAGTACTTCTGATGTCATAGTCATAGAGGCATATACCACAGAAACAGATCCTTTGGTCCAACCAGTCCATGCTGAACATAATCCCAAACTAAACTAGTCCCTCCTGCCTGCTGTAGGCCCATATCCCTCCAAACCTTTCCTATTCATGTATCCATGCAAATGTCTTTTAATGTTGTAATTGTACGCACATCCACCACTTCCTCAGGAAGTTCATTCCACATGCGAACCACTGTCTGTGTACAATAATTTGCCTCTCATGTTTTTTTTAAATCTCTCTCCTCTCACCTTAAAAATGTGCCTCCAGTCTTGAAATTCCCCATCTTAGGGAAAAGAAAACTACCATCAACTCTATCTATATCTCTCATTATTTTATAAACTTCTATCAGGTCGCCTCTCAACCTCCTACACTCCAGTGAAAAATGTCCCAGTCTTTCAGCTTTTCCTTTATAATGCAAACCTTCCATAGCTGGCAACATCCTGGTAAATCTCTTCTGAACCCTCTCCAGCTTGATTATATCCTTCCTACTAATGGGGTGACCAGAACTGGACACAGTATCCCAGAAGAGGCCTCACCAATGTCCTGTACAACCTCGACATAACGTCCCAACTCCTATACTCAAAGGACTGAGCAATGAAGGCAAGCGTGCCAAATGCCTTTTTATCCACCCTGTCTATATGTGACATAAACTTTAAAGAAATATGTACCTGCACCCCCAGGTCCCTCTGTTCTACAACACTACCCAAGGCCCTACCAGTAATTGTATAAGCTCTACCCTTGTTTGTTGTACCAAAATGCAATACCACACATTTATCCAGATTGAGCTCCATCTGCTATTTTTCAGTCCATTGATCCATTTGATCAAGATCTTAGAAAACCTTCTTCACTGTCCACTATGCCACCAATTTTGGTTTCATCCATAAATGTACTAACCGTAACTTCTATATTCTCATCCAAATCATTTATATAAATGACAAACAAAAGAGGACCCAGAAGTGATCCCTATAGAACACCACTGGTCACAGGCCTCCAGTCCAAAAAGCAACCCTCCACCATTACGCTCCGTCTCCTGCCGTTAAGCCAATTATGTATCCGATTGGCAAGCTCACCCTGAATCACATGCCATGTAACTTTATTAATTAGTCTACCATGCAGAACCTTGTCAAAGGTTTTACTGAAATCCAAATAAACAACGTCTACTACTTTGATCTGACGAGTGCTTTCTATTGTTTAGCAAGACCTCCCCATCAAAACCTTTCATGATGTTAAAGCCTTCTATTTGGTCATCTATTAGTCTCCTTGTTTTCAAGAGATCTATCCTTTTTTTTTGTTTCTATACTATGCACTTTTGATATTATACCTGAAAGTCTATTCTACACCCTCTTCAGTGCTTGTGATGTAATATATTTGGATTTCCAAAATGTGTTTGATAAGATATTGCACATAAGGCTAGTTACTAAGATAAGAACCCATGATGTTGGGGGTAATGTATTAGCATGGATAGAAGATTGGATAACTAATAGGAAACAGTGCGTTGGGATAAAAAGGGACATATTCAGGATGCTAACCTGTAACTAGTGGAGTGCCAGAAGAATCAGTGCTGGGACCATGATTATTTACAATATATGTTAATGACTTGGATGAGGAAAGTGAATGTACAATTTCCAAGTTAGTGGATGACAAATAAAGATGGGAAGGCAAGTAGTGAGATGACAGAAGGAGTCTACAATGGGTCGTCAACAGGTTATGTGAATGGGAACACCACCATCTGCAAGTATCCCTCCAAGTCACTCTGACTTGGAAATACATAACTGTTCCTTCACTGTCGCTGGCTGAAAATCCTGGAGTTCCCTCCCTAACAGCATTGTGGGTCTACTTACTGCACATGGATTGTAACAGTTTAAGAAGGCAGCTCGCCACTCCCCTGTCAAGGGCAACAGGGATGGGCAATACATACTGGCCCAGACTGTGATATCCATGTGCCATGTCCTCCATGTAGTGTGATGGGCTAAACAGCCTACTTTTGCTCCTGTATTTTATGCCCTTGGGCCTCAAAATCCTTTTCATAATCGACCAACCAAAACTATGTGTGCTACTAGTATGGGCTAATCATGGTTTGATATAATTGAGCATAGCTTCCTCACCTTTCTATTCTATCCCTCTAGAGACATGTGGTGTAATTTTAATGCATTTTGGTATATCTGACTAGTGTGTTTACTACTCTACAATCCTTACGTAGAGTGATAACTTCCAAGCTTTCCTTCCCTATTTTTCCAGTTAAAATCTGTTACCTCTCATTTATCTAGTTTAAACTTCATTTGCCACTTGGAGTCATAGAGCTGTACAGCATGGAAACAGACCTTTCGGTCTAACACGTCCATGCCAACCAGATATCCTAAATTAATGTAGCCTCATTTATCAGCATTTACCCCGTATCCCTCTAAACTCTTCCAATTCACATACCTATCCAGATGCCTTTTAAATGTTGTAATTGTACCAGCCTCCACCACTTCCCTTGGTAGCTCATTCCGTACACACACCAACCTCTGCATGAAAACATTGCCTGTTAGGTCTCCCTTAGATCTTTACCCTCTCACCCTAAACCTATGCCTACTACTTTGGACTCCCCTACCCTGGAGAAAGGACCTTAACTATTCCCCCTCTCCATGACCCTCATGATTTTATAAACATCTTTAAGGTAATTCCTCGGCCTCCAAGGCTCCAGGGAAAATAGCCTCAGCCTATTCAGCCTCTCCCTATAGCTCAAACCCTCCAATCCAGCAACATCCTTATAAATCTTTTCTGAACCCTTTCAAGTTTAGCAACATGTTTCATACAGCAGGAGGACCAGAGTTAAATGCAGTATTCCAAAAGTGGCCTAACCAATGTCATGACTTCCCAACTCCTATACTCAATGCATTCACCAATAAAGGCAACTGTACCAAATGCCTTCTTCATTACTCTGTCTACCTGCGACTCTACTTTCAAGGAACTATTAACCTGCAATCCAAGGTCTCTTTGTTCTGCAACGTTCCTCAGGTCCTTACCATTAAGTGTATTTATTTGTTTGTTCTGCAAATTAATTACTGTTCTTATTCAAAAGTCCAAATCATTAATGTAAATCATGAAGAACAATTGTCCCTGCAGTAATACTTATGGAACACCACTTCCCCTTTCTGTCATTCTGAACAATTAGCCTTCATTCACAGGCTCAGTTTTCTGTCTTGAAGTCAGCTCCAATTCATTCTACCACTCATTCCCTGAATCTACATTCTGTACTTTATATATTGTAATATATTATTGGAGACTTTATCTAGGCCTTCTGAAAGTCCAGACTAATTACATCTGCATTACTATTGTTTACTCTCTGTTCCTGGCTCTAAAATTCAATAAGTTGATCAAGCAAGAACTCGAAATCCATCTATTTATTGTTACACTTTTTGTTTGCTCCTTGATAAGTATCAAAGTGAATTACTTATTTTGCATTTCTTTCAACTGTCTATTGTTACCTGTGGTATTATCTTGTCAGTCCCTCAAAGACCCTATTCTCATCATAGTCTTACTTTCTTTATTGATGAGCTTGAACCATATTTTGTTATTTGTTTTATGGTCTTCAATAACTTAATTTCATAGATGTTCTTTGCCTTATGTTTTCTTTTTGTATTTTCCCTAATCTCTTTGTATTATTTCCTATTGTTGAGGCTGAACCATTGAATGTTTTCGAGAAGGAGATAGTTGCAATTCTTAGGGCTGAAAGGATTGAAGGATATGAGGAGAAAATGGGAACAGGGTACTGAATTGGATGATCAGCCATGATCATATTGAACGATGGAACAGGCTCAAAGGATCCCACAGGAATCAGTGCTTGTACCCCAGCTATTTCTGATATACGTTTATAATTTAAATGTTGGAACTACATGTAGCATCTCCAAGTTTGCAGATGACAGCAAGCTGGGTCTGAACGTGAGCTGTGAGGAGATACAGAAATATTACAGTGTGATTCGGACAAGTTGAGGGAGGGGCAAATGTATGGCAGATGAAGCATAACGTGGATAAATATAAGGTAAATATCCACTTTGGTAGCAAAAATAGCAAGACAAATTATTATCTTAAATGCAATAAATTGGCAAAAGGAGATGTGAATGAAATCTTGCTGCCCTTGTTCACCAGTCACTGAAGGCATGCAGATGCAGCAGGCAGTGAAGAGGGCAAATGATGTATTGGCTTTCATAATGACAACTTTTGGGTACAGTAGCAGGGATATCTTGTTGCAATTGTAACTTGTGAGACCACACCTGAAATGCTGTTTTCAGTTTTGGTCTCCTTTTCTAAGGAAAGATGTTCTGGCTATGGATGCAACAAAGGTTTACCAGACTGATTTCTGGGAAGGAAGGAGTCACGTATAAAGAAAGACTGGAATAGTTCAGATTATATTCACTGGAGATTAGAAGAATGGGCGAGGATCGCCCATATAGAATTTTAACAGACTAAGCAGGGTAAAGGCAGGAAGGATGTTCCTGATGACCAGGAAGTCCAGAACCAGGGGTCACAATTTAAGGAGACAGGGTACGCCATTTAAGATGACATAAGAAATTTCTTCACCCAGAGAGTGGTGAGCCTGTGGAATTTTCTGCCACAGAAAGTGGTTGAGGCCAAAACATTAAATGTTTTTAGGAAGGAGATAAGTATAGTTCCTAGAGCTAAGGGGCAGCATGTTGGCTCAGTGGTTAGCACTGTTGTCTCACAGCACCAGGGACCCAGGTTTGATTCCAGCCTTGGGTGGCTGTTTGCACGTTCTCCCTGTGTCTGCGTTGGTTTCCCCTGGATGCTCTGGTTTCCTCCCACATTCCAAAGACGTGCAGGTTAGATGGATTGGCCATGCTGAATTGCCCCATCGTGTCCAGGGATGTGCAGGCTAAGTTGGTTAGCCTGGGTAAACGCAAGGTTACAAGGACAGGGAGGGGCGGGGGGGGGGGGGGGGGGGGGGGGGGATCGGGGTGGGATGTTGTTTCTAGGTTTGCTGTAGACTTAATGGGCTTGGTGGCCTGCTTCCACACCATAAAGATTCTGTGATTCTGTGAAAAGATATGGGGAGAAAATGAGGACAGGGTACTGAGTTAGATAATCAACCGTGATCATATTGAATGGTGAAGCAGGCTCAAATGGCCAAGTGGACTATCCCTGCTCCTATTTTCTGTGTTTCTATGGTTTCCATTGTTGTTGTACACTGTTGTTTGCCAATATTGATAGTCACTTTATTTTCCCAAATTCTAGTCCCAACCCTTTAAGATTTACTCTAACCTACTATCATCATAATGCATGTTATATTATGTGCACTATTCTTATATGTTCCCTGACTTTTTACTTCTCTTTTTTGGTCTGGTTTATTCCCACTCCTTGATCCAATCCCTTACCTTGTTGGGCTTTTTACATTTTCATTTAGAAAGAAGTCCAGTGCACATTGTGAGAACTTTGTCCCCTACCTGCTGTAATGACCTTGTCTGCCTGATTAAAATTGGAGTCGTTAAATTCACCCGCGATTCTTAGAACATAAGAACTGCAGCAGGAGTGGGCCATTCAGCCCCTCAAGCCTATCTTGCCATTCAATAAAATCATGGCTGATCTGCCTAGGGCATAACTCCTCTTTTAGGCCAGCTAAGCATGGCCATCATATCTCTGATATTTCAAAAATCTGTCAACCTCTTCCTTCGGTGATCTAGTCTTCCCAACTCTCTGGGGTAGAGAATTGTAGGCATTCACTATCCTCTGGGAGAAGAAATTACAATCATACGAACAAAGAACAAGAGTATGTTGCTCAGCCTTTCGAATCTGCTCCACCCCGGAATGATTTTAACCTCAAGTCTACATTCCTGTATATCACTGATAATGTTTCATCCCCTTGATAATTAAGAACATAGCTACAACTGCCTTAAAAATATTTAAAGATTCTGCACCCACTGCCTTTTGAGGAAGGGAATTCCATAGACTCAAACCTTCTGAGAGAAAAGCACAGTTTGCTCATCTCTGTTTTAAATAGGTGCCCTCTTATTTTTAAACTACAGCCCCTAGTTCTAGATTCTCACACAAGAGAAACATCCTGTGGATATCCACCCAGTCAAACCTAGGATCATAAATGTTTCAATTAAGTCACGTCTGAGTCTTCTTAACTCCAGAGGATATAAGCCTAGCCTGTGTAACCTTTTCTCATAAAGCAATTCTCTCATTCCAGGTATTAGTCTAGTAGACCTTCTCTGATCTGCTTCCAATTATCCTTCCCTAAGTACAATGGCCTCTACTGTGTACAGTACTCCAGATGCAATCTCAGTAATGCCCTGTATAACTAAAGTATAACTTCCCTCTCTTGCATTCAATTCCCCTCACAATAAATAGTTAACATTCTATTATATACATTATATACTAACCTTCCGCGATCCATGCATTAGGACATGCAGATCTCTCTGCATCTCAAAGCACTGCAACCTCTTACCGCTTAGATAATATGCTTTATTTTTAATTCTTTCATCCAAAATAGACAAGTTCACACTTTTCCATATTTGTCAGATTTTTACCCACTCACTTAAGCTATCCTTTTGTTGGTTCCTTTGGTAACAGGAGCTCCCTGACCAACAGTTCCACTCAGTTTCCGACATGGCCATTTGGTCGAATATGCATACAATGTGTTTGCCGTGTAGACAGCTGACACATGCTGTATTTGCTAGATGACATCTCAGTGTGCCTTGGAGCTAGATATCCTCCCAAACCTTCCAAAGAGATCCCTTTTGACAAGCAAAACAAGCAGCCTGTCTGTGTTTCTGTACAAAAGAGCAAATCAATGCAGCAGCACTGAGAGCCTTTAGGCATTGTCTGAAGCCAATGTGTTACAAGGCAAGGCATGGACTCTGTAAACTTGCAGGTGGGAGCTAAGTCAGCAAGCACTAAGAGAACAAGTGAGCAGCCCTGAGATATGGCCTGGTCCAGTCGTAAGCCAAGTGCCTGTCCCTGTGCACGAGGTGTCCCTATATAGTTTCACTCACTTTTAGTAATATTTCCAATTCTCGTAAAGCCCATTTTATAGATACAGCTTGAAAAGGAAACTCCTTTTCCCACAACAGTCCTTTAGTCATGATGTATTAATACTCTTGATCTATCTGTTTCTATGCAGATGTACAAGTAGCATGACAATAATCCAGTTGTTATTACACTTAAGGTCCTGCATTTTAATTGAGAGCCTATTTCCTCCCTATCCCTAACTGTCATTCATTTCAACATGACCATAAAACCATAAGATAGAAGAGCAGAATTAGGCCATTCAGCCCATCACGTTTGCTCCACCTTTTCATCATGGCTGATACGTTTCTCAATCCCATTAACCTGCCATCTCCCTATAACTTTTGAAAATACATGGTCCTTGTTGGGAAGGAAAGTGTCTGCACATCTCTTTATCAAACTCTCCTGATTCCTCATGCCCTGTCTCCCTATCAGTCACCCCTCCTCCCAGAGACTTTACTGAACCTGTGTTTTCCTCTGGGATAAGACTGTGCTGTTGTTAAAACTCTTCGAACATCAGAGGTGGAGTGGAGGAGAGCAGGATCCTGATCTGTTGCCAAAAGGGAGTCTTCAACACATATTTGGACTCTCATTAGGATGCACAAAGAGTCTAACTCCCATTTGAGCCTTTTAAGCCCAACCCGAAAGACAAGATAGAAGAGCTGGAAAAGTAGTGTGTCATCAAGAATGTGACAATTACACAGACAGGATTAGCAGCATGGTAACAGTGACTGGATAGTTCAAGTGGTTAGAGCATGGTGGTATTAATACAATGGTTAAGGGTTGGAGAGTGTAGTGGTGCAGTGTTAGTGACCCTAAATCTGAGCCAGGAGGCCTTGGTTCAAGTCCCACCTGCTTCAGAGGTGTGTAATAAAATCACATTTCAGGTTGGTTAGAAAATATATAATAAAAAAATCAAAAAACCCTGCAAACTGAGACCATTCTTAGGTATAAAGGATCTGAGGCTTGAAGAAATGTTACGACCACATGCTACATCTTGCCAAGGTCTTTACTACTCTCAATGTGAAAGATGGTTACTGCCAAATAAAGCTGGATTAAAGCAGAAATTTCCTAACTATATTCTGTGTGCCGTTCAGGAGATCTGCATGGTTGTACATGCCATTTGGAATTTCCACTGCTTCAGAAGAGTATCAGCATGGCAGCATGAAATTACAGTGATCTTCCTGGACTGAGAGCTAGTACAAGATGTGAGATATAGGAGCAGAAGTTGACTATTCAGCCCATCAGATCTGCTTTGCTGTTCAATGAGGTTATGGCTGATCTGAGGATCCTTTAATCCACTTTCGTGCCTTTTCTCCACAGCCCTTCATCCTCTTCCTGATTTAAAATATCTGTCCAACTCAGTGTTGAATTTCTTTCACAACCCAGTCTCTACAGCCCTCTGTGGTGAACAATGCCACAGATTCATTATCCTCTCAGATAAGAAATTCCTCCTCATCTCTGCCTTATATGGTGACCCCTTATCCTGAGATTATATGTGCTGTTCCTACAGTCTCTAACTAGGGGAAACATCCTTTCCACATCTAGCCTGTGGTCCCTAAGAATCTTGTATATGTCAGTAAGGTCACCTGTCATTCTTCTAAACTCCAATGGGAACAGGCCCAATTCACTCAACCTTTCCTCATTAGTTTGTCCCTCCACACCCAGAATCAGCCTGCTGAACCTTCTCTGGACTGTTTCCACTCTTTCACAGATTTCCATTTTTCCACCACAGAACCCCATCAAGTTCCAACAACATTTGATCGGGTCAGGCTGAGTAAAGATAACAAGTTTACTTTCTTAAAAGACATTAATTAGAGTAATTAGAATAAATTAAAGTTTTACAATAATCCAAAAGCTACTTGGTATCTTTTTCTTCCATAACCGATATCCAATTATTTTTCTATTCATTTTAAACTGAAGTCAAATTCAAAAACTATCATAATGAGATCCAAACATGTGTTGGTTTAATTTTAAAATGTACTGGGGCCAGATTCCCTACTTACTTTATGCAGGGTAACCTTTTTTGATATATTGGTAAATATTATAAAAGAATAACATAGAAACAAAGATAGGAGCAGGAGGAGGCCATTCGGCCCTTCGAGCCTGCTGCGCCATTCTTCACGATCATGGCTGATCATCCAACTCAATAGCCTAATCCTGCTTTCTCCCCATAACCTTTGATCCCGTTCACCCCAAGTGCTATATGTAGTCGCCTCTTGAATATACTTAATTTTTTTGGCATCAACTACTTCCTGTGGTAATGAATTCCACAGGATCACCACTCTTTGGATGAAGAAATGTCTCCTCATCTCCGTCCTAAATCGTCTACCCTGAATCCTCATACTGTGACCCCTGGTTCTGGACACACCCACCATCGGGAACGTCCTCCCTGCATCTACCCTGTCCAATTCTGTTAGAATTTTATAAGTCTCTATGAGATTCCCCCCTCATTCATCTGGACTCTAACGAAAACAATCCCAATCCAGTCAATTTCTCATCATACGACAGTCCCGCCATCCCTGGAATCAGCCTGGTGAACCTTTCTGCACTCCCTCGAGAGCAAGAGTATCCTTCCTCAGAAAAGGAGGCCAAACCTGCACACAATATTCCAGGTGTGGCCTCACCAAGGCCCTGTATAACTGCAACAACACATCCCTGCTCCTGCACTCAAAACCTCTAGCAATGAAGGCCGAGATACCATTTACCTTCTTTACTGCCTGCTGCACCTGCATGCTTACCTTCAGCAACTGATGCATATTTGCTCTGGGTGCTTAGTACGGTGACATTATAAATACATCTGTTATGCTTCCTCTGGCATTTAAAAACAAATGAGTTCCTTCAAAATGTAATTTTGCAACAAAGGGAAGATCATTTTGGAAATATTTTTACACATAATGACCAGAGGAACTCCGACCAGTATAATTTTGAAATGTTGTATTTGCAATTTAAGTCCATTAATAAAATCAACGTTTTTTTTTCCTGTCCAGTGCTTATTATTTGTTAATTGATCCTATCTGACAGTGATTTTCAAATCCTTTAGTGTAAATATGAACGTGCATCTGAACAATACATGCAGCTTTGTTTTGAGCCCTGATTTCTTCTATCAACAATGGAAAATGGATATATTTCACAAAGATAATTGACATGATTGATTTCAAGATTGTAATCTCATTTCTGCTTATGTAATTTAATAGAATTGAAACACTTTGAATCACAGCTTTATTATGAACTGTTCATTCTATTCTATTTGATACATAACCTATAATAAACATTTGTTATTTAATATAAGCTTCTAAAGTTGAGAGTTCTACATTTACAATAAATGCCTAAAGACTCAAACATTCTTCAACAAAATGGCTTCTGCACAGATTGTGTAAACACCTCATGACTGCACTGGGGAGACATTCACTGACCTGCATATTTTGGCTTCCCAACATTTATTACAAACAAATGTGCTGCAATGTGTAAGCAATACAGTAAAAATGATTTATTCTGCAGGAATGACAGCATAAAAAGTGGCACTTCATAGATGAACAATAAAAAGAAAATGCAAATGTATGACTTAAAGCTTAGTTGTTGATTGCATGCTGCAATATTCCAGAATGCATATAGAATCAATACATTTCCTTCCTGTAAGCAGAAATTCATTCATACAATTCACATACTGAGAAGATCACTGAAACTCACTCAAGCTTAATCAATTTATTGCACTTGTTGAACGTTGATTAATATCTGTGACAATGTTATTTAGTTTACATTATAATTAACTTTCTGCTTACCAACAATAGGGATGTTGCTACTGAGGAATGGAAAATTTCATTTCTCAGACCCATCTCATAACATCAAACTGAGTTCAGGAATAACATGAACTAACACTGTAAAGAGGAAATGACATGAGAAAAGGACGTTTGTTTTCTTAGGCTCACAGACCATGTGCAATCTGTCTTATCATTTGTCAGTCACCTGTGAAAACATTCTATAAAATTCACGTTAGCCGAAAGAAAAGTTCAGGAAAACATCACATTATCTGCATTCAGGGCTGACATTGGCCAATTCATTTTCACAGATGACTTTTCCATTTTTTCAGCACGGAACTCATCATGTTCCAATCAGCATTTTGATAATCTTTATCTCTTGTCCATAGATCCTTAAATTACTTTATAAGTTGATACTTAAATTATTTTTGAAGGAGTTAATCAACACACAAGTTATTCACTTGCCATCCAGAGTAAACATTGCCCCCTCCTGTGCAAAACCAGAATACCATAAATCTATCCAAGATATACAGCCATGTTGTGTCTGTAAAATAAATGATAGCAGTCTTACTGAATATGCTTTCTAATTAAGTGCCGATTTATGATGAATTAAGGATAGTTTTGGTGTTGGAGACTCATAAATTAGGAATTAGATTGAAATTCACATTAATTAGCATCTTTACATCTAGCAATGACATGAGACATTCATTTAGAGTCATAGGGTCATAGAACTATTTACCACAGAAACAGACCCTTTGGTCCAACTCATCCGTGCCGACCAGATATCCTAAATAAATTGAGCCCCATTTGCCAGCATTCGGCCCATTTCCCTCCAAACCCTTCCTATTCATATACCCATCCAGATCCTTTTTAAACATCATAATTGTACCAGCCTCCACCACTTCCTGTGGCAACTCATTTCATTCATGCACCATCCTCTGCATGAAAAAGTTTTCCCTTAGGTCCCTTTAATCTTTCACCTCGACTAAAATTTTCAGACCAAGGTCCCAGAGGCAAAATCATAACTTCTAACTCCATTCATACACCTAATATAATATTTTGAAAGTGGTGCAGAAGAAATCCAACTGCATTTTTTTTTGAGCATGCAGATTTGGTTGCCTCTTCACTGAACATATGTAATAAGTCTAACCAGGAAGAGGATTAGTTAGAAATATGCCATATGGTCTTTGTACCCTGCTGCTAAAGCTGTGCCACATTCAAATCAATTTTGAAACTTGAAAGTGCATCTTCCGGCTTGATAGAATCATTTGGTTTTGAACAAACATTAATATCAAGCAACTTTTATAACTCTAGCTGGTAGAAGTAGTTAGAAAAAAGCAGAAAGTGCTTGAGAAACTCAGTAAGTTTGGCAGCATCTGAAGAAGAGTTATATCGGATTTGAGGCATAAACTTTATTTCTCTCTGTACAGATGATGCCAGACCTACTGAGTTTCTCCAGCACTTCCCGTTTTTAATTCGGATTTTCCAGCAATGGCAGTACTATGCTTTTACAGAATTTACATCGTATGCTCTTCAATAATTTCAACATCAGTTTCCTGATTGTTGGTGTTGCATTATGCCACATGATTAGGATACCAGTACACTTTTAAGAGACATGCTCGTGATATCATCACTGCTTATCATGCCGTATGACCTGAGGTTATAAAGGTCTCATACTCCATCTTACCTCAGATCACTTGAAGCATGACATTCTACTGGATGTATGGTTCTCTGTTATAAACCTGTGGCTTAATACTAACTGAGATATTTTTGCGCCAGAGGAATGTAATGTGATTGTAGAATAGTTAGCTGTAATAAATGCTTCCTCAACACCATGATATCCATGCACAGTTTCGTATGCTTTGGGAGATAACATCAGTATTGCCACATTAGTTAAAATGCCCTGTTGGAGGCAAACTCAAAATAGTTAGCATATGTAACATCACAGCTCAAGGTCGGCCTGAGATAACAAATGTGGCTTGTTATATGAGTCAGGTTTCCACCTCTAGTCGAGTTTATTTTTGGAAAATTCAATACATAGCCTTTCATCTGGAACCAGCCCACACCTACACTGATATAATGCTCTGTCCTCTTGGTACATTTCCTTCCTATGGCAATCTGAAAGACAACAGACAATTGACTTAATGTTGGTGGATGGGGAAGCAGGCTTTTCTTCCCATTTCCAATACAGTAATAAGTAAGAAATTAAGGTGTTCAATTTTGTTTGCCGCCTCAATGGTTTTCTTCCTGGGTTGGTCACAGCAGAGTCATGGAAATTTAATGTTCAATTCCTCAATGCTAACTCTGGCTAGTTGGTTGTACCCTGTACCCTATACCCCTATAGGATGCACAATTCAGGTAGAAGAGGATGCTGGGTATGCTTGAGTAACAGAGGCCAGGTCCCATCACCAAGTCACCCATTATTTACTAGTACACTGGCTGTGGCCAGCCAGCTCTGAGTCAGTGCTCGACTGAGGAGATTCTAATCTTCTGGTTACATTGGTGAGCCAAAGCTTTCCTGATTAACCCAGAGTAACAACAGCAATCAAGAAGATCGTGGTTAACGAGGTCAATCTGGTCCCAACCACTCCATCCCTCCCCCACCCCCAGTCCGGAGATGTAGGCCTGGTCTTCCGCCTGCAGCTTCTTTGCGATGCTTTCGCCCCAGGTCTAGTTCCTCCGACATGGACTCAGACACAGGAGACGTGTACCAGACTGTGGTTCGTTTCTTGAATCCAGAACGTCTCAGAAGAGTCTCTTCCTCTTCTTCCGGCAGCAATGGTATCGAGGCTGCATCCATTTCAGACTCTGAGATTTCCTTGACTCTAGTTGGAGGGGGAGCACTTGCGTTTTTGGCCAGGCCTTTGGACTGTTCTGAGGGGCCAGGTATGTTTTGCTCCTGCCCTGTTTGCAAGGTAATGGCTCTCAGGTGATCCACATATTTGTTCAGGACTGTATCACCTACCCAAACTTTGTAAGTCATGGAACCTGACCTCATATCAACCTCGCCTCGTACCCATACAGGTCTACTTCCATGGTTCCGGCACCAAACTTCATCCCCTGAATTAAATTGTCTCTCTTGCTTAGAGGAGGCATGTGGCTGGCATTGGCGTTCCTGCTGCCATTTCACCCTCCCCACCCCACCAGGTCTGGGAATATCAGGTTTAACATGGTGCAGAGTCTTCTCCCCATCAGTAACTCTGCTGGAGCCATCCCTGTTGTTGCATGTGGGGTGGTCCTATAATCGAACAGGAACTGGGAAAGTTTGGTCTCAATTGATGCTGTAGGCTGCTTATTTAAGCCTGCCTTCAACGTTTGGACCGCTCTTACTGCCTGACCATTGGACGACTGGTGGTATGGAGCTGTCCTGATGTGCCGAATGTCTTAGGACTTTAGGAAATATTCAAATTCCCTGCTGGTAAATGACATCTGTGACCAATACTTCAAAGAGTTTGTGTGTCACGAACGATGCTCACAGCTTCTCAATCATCATCCCTGAGTTTGCTGAAAGAACTTTATGCACTTTCAACCACTTTGAATGGACGTCCACAATGACCAGGAACATTGAGCCCATCAAAGGACTGGTTTAGTTGACATGCAACTGAGTCCAGGGTTTACGCAGCTATTCCCACGAATGTGGGGGTGCTGCTGGTGGCAAACTTTGTCCTTGTTGGCACTCTGGGTGCTGTCATACCAATGCAGCTTTGTTGGCATCCACCCCTGGCCACCAGCCAGAGCTTCCTGCTAGCATCTTCATCTTGGAAACCTCTGGATGACCCTGGTGAAGTTCGGCCAGTATCTGGCGGCGACCTTCAATTGGGACAATCATCCTTACTCCCCACAGTAATATGCCATCCTCTGTGGTGATCTGGTCTCACTGGGTCCAAAAGGTTTCAACCCTCATTTGAGGAGATTCTAATCTCTTGGATATATTGGTCAGCCAAGGCTTTCCTGATTGGCCCAGGGTAACAACCCCAATCAAGAACAGCATAGTTAACAAGGTCAACCTGGTCCTAATCATGACAGATTAATTATTAAGTTGTCATGGATGACCATTGTTCTACCAGCAGGTAAGTAATGGTGAGGCAATGGGAAAGGTAGACTCAACTCAGAGCTCACTTATTCTGCAATACTTGTGTTCTGTCTGGAGGAGTGTGCATCTTAGATCATCATATCCTTCTCACTAAAACAGGAGTACAATGAATGGCACTAATAAAATTGAATATAAATAAATAAGTATATTACTTAAGTTATTTTCAAAATCTGGCCAGAAAACTAAGCTCATTGCTGTTACTTGCAATGTGCAATTGTTTAGTCAAATCTGTGTTGCCCTTATTGCTCAAATCAGTAGTAGTTTGGCACATTAAAATTACATACATGCATATGGTGCAGAAACAAAGCATTTGGCCCAACTGGACTATGGCAGAGTTCATAATCTGTCAATATTGTTTTTTTTAATCTTTCTGTATTTTTGATTGTGAGATGAAATGGGAAAGGAATTATTAACAAAAAACAAGGATTATAGAAGAGATTGCTGCAATTTTTAACAGCAAGCTAAGAACACTTATTTCTAAGTGCTATTTACTCTGTTGCTTGTTCAGGCAGTGAGGCCAGGCGATTGGCAACAGGGAGTGTGTACAAAATGAGATTCAGCTGACAAAAAGTAGCTATTTGGCCTGCGAAGTGGTAACAAGTTATTGATGATAAATGCCTTCTGCCTGCTAATGACTATATGATTGGCTCCCAGGTAGCTGAACAGTTTGTGGGTGTGAGCAAGGTAAAAAGCTTTCGGATCCCTGGAAGGGGAGGTGAGGTCCTTCCATGTGCAGAAAAAAAAACCTAAATCCTGATGAAAACCTGTTTATTTTCCCTCACTAATTGCTGTAACTTGTTACTTTAAAGGGAGAAGACAATGATTTTGTAAGTTGTGAACTAGTTGCTCTGTGCGTCTTGCAAGCAAGTGAAAGCACCTGGAGAGGAAAGATCAAGGAAACGCAAGTCCTGGCAAGCCAAAAGGATCATCATAGTAAACTCTGGGGACAGCAACTACTTAAGGCTTTCACTGTAACAAACAAACCAAAAGCAAAATGAACTATACATTCTGCAGAGGAGTCCTATTGGACTCATAACATTAACACATTTTTTCTGCACAGCTGGTGCCAGACCTGCTGAGTTTCGCCAGCATTTTATGCTTTTATTTCCAATCTCTGGCATTTGCAGTAGTTTCCTTTTATATGACGTGGTAGCTTGCAATACCTCAACTACAGCAAACAATCCTATTCAGGGTTGCACAGGGGGTCCCAGGGGTGGGGGAAGGATTTCTTGTTGTCAGGTACTCTGTACCCGTCAAATGAGCCAGCATCAGAAAAAGTGGGGCGCACTGAGAACCACCTGCCTTTCCTGCTTACCTTCCCCTCTTTTCCTCTGAAATTTGCACTCAATGAAAGCCATTCTACCATCACTAGCTTGTGGTCTGGGGTTCAGTGACAGTATTAGACCTGAGGTGGCTCTCATACTACCAGCAAATACCATCTCCCCACTGGGTTCTGCCATTGAGTGGAAATGCCAGCTTGTTTGGCAGCTCTTACTGGGCAAGACTTTCACCCCAGGCTTTATTAATTCCAGGGCAATGGGCAGAAAATTGAGTCGAGGCATGAGAACCAACTACAATTATACTGAATGATAGCACAGGCTAGAGGGGCCACGTGGTCTACTCCTGTTTCTACTTCTTATATTCTTAACATGTTAATAATTTGAGAGACATCTATTAATTCTCCTTTCAGTCTTTTATTTTCCAGAGCAAAATTTCTAGTCTGCTCTTTCTGATGGTTACATCCCCATATCCCAATTAACCTGTAAATCTTTTCTACATTTTCTGTAGCATGTTCACAACTCTTTTTTGAACTGTAAAGACTAGAATGGCACACAGCACTCTAAATAAGAACTAACCAAAGTTTTGTGCAAAGTTTAACAGGACCTTCCTCCTTTTGTATTCTACTTCTCCACAAACTTGCTCTATGACATTGTTGGCACTCTTTCAGACCTTAACTACTAATAATTTATGAATCTGTATCCCAAAACTATTTTAAAGTCTGTGTGCACCACAAATAATTCAATAAAATTGGTTAAGCATTACTTTCCTCTTTCAGAACCCATTGTAAGTATTTTTGTTATATGCTACTTTTCTGGATGGTCTGATACCTCCCACTGCAGCTAAGCTAACTGGTCTAAAGTATTATCTGCCTTTATGAAGATAGAAATTTGTTGAGAGGTGAAAAGTGGTAAAAGGTATCCAGTGGAGCATGGAGAAAGGAAAGCAAAACAACAAGAGACAGAAAGAAAATGAGCTGAAACAAAACTGAAACAGAGTGATAGCACTGACTTTAAACTTACAGGTAATACCAAATCTTTGCATTGGTAAAAACCGAAAGAGCTGTGGATGCTGAGCTTTGCATTGGTAGTCTCGTGTCAGAGGAGTGAAATCCAGAATCTGCTGCTGCATCCCTTAGCCAAGTTGGGCTCTTTATAAAAACGTCTAACACTGAACTGAACTGCAATAGATTTCCTGTTGAAGAACTAAGCCTCTCACTTTCCAGATTTTATAATTCATCCCCAACCTCAACACCTTCTTCGTTACTGTTATCTGGTTTCATATATGTGACAATGTATATTGAAATAAGGCAAAGATACTACAGAGATAACAAGGTGTAGAGCTGGATGAACACAGCAGGCCAAGCAGCATCAGAGGAGCAGGAAGGCTGACGTTTCAGGCCTAGACCCTTCTTCAGAAATGGGGGAGGGGAAGGGGGTTCTGAAATAAATAGGGAGAGAGGGCGAGGCGGATAGAAGATGGATAAAGGAGAAGATAGGTGGAGAGGAGACAGACAGGTCAAAGAGGTGGGGTTGGAGCCAGTAAAGGTGAGTATAGGTGGGGAGTTAGGCAGGGGACAGGTCAGTCCAGGAAGGACGGACAGGTCAAGGAGGCGGGATGAGGCTAGTGAGTAGGAGATGGGGGTGGGGCTTGAGGTGGGAGGAATGGTTATGGAGGCGGGGACAAGCTGGGCTGGTTTTGGGAAGGTGTAGAGCTGAATGAACACAGCAATACGTACAGTATACTATTGCTACAGTTATGTCATTTGCAGCTGCAGTAATCGTAAAAGCCTTCCATTAAAAGAGCAAGGCCTAAGACACGGGGCATATGCACAAGATTGTGACCAGTGAAAGAGTACAAGAGATTACATGTTCAGCGTGAATTTTTGTAAGACTGCATTTAGTTGACTTTAGATGATGATCTTAATAAATCCTGCATAAACAAGTAATCACCTTAGAATATATATCTGTTCAAATCAAAAGTTTTAGCTTGCTAATTTATCAAGAACAGGATAAATCAATAAAAAGTGTTATTGTTTAGTAAAAGAAAGATTCTGATACAAACATTTGAAGAAAATGCATTCCAAGTTGTTGTATTCATGTGGATTTTGAGTAAACAGGACATTAGCTGCCTGGAGATGTAGCCGGTAATTCACAGTCCTATGCACCAACAATGTACTTAGGTCCATTTTAAAACACACTTACTGTCAAATATCCAACCTGTTCATATTTCAGATGATGAGCTTCTTTTAATTCTCCTTTGAATCTTTTAATTACCAGAGCGAGATTTCCAGTCTGCTCTTTCTGACAGTTATATCCCCCTTTCCCAAATAACTTGTAAATCTTTTCTACATTTTCTGCAGCATGTCATAACTATTTGTTTGAAATGTAGATACCAGAATGGCACACAATACTCTTAATCAGAGCTAACAAAGGATTTATGCAAATTTTAATATGACCTTCCTTCTTTTGTATTCTACTTTTCCACAAACAGGTTCAGATGATCACAGCGCAACGGCTCAGTAGTTAGCACTGCTCCCTCACAGCACCTGGAACCCAGGCTCAATTCCAGCTTCGGGTGACTGTGTGGAGTTTGCACATTCTGCCCACGTCTGTGTGGGTTTCTCCTGTGTGCTCAGGTTTCCTCCCACAGTCCTAAAATGTGCAGGTTAGGTGGATTGGAAATGCTAAATTGCCCAGGGTGTTCAGGGATGTGCAAGCTAGGTGGATTAGCCATGGGAAATCCAGGGTTATGGGGATGGTGTGGGGTGGGTCTGGGTGGGATGCTGTTCAGAGGGTGCATGTGGACTCGATGGGCTGAATGGCCTCTTTCCACACTGTAGGGATTCTATGATTCTGTTTCAGATAAACTGGGCAGTAGAAGGGAGAAGGCCTTTTGAAGATAGATGTTCAATTCATTTTGTTTACTCATGAAGAGCACAGGTATTCCTCTGGACCCACAGGAATAATTGCGTCTCTGTGGCCTCAGAACGTCTACCCTTTGAATGAATGCTCTAAACATCACTGCTGGAACCAAGTACTCCTTCCAAAGCCCAAATCAATCCCATTCTGGTGTTGTTGACCACAGTATTTCACACTGTGTAATCTGCTTTTGATTTGCTTTGATACACTGAGAAAATAGGTATTGATTATTATGTTGTTTCTGCTTGGCAGGTCCCTCCTTTACTGATGGATGCCCAGTTTTCGGAATTCACTCCAGATATTACGCCCATAATGCTTGCTGCACATACCAATAACTACGAGATTATTAAACTGTTGGTACATGGAGGAGTCTCCATTCCTCGACCTCACCAAGTCCGGTGCAACTGTGTGGAGTGTGTTTCTAGTTCAGAAGTTGACAGTCTCCGTCACTCAAGGTCACGCCTGAATATATACCGTGCTCTTGCCAGCCCTTCGTTAATAGCCTTGTCAAGTGAAGATCCGATCCTCACAGCTTTTCAGCTAGGGTGGGAACTGAAAGAACTCAGCAAAGTGGAGAATGAGTTTAAAGCTGAATATGAAGAGCTGTCACAGCAGTGCAAACTCTTTGCCAAAGATCTGTTGGATCAAGCTCGAAGTTCCAGAGAGCTGGAGATCATATTGAACCACAGAGATGACCAGAGTGATGAGTTAGTTCCCCAGAAATGCCATGACCTAGCAAAACTGAAGGTAGCCATCAAGTACCATCAGAAAGAGGTAGGACTAACAAACAGTCATGTCTACATGGATGTAAATTTAAGTTAATCAGCTCCTGTCAGAAGCACCATTTTAAGTCATCATATGATTTGTTCCTTGCTTAGGCTTTAATTCATCAACATCTATTCATTGGAAATAATCTGACAGAGTATAGAGCAGCACAGGATTTCAAATGTTGCTGCTAAGTGGTGCAGGGAATTCCATATCCTACTTGGCCTTCTGTATGAATATACTAACTAATCACCCATAATATTGTGGTCCACAAGTGAATACCAAAGGTAAAGAGGGGTTAGAGGGTTGAAAATAATTGAATCAGGGCTTGTAGACAGCTTTCAGAGTCCATTTAAGAGTCAAGAGGGCACGTTTTGTTGCCTGCTTCTCATCTGAATATCCAGTAGCCAACAGTGGTGGTGGGAGGGAGGGATACATCTACTAGCATTGGCATTGTATACATTTTTCAGAATGGTCTGTAAATGTGGGGACAACCTCAAATAGTGATAAAACCATTAATAGATACAAATTGGAGTCTAGTGATGGCTGTAAGATCGCAATGATCAATTTCAGTTTAGAACGAGTGATGCATGCATCTTGAATACTCTTATTTATAAAAGTGTTGACTTGCCTAACCAATGTAGCAAACTGTCCAGAAAATCTTTTAACACCCTTTTGGAAGCAGATGTACTTCTCCTGGACCTACTCAAAAAACCTTGGCCTGTTTTTGGCCAGGAGCGGCCCTTTCCTGAGATCACATCAGGTTCTCCAATCTCCCTTTCTTCCCAGCCAGGCAGTAAAATAGACAACTGTTTGGCTGCAGTACTTAAATAAAACCTGGCACAGGCATTGAGCTTGCCAGTCTTGGGCAATTACAACCTTCCACTAGTGATGGCATTGGCAAGTGAGTATAGTTACAAATATGTCAAATTAACTTACCAATTTCTACACAACTGTAAACATAGAACATCATAATAGGTAATTGTGGCTGATGTGTACATGGAGTTTTTAGTATTGTAGATATTTTGATTAGAGGCGTCAGCCCATTTCTTCAGGATACCATCAGTGTTCAGCAAGGGTTGGGTGAAAGACGAGATGAATCAAATGAAAATGGATTGGGGCTGCCAAGCTTGCCATTTAAAACTTCTAGATTACACGCAGAAGAAAGACAAAGGAAAAAGCTGAGGTTCAGAGCAAGAATGATATAGAATAATGTAGGACTGGTGATAGTAAAGGTCAGAGAGGAAGAAAACCAGTCAGGCAAGGGAAGACTATAGCCATTTATTCACATAGAATGTCATTCTCACAAACAAAATCACCACAGGCCTGAATATGAGGGATGACCAGCTGATCCCAGGAAGTTGATTTGAGACTTCATGTAGCAACGATATCTCTTCTGAATGTGGAGCATTAAATGGTGAGTAGATTGTGAAGATATATTGGATTCTGTCAAACACTGAAAAATCAACTCAGATATACCAGGGAATATGACTTCTCACTTTATTTTATATCTTCAGCTATTATTTCTAAACGTTATGGAGAATCCTGATGCATGGTGCTCCACCACGCTGAAGCTACTCATTTGCATTTCAGTCATTTGCTATTCGCAAAGCATTGTCAATCTCAGTTTGTATTGTGATTTTATCCAAATCGAAGGGGATCCAAACATTGACTTCCACATTCAACTGCAATGTGTTAGGCTTCCTGTTGATAACCCACTTTGGGATTTTATATATTAATCATTCAGTTTGGAGTGCGACTGATGCATTTTATTCCATTTAACATTTGGATCCATGGATCCATGGAGGAATGCATCATCGCAGTGGCCTGTCACACCACTATTCTCCTGTTTGCAGTGAACTCCAACCTTCTACAATTGTGTACATTCCACTTTGAAGGCCTGTCAGGGTACTACACATCATCTGCTGCCACTCAATGATTCACCTCTTCAATAAAAGTCCCCAGCATCTTTGACCAGCTGAGAAAAATTTGAAGAGGGCACTGCCCTCTAATGTGGTTTGCCCACTGTTGTACTTTTGTGTCCAGGTAATGTGTGAAGCAAAGTGTGAGTCACCAGGTGAAAACCCAACTACCTGCCTTACAGAAGCTGCCAAAGTATGAATGCAAAATTCCTAAGTCTGTGTATCTCCAGAAGGACTCTGTGTTCCTTTGAGGAACCAGCATTAATGATCTCACCAACTGCTACTGCACAGGTCTGCTTTTAACATGACAACTAACTGCCCTGCTTTTGGATTAGCCACTACAGTATGGTGGAGTTTGCTTGGATTGAGTAGAAACTGATAGATTATAATAGTGTGATGGCACAATTAATTGGAAATGCTGTAAACTGGAACATTAACACGCAATGATGTGAGATGATAAAGTCAGCATCATGCCAATGAGTCCATTAAAAGCCAAATGACTGATCTCAGCTGCACGGCATAGTGAAGCAGTGAGCAAAACCAGCTGCTTTTCTGCATGAACAAAGTAACTCGATATACTCTTGCAGGCTCCCTACCAGCAGATTTCCAGTTCCCAAATGATACTAGGCACAGAAAGGGAGAAGGAGAAAAATACATTAAATTGCGAGTTGTTCAATCACAAAAGGAAAAAAGAAAATTGTTCTGATTCTAGATACTGATTTTAGTAACTTTTACTTATTCTTGCTTCTTTCACAGTTTGTTGCTCAGCCTAACTGCCAGCAGTTACTCGCGACGTTGTGGTATGATGGATTCCCAGGCTGGCGCCGCCGACACTGGGCAGTCAAACTTCTAACCTGCATTACAATTGGCTTTCTATTTCCGATACTTTCTGTGGTTTATCTGGTGGCGCCAAAGAGCAGACTGGGGCTGTTCATCAGGAACCCTTTCATTAAGTTTATCTGCCACACAGGCTCCTACCTGACATTCCTTTTCCTGTTGTTGTTGGCATCTCAGCACATTGTCAAGACAGACCTTCACATGCAAGGGCCACCACCAACTATTGTCGAGTGGATGATATTACCATGGGTATTAGGTAAAAATTTTTCCGTACACTCTTCTTCATTTAGAGTAAGTTAATACATTGTTTGATGCCATAGAATCTTACAGCACTTTGTTCCATTGTACATATGCTATCTCTTTGAGAGTTAAGCCAACAAGTTGCATAATCCTGATCTGTCCCCAGTTCAGCAAGTTTTTCCTTCTTAATATTGGATCTAATCCCCTTTTGATTGTTATTGTTGAATTTGCTTCCACTGCCCTTTCAAGTCATGGACTCCAGACAATAGCATTACACATTTTGTAAGGTCCATAAACACATCTGCCATTAATTGGTCTTGCGCTTACCCACTAAGTTTGAAAGTGCAAGCTGATAGTGAGAAAAACAGCATCTAGGCCTGAATGAACTGTGTAATCAACTGGCTATCTTATGAAACAGACAGACTGAGGATTGAGAAATAAACAGTAGAAGGATTGAGGAGTTTGAAATAACAGTGAGTGGATTCTAGTCAAATCAAGCAAAGAAAGAGGAAAAGAAAGATTGGACTAAAACAGAAAGAAAAATGACAAAAAGACACAAAAAATTAAAAAAAGCTTTAAGGATTACATCTTTTCTTGGATCTTTGTAAACAATTAACACATGAAGGATGCATGTGATATATATATATATATGTCTCATCATATATGAGACTCCACATTTTTGATAGATCACTTTTAGTGTCAATGAACTGATCTTTGAAAATTATCATATTGAGCTTATGCTTGAAATAATAAGACTTCACTTTCTGTGGTGAATGTATCTTGCATCCACTGTGTAAATAAAGTACCTGAATGATGTTCTGCATTCATTAATGCTGAGAGTGAAATGCTATATTTTTCACAGCCATTGGTGGAGTGGCATATTTTTGGACAAGTATAATTGACATTATTGAGGGATTCATCTGTTTCTCACCTGAAGGTGTTGTACCATTTCTACATAAATAATAGTGCATACCATTAGCTTCACCATAAATTTAACAATAAAATATCCCTACAATTTGATTTGTGGAGAGAATTCTTCCCATCTCCACCTTCATGTTCTTTTGTCAGATATCTTAAATCTGTAACAAAAACAGAAAATTGCTGGAGAAACTAAGCAGGTCTGGCAGCTCCTGTGGAGAGAAAGCAGAGGTAACATCTGAAGTCCAGTGACCTTTCTTCAGAATCTTAAATTTGTGTCGTCTGGTCATTGACCCTCCAACCGTGGGAATAGTTTATTTCTATCTGCAGTATCAAACCCTTTTAAATTAGGTTTAAAATCTCCATTAAATATCTCTTTAATAGTCCCTGCTCTAGAGTCAAAATTATAGAGTCATACAGCACAGAAACAGACCCTTTGGTCCAACCAGTCCATGCTGACCATAATCCCAAAGTAAAGTAGTCCCACCTGCCTGCTCCTGGCCCATATCCCTCCAAACCTTTCCTATTCATGTATCCATCCAAATGTCTTTTAAATGTTGTAATTGTACCCACATCCACCACTTCCTCAGGAAGTTGGTTCCACACACAAACCACCCTTTGTGTAAAAAATTTCCCCCTCCTCTCACCTTACAAATGTGTTCCCTCGTCTTGAAATCCCCCATCCTAGGAAAAAGATAACCTTGATTAACTCTTTCTATACCTTTCATTATTTTGTAAACTTCTATAAAGTCACTTCTCAACCTCCTATGCTCCAGTGAAAAATGTCCCAGCCTCCAGCCTTTCTTTATAACTTAAACCTTCCATATCTGGCAATATTCTGAACCGTCTCCAACTTAATGATATCATTCCTATAACTGGGTGACCAGAACTGGACACAGTATTCCAGAAGAGGCCTCACCAATGTCCTGTACAACCTCAACTCCTGCACTCAAAGGACTGAGCAATGAACGCAAGCATGCCAAATGCCTTTTTAACTACCCTGTCTATATGTGACGCAAATTTTAAAGCATTATGTATCTGAACCGTAGGTCTGTGTTCCACGACACTACCCAAGGCCCTACCATTAATTGCATAACCCCTATCCTTGTTTGTTGTACTGAAATGCAATACCTCGCATTTATCCAAATTGAACTCCATCTGCCATTTTTCAGCCCATTGACCCATTTGATCGAGATCTCTTTGTAATCTTAGAAAACCTTCTTCAGTGTCTACTGTGCCACCAATTTTGGTGTCGTCTGCAAACTTACAAACCACACCTTCTGTATTCTCATCCAAATCATTTATATAAATAACAAACAAATGAGGACCCAGAACCAATCCCTGTGGAACACTGCTGGTGACAGTCCTCCAGTCTGAAAAGTAACCCTCCCCCATTACTCTCTGTCTCCTGCCATTAAGCTAATCATTTATCCACTAAGGAAAACAATTCCCAATTCTCCAGTTTCTCTGAAGTTCTTCATTTCCTGTACCATTCTAGTATATTGAGCACAATACTCCAGCTGAGACCTAACCAGTGAATTAGAAAGGTTTAGCAAAACTTCCTTGTTTTTGTGATAAGCCCTCTACTTATAAAGCTCAGGATCCCCTATACGTTTTAACAAGGTCATCAACTTGTCTTACCATCTTCAAAGATTTGTGTATGTGAATCTTCAGGCTTTCTTGGTCCTGCACCCCTTTTAGTTATACCATAACGTTTGGACTGTCTCCCCTCATCCTCCCTTTTAAAATGCTTCATTTTACATATTAATTTAGCACTGCATCTTTCTATTTCTTCTTCATGCTAGTTGAAGTATCCTTCTCACTGTTCCCTACTCTTCTAACTCTTGGTATCTTCAACAAATTTTAAAGTTATGCTTTGTGATTAATGAATACCAAAATAAGTGGCCTAAATGATGGTCCCTTATCATATGGTTAGATTTGAAGTGCTTTTTCAAAATACACTAATGACTGACTATTTTCAGCTTACAGTCTTATTGATTGAACAGAATGAAATAAAATTTTAAATATAAACCACAGAACAGTTTGTAAATTCTGTAAGGAATTAAAACTGGAGACAATAATCTGAAATGAAGCAGAAAGTTGATCTGAAGAAGGTGCCAGGCACGTAGATAAAGAAAATCTCTTTTTCCAGGCTTTATATGGGCTGAAATCAAAGAAATGTGGGATGGTGGGTTTACCGAATATGTACACGACTGGTGGAACCTGATGGACTTTGCAATGAATTCCTTGTACTTGGCCACTATCACACTGAAGATTGTTGCCTATGTGAAGGTGAGTAGTCAGTACATGTTTTGTTGAAGGAATCCAAGTAAACTGTAATAATAGCTATAATAATTTTTGGTACTACATGCATTTGATCTTTGAAACAATAGTATAAGAACATAAGACCATAAGACATAGGAGCAGAAATTAGGCCATTCAGCCCATCGAGTCTGCTCTGCCATTCAATCAGGGTTATAAACTGTATCCACTTAAAGAGGAAAGTATCTTGAGTCATATACAGAAATTTGAGCGAGTGATAGTGCAGAGCTCTTTTTTTATTTGAAGACCCCTATTGTGATTTCTTGTCTATGTTTTGATTTTTTGAGCTACTTTGTGGTTTTCAATCTGCCTAACTCCTCTGTTAGGTAGTTCTGACACATAGTAACAATACCTTTTGTAATTGTGTTGATATAAAGGGTTTGGACTCATACAGAAGTACAACCAGAAGAATTTACCAATATCCCCAACAATCATCACTGCTCCATTAAACACAAAACAATAGGAAAATCTATTTTCCTAGAAACCACAGAGTTTAAATTTGACACAAGACACCAGGAAGAAAACTGCATTATTTTTCAAATATGACTGATGCACTTCTACACACAAAAAACCATCACCAAATACATGCTTTCCAAGGACTGGTGAAGTTACAACTAGGCCATTGCATATTGTTGCTAACACATCCATTGTACCTCAAGTAATTCACAGCATATAAGATGGTTTGAGATGTGAAACACATAAATACAAACCTTCATAAAATAAAACTTTTCAATGCTAAATGATACAATTGACACAATGTTCATTACAATCACATCTATTGCATTTTTCCCATATAGCACCTCCTGAACTCCTGCAACTTTAATATAGAGACTACACATTAGTTTGCAAGAAATTTATTGCCAACATTTTCCTGATCCAAGTTAGATGAGTATTCCTTTATTGAAAAGTTTAAAACTGTTTTATCCTCTTTGCGGCTCCCTTCTCCCTCTCAGACCCCTTTAACACTTTTCAAATTCTCAGTTTTCTTGCAGATAGTCTCCCCCTTTTCCAGCCCCTTGTCTCCTTTGCAGCTCCTCTTTTCCACATTTGCAACCTCACATTCATCCCTCCTACGACCACCGTAGCCTCCTAGGTTTGTTTCCCACAGGAACAGGAATAGGCCATTCAGCTTCTGGAGCCTATTTCACCATTCAGTAAGATCTTGGCTGATATGTGACCTAACTCCATATACCTGCCTTTGGCCAATATCTTTGCTCAACAAAACTTTACCTACCTCAGATTTAAAGTTAACAACTGATCTAGGATTTGTGGAGACAGTTCCAAACCCTTCCCCATCCTTTGTGTGTAGAAGTGCTTCCTAAGATCTGTCCTGAACAGTCTGGCCCTAATTCTCAGACCTCCCCTAGTTCTAAAATCCCCAACCATGGAAATATCTTTATCTAACCTGTCTTTTTCTGCTAATATCTTGAAAATTTTGATCAGATAATTCCTTAAACTTCTAAGTTCTAGGGGAAACAGACCTAACTTGTAAAATTTCTCCTCATACATAACTTGACCCCTGAAGTCTAAGTGTCATTCTTGTACTCCATCCATGTCTGATATATCCTTACTGAGGTGTGGTGCCTAGATCTATTCACAGAACTCCAAGTGCAGTCTAACCAGGGTTTTGTAGAAGTGTAACATAACCTCTACACCCTTGTACTCCAGTCCTTTAGAATATAAAGGCCAGCATTCCATTAGCTTTCTTAATTATTTTCTGCACCTTTTTGTGACATTTTAAGGATCTATGTACCCCAAACTCCCAATACATCCACGGTATTTAATTCCATATTATCTAGAAAGTACCTGATCTATCCTTTCTCGGTCCAAAATGTATAACCTCACACTTGTTTATATTGAACTCCATCTGCCTTGGTTTTGCCCATTCACCTAGTCTATCAATATCACTTTGTAACTTTATGCTATCGTCTAATCTGTCTACAATGTCGCCTGTCTTTTCTTCATCAGTAAATTTGGATATATAACTTTTTATGCCATTATCCATGTTATTAATAATAGTGACCCTAACACAGATCCTCGTGGGACACCACTGGTCACATCTTGCCAATTTGAGTGTGTACCCATTATCCCTACTTTCCATTACCTGCTCTGTCCAGCCATATCAGTAATTTGTCCTCAATTCGATGGGTTCCTACCTTGTCAAATGCCTTCTGGAAGTCCATATAAACAACATCTATAGACATTCCCCTGTCAACTACCTTAGTTATGTCTTCAAAAACAATTGGTGAGGTTTTTCAGGCATGACCTTCCTGTCATGAATTCAAGTTAACTCTCCCTGATTAACTGAGAATTTTTGAGGTGCTCAGTTAACGCATCCTCAAATTAAGAGTCCAACAATTTCCCCAAGCACTGATGTTCTGTAAACTGGTCTATAATTCCTTGGTGTTCTTCTTCCACCCTTCTTAAAAAGTGGAGTGACATGTGGCAATTTTCCAATCCAGAGACGAATCCAGTATCTAGGGAATGCTGAAAGATTATAGTCAGGGTGTCTACAATGTACTCCCCTACTTTCTTTAACACCTTTGGGTGGAAACCATCAGGACCTGGGGATTTGTCACTCTTTAGGCTTCCCAGGCCCCAGTCTTGTTACCCAGCCCTCAGCAGGCCTTCGTTCTGGTCACATTTGAGCTACATGACCAGGATTATTTGCCCTCATCCCAGAGGGAAAAAAACAGCTTTTAAATAAAAAGTAATACCAGGGAAATGGATATACTACTTTTGCTGGAGCTCCATTTTGAAGTATCTAAGACCAGTATGCCTCATTTGCCAGTTTAACTGGTTTTTCCTTCTGAGACCCTTTACATTTGTTACCTGTAAGTGTGGTATTTCCCTTCACGTTACTGTTACTTAGCAGAGTTTTGTAATTAGCTTTGTTCGACCAATTTCAATGCATTTTCATTTCCACTTGCTTAGATTTTGAAATAAGTTATGGCTTTCTTTTCTTGCTCTTGTTCCCACCTATGAGTTACCGTGGGCAGGAAGGACATCCTTCAAGAACAGCTTGGGTTAATCTGCCACCAGTTTCTATTTTAAAAGTGACTAGTTTCTATATAGCAGGACTGCACCTTAAGAAATTCAGTGCTGGCAAATTGCAGGAGGAGGACTACTGCTGCCATTCTGTAGCAAAGTGCTACAGTGTCCCATCGCACCTGAATCCATGTCCTCACAAGAAAGACTGAATGATTCCCACAGGAGTTGCAGTCCTGCCTTTGCAATGGTGAGGTTAAAAATCTGCAATGGCAAGGTGAAAATGTATTCAGTAGATTGCCGCTTATCTATCCAGATGGCAAATTGTTCTGCTGACTAAAAGCATTTCTACTCAGAATACATGGGAATGTGTACAGAATGCATCTATATTTAAGCAGTTTCAGTCAAAATTTCACACTATAAATCGCACTCAGGTCAGTAAAGAAGATAACATTTTCCACGGAGTTAAATTGTGAATTTAAGAAAATAATGGCTGAATTTTGTGCAGTGCATAGAAGTCCCACTGTCAGAGCTGAAAGTGGGATGTGAACCTGTTTTGGCTGCTTGTGGGATTCTATAGGAGCAGACCTTGCCAGTGACCAGTGAAGTGGTTGCCACTATTGCACAGTCCAAGTAAGAAATACAGTCCTTGTGCAGAAGCTGCTGGCACAATCAGAGGGCTGGTAGCTCAACACCTCACCCGTTCTGACTGTGTCCATTGCCAAGGCTGTAGTACCAAGAAGTGGGCACCTCAATGAACAGGCACCCTCAAAGTGAGGTAGGTGGTGTTGTGGGGATGTCAGTTCCAGATGGGTAGATCTTGGAAGTCTGGATGGCTCAGGGCACCAGTATTGACATTAGCACATGTGTGGCTGTTACTGCTGACGTGCCTCCATTAACCAGATGGCATCTGCTGGAGTGTTGACGTTGAAAATGACAGTGTGGATGTGAAATCAGTGCTGCATGCTGATTGACATCACAACCTGACAGCTCAGCATTCTTCTGAAGTATATATTCCAACAGCCAGATCATTAACCTTAAAAACAGCATCAAATACGCCCAACAAGTCCAATCATCTAGGCTGGTAATATTTTGGTACCAAAATTGCCCCGATCTCTGAAAATAGGACACTACACAACTGAACTTTGCAGTAAGATTCTCTTGCAAGGATAATATTAGTAATTTGCTAAAGACCCGAGAGCAGGCTTCTTTCCCCTATTCCACATCGGTGGGTTTTTTTTACACTTTCTCTGGGTTTTTTAAAATATAACTTTGTTTTTTTTTTACCTATGTTAGTCAGAAGAACAGCAAGGGTTTAGCAGGCTTGGGTCATATAACTCCTGATTTAGAAGCAGTTTGATGATTTCATTGGAGGAGCTTGTCAATGGGTGTAAAGGATCTCGATCCAGCTTTAGCTGGTACTTGATCTTCTGTCAGTGGGTTTTAGGGCAACTATGTGAGGCAGTTGGTAGTAGAAATGCAGAAGTTGATCTTGGAATATAAAGTTAATAAAACTAGCATTTCCTTGTGAATTATTTTCCTGATGAAGGTCAGCAATTGCAGATTTTAACTGGTTCATGACTGGGACAGTCTCATCCTCTAGGCTGGAGTACACACATGCTGGATTGCAAAATAAGGGGATTCTGGTGGGAGAACATGGTGAGCAAAACTACAATTGCATAGAGAGAAGGCTTATGTTTCATGGATGAAATTCCCAAGAACCTAGGAATAAGATTTTTTCAGAGCCAAAACATACTGGCCATGAGGGTGTTTAACTATTTCTGGATTTAATAGCTGGCTTCTAAAGTTGTTACAAGTTGATGATAAACTCCAAAGGAATGAGACACGACCTTCATCTCTGGGTAGGACAAAGGTGTGAGATGACTGCACTTTCTAAAACCTCGGGGATTTCTAATCTTTAGAATTAGAAACAGCTTATTGTTTGTCAAACACTATGTCCATCCGTTCAATTCGATTTTCCAGTCTTAACCTTTTGCTTTGTTTTAAAGTACAATGGCTCACGCCCTCGTGAAGAATGGGAGATGTGGCACCCAACGTTGATTGCAGAAGCTCTGTTTGCAATAGCCAATATCTTCAGCTCCCTTCGTCTGATCTCGCTTTTCACTGCAAACTCTCACCTGGGACCACTACAAATTTCACTGGGCCGCATGCTCCTTGATATTCTCAAGTTCCTCTTCATTTATTGCTTGGTGTTGCTTGCATTTGCAAATGGATTGAATCAGCTGTACTTTTACTATGAGACCAGCGCTTCTGAAGAGCCCAATCATTGCAAGGGAATACGGTGTGAAAAGCAAAACAATGCATTTTCAACGTAAGTCCACTTATTAAATATTATAATCAGCAAAGTTAAAACACTGAATAATCTTTAAACTATTTCTAAGTAGTCTAATGGTATTTTTATATCGATGTTTTACTGTCCATCCAGGTGACATAGCCTTTGGAACATCTTTGCTTGAACTAAGAAATCTCTTGTAGCACTGCTCACTGGTCATTTGCAACTTAAATGTTTTATTTGATGGTTAGCATGGATCTTATTGCAACCCAAATTGGTGCAGTTCACCTTATACTATAAAACATTAACTGAAGAAGAAATATATTACGGGGCTAATACCAAATGAAAAAACAAAAAACATTTATACCTATAACTTTGCTTACTAAACAGCTTGCAAACAAAGACATGCTTACAGTAAAATGGCAGCAACCTCATCCAATTATTTGCATTATAATATCTTTGTTCAATGCTCTACCCAAGGTCATTTGTGTTTTTTTTATAATCATTCACTAGATTGGGGCTTGCTGGCAAGTCCAGCATTTATAGTCCATCCATAATTATCTTGGAGATGTAGTGGTGAGCTGCCTTAGGATTTGCTAAACCATTTCAGAGGGCAGTTAAGGGTCAGCCCTACTCACACATAGGCTAGACCAATCAAGGACAACAGGTTTCTTTCCCAAAAAAGGACACCAGTCCATTGATCCTCTGAGTCAATACCTTTGTGGTATTTCTAATAACATTTCTAATAACATTTTATTCCAGATTGAATTAATTAAATTCAATTCACACTCTGCAAGAATGGAATGAGAACTCACATCACCAGATTAGTAGTTTCAGCCTTAGAATTGCTAGTGCAATATTGCAGATCCTCCAGAAAAAATCTCCCAATTTTTCCATGTTTATATGATTGTAAAGGTGGCTTTTTTCTCTTCATTATGTCTCACAGTAGATTTGAGGCTCTTATTGAAACAGTCATTAGTGAACTATAGCCCAAGGAAATTTCTGCCATGATGAGTTTCCAGTGACCCATACTTCAAAACAAGGTCATTCCTAATGGCTTGGTCCTTGATGATTGATGGGACTCTAGTCACAATGTCCTGAATCAACATCACATTGTCTTGTAAAGCCTTCATTTCCCATGCTAGAAAAAATGTATCATTATAAATGATACCAATACTTCACCATTTTATTTAATGGACAAATTTGAGTAAAATGTTGCACTTACTTTTTAACTTTTGATTTCTTTTTCTGAATTCTGAATCCTAGTATGCTGTGCACTAAAGAGTGGATTACTGTGGGAGTTACTGCTATAACTTTGATGGAAGATTCATACAAACCTGAAAACAGGGAAGAAGTTACAATTCCAGTGGTATCTCTCAAACTCACACACAACTGGCCTCCAGGAACTGTAATTCCCCATTCCTTTCATACCTGCGTTTAATGTAGTATAAGTTGTTGTGATGCATTGAGTGTTGCAGGATAATGTTGAAAGCCGTTACTCTCACTGTACAGAATTTTCCCACACAGATGGAATCCTCAGTACACAAGGGACAAGAACAGTACCAAATGAAATCCTTAAGATTGCAGACAGTACTGACAGGCATAAATGAGGGAAATCTGAAATGTAATGACCAATGTCATGGGAAGATCTTTTTCAGATCGTTTTCTTTTCATAGAATCCCTACGGCATGGAAACAAGTCATTCAGCCCACCAAGTCCACACCGCCCCTCTGAAGAGCATCCCCCCCAGACCTATTCCCCTACCCTTTCCCTGTAACCTAGCATTTCCCACCTAACTTACACACCCCTGGACACTACGGGCAATTTAGCATGGCCAATCCACCTAACCTGCACATCATTGGACTGTGGGAGGAAACTGGAGCTCCTGGAGGAAACCCACGCAGACACCGGGAGAATGTGCAAACTCCACACAGACAATCGCCCGAGGGTCCCTGGCCTTGTGAGGCAGCAGTGCTAACCACTGGACCACTGTGCTGCGCACTGTGTTATGCTATAACTTATATTTGTGATTGATACATTCATGTGAAGAAGAAAATGGTGTATGAATACATTGTGAGATAATTATTTAACTGGTATGCTACATTCAAGTCTCAAGGTTTTGAGAACTGAGTGATTCTTTTAATTGATTTTGAAATGGCTGCACATTCTTCTTTGATATTTTTGATATTTTCAATTTATTCCCAATTAGTACTTAGTTTTACGACTATCAACAGGCAAGTGAATGCGTGAGCTACTCAGGGATTAGTACAACTTTGAGGTGTGACACTTGCTGTGGTCATATTTTGAGGTTAAAAGACTTGACAGAAGACAAAAGACTTTTAATTCAAAAATGAGGAATGAGAGTCAGAGACATATCTGGAAGGTCACTTTTTCTCATCTGATTGTCTCACTTCCTTCTTTAAAGCTTGTCATACTCGCTGAGTTTTGGTTTCACGGAGCTAGCTGCTCTATTAATAGCAGCCATTTTACTCACTGAGCCTGGAGATAGTGTGTTGGTCACCCTGTTTTTAAATTGGACACATCTGATTGCACTATCAAATCTCTTATATATTCTAACAAGGCTTGTCACTGAGCAATTTTACTCCCCTATCCAAGAACATTGTAATTTCTACCACCATCTGGTTCAGTTTAACAGACTTAGACAGAGAAATACCATAGATATTTCTGATCTGTACTGCATAGCTGACCACTGGATAAACTTGCTGAATCACTGAAAGTCATTTTATGGTGGCACACTACTACTTAATCTGAGGAAGGGTCACAAGACCTGAAACGTTAACTCTGTTTCTTCCTTCACAGATGCTGCCAGACCTGCTGAGCTTTTCCAGCCAATTTGTTTTTGTTCCTGATTTACAGCATCCGCAGTTCTTTCGGTTTTTACTTAATCCATATGTTGTGTTTCAAAATTGCGAGAATTTAACAATTCGACAAAGGAAAGTAAATCTTTAGGTCAGCCTCAAATTTGATTAGTTACACGAGATTCCTTCCGGGTCCACTGCCCCAGTCTAGAGAAGTCCCAAAACTTGGTCATATTGAAATAAACAAAAACAGAAATTGCCAGAGAAACTCAGCAGGTCTGACAGCATCAGTAGAGAGAAAGCATCCATAGATGCTGCCAGACCTGCTGAGTTTCTCCAGCAATTTCTGTTTATGTTTGTTTCAGATCTCCAGCATCTGCAGTTCTTTATTTTATCCTATTGAAACAAACTGATACTTCAAAAGGAGCTGAGTTCCACGTACTAACGTTTAGGCAGGTACCAACTGTGTATTACTTGGCCAAAGCCTGATCAAAGATCCCAATGGAAAATCTAGACCATTAAAAATAAGTATTGAAATATTTACCTTAGATATTTGTTTCTATATTGTTTTGAAGAGTATGTAAAAACATGGGGATATATTGATCTCAGAAATCTGCTCATTTTTTGATCTATTTCAGGGAAAACATCTAAATGCTTCTCCTGCAACAATGCTGTGATGGTATTTTTGTCAGTTCCCATCTACCACTAGGGTTAAAGCTTCTGCTTCAGCTACAGTGTAAAAATAAACAATCACAATCTGGGCATGTTGAAGTGAATAATTAACACAGCAGTAAAAAGACTGAAAAGCTAAATGTATTATAACAGTACTTAACTGGAATGATAAGGGTTTTCATTTTCTGCTGCTATGGATCCAGATGCATAAAGTTGTCATGTCGGAATTTATAGAATACAATAAGAAACATAATTATAATCAGTTAACCCACTGTGAAATTTTACTGGGACCACAACTGTAGTCTAATGAGAAACTTAAATGACTAAAAAAATACAGATTTTGGTCAGTGTTTTCTGTTGTGTATAGGTTGAATTTTTGAATATAAATTTAGATGTGGATGACAGATTTGCAAATTATTCATTGTAGTTGATAGAAATTCTTGGTTCAAGCAGAATGTTGTTTTTGACAAAGCAGCTGTGTGATTATTAGGATTCAGCTGTCTAGGCTTGTTCACTAAGTGAACATTCAGTTGGAGGAAATTTTACTGCCTCTGAAATTTTCTTACATGATTACACAATAATTAACAATTCATAGCTAAAATTTGAAACTGTAAGTTGGCAGAATCAGAGCTGATGAATGGGATCAAGAATAAGTCACCTTTTTAAAAGTGTTTCCGCAATAATGATCTACTTGAGAGCAAGTTTCAGAGACTTTTACCAGGCTGACATTTTTAACTGATGGAGAAGAACTGAACTTGCTGAAAATGAGGAAACATATTGTTGCTGAACTGAGTGAGTTTGATTAGTTTTTAGAGCTTTTTTGTGATTTTGGTGATCATTTTTTCAAGAACATTTTCCCTTAAAATCAAAACCTGTTCAGAAAGTGACAGCTGGTTAAAAGGTACAAAAACTGCACATAATTCTGATGAAGGGAATGACAGCAGAGTGGTAATGTTTCTGAACTAGTAATCCAGGGGCCTTGCAGACTGAGTTCAAATATTACCATTATAGCTAAATTCAAATTGACTAACTAGTATATCGAGAATAAAAGGTTAATCCCAGTATTAATAATAAGGAATTTCTTGGATTGACATAAGATAAAGATAGCAGAATCATAGCTTTGCCACAATCTATAAGCTTGCCTCCAAACCACTGACCATCTTGACTTGGAAATATATTGCTGTTCCTTCAATGTCGCTGGACAAAAACCTTTAACTCCTTCTGTAATTTTTAAAATTTAACCTATATTGCTTATCAACCTGCTCAGAGATGTTATTATGCTGGAGCAGGTAGGAATTCAACACAGGCCTCATGGTCCATAGGGAGGGACACAACCTCTGCACCAAACAAGCCCTTTCATTTTGTGTTTTTTATTTATCACTATACCAGTTGATGTCAGTTGAAGGTTTTAATGACGTAATTTTAGGCCTAGAGATTTTTCTGATTGTAGACCAGAGCAGAACTCTTGAATAAACTGCAGCACTTTTATCTGGACAATGTCAAAGTTACGCACATAAGTCAACATGCACCATGCAGAATATAACGCAGCTTTGTAACAGGTTTTTACAAATAGTCCGACGACCGTCTTAATTGATAGAGTCATAGAGAGTTGCAGTAGTCCTCAGGAAAGACTTGATTTCTCAAGTATTTCATATGAAGACCATACAACTCTGGTTTTCTGCTGATCTCACTGAAAAAATGTTACTTTTTTTAGATTTTGTATTAACTTTCTATATTATTCAATTGAAAATGGAATCTTTAATTGCATTCATGTAAGTGGTAAATCTATTTCCACAGTTTTCCACCCAGTGTTAGTATCTAGCACAGTTCATCTGTGCGATGAAGGTTAATCATAGAATCAAGAAGCATAGAATCCCTGCAGTGTGTAAACAGGCCCTTCAGCCCAACAAATCCACACCAACACTCACAGCGTCCCACCCAGACCCTTATATCCCACCTAATCTACACATCCCTGAACACTATGGGCAATTTAGCAAGGCCAATCCACCTAGCCTGCACATCTTTGGACTGTGGGAGGAAACCAGAGCACCCGGAGGAAACCCAAGCACACAGGGAGAATGTGCGAACTCCACACAGACAGTCACCCAAGGCTGGAATCAAACCCGGGTCCCTGGTGCTGTGCGGCAGCAATGCTAACCACTGAGCCACCATGTCACCCCGTTTGGTGATCTAACCAAGCAGTGTGCCTTAAACATGGTTTTCCAACAATAACAGTCAAATTTGTAAAATGTTTTGCATTTCTGATATGGGTAGTGTATCACAGATGAGTAGTCATTTCTGAATGTTATGCATTAGACCACTTACCAGGAATTTATTCTTCGATTCAACGGATGCTGCCATTTCTCCACATACTGTGAAAAATTATAACATTGTCACATTTCTGACTCTTATGCAGATTATTTGAGACACTACAATCCTTA
Organism: Rhincodon typus; assembly: GCF_021869965.1. Lineage (NCBI taxonomy): Eukaryota > Metazoa > Chordata > Chondrichthyes > Orectolobiformes > Rhincodontidae > Rhincodon > Rhincodon typus. The sequence goes on along the minus strand of NC_063345.1, from coordinate 22,855,671 downwards.
TTCTGGTCAGTATTTGGTCTGTTGAATTTGTACGTCACTAATGTGAAAGCTCGGCATGAGTTCACAGAATATATTGGAGCCACCATGTTTGGAACCTACAATGTCATCTCCTTGGTTGTCTTGCTCAACATGCTGATTGCCATGATGAATAACTCGTACCAGCTGATTGCAGTAAGTCAACTATAATGGTTCTTTATAATGTTATAATTAGCCAAAAGAGTTACAGAAGAAAGATGACCTCACTGATATTCTGTGCCACCAAGTGTGAGAGAGAAAAATGCATTTATTTAACATCCTCATGAACTGACATTGCAGATAATTTGCAGACCAGTTGTCTCAAAGATCAAAGACATAAACAAACATTTAATTTGTTTCAGTGGTAAAGATTAAAGGATGAATGTTGCCCAGCAGACAAAGTATCAAGTAATTTTTACAATTCTTGTATATTGTGACTTCTCAATTTGTTAAGCTCTTTGAGGTAATGTTGCTGAATGAAGGTCAGACAAGTTGAGATAAAATGTGAAGAGGGAGTTAAATTAGGTCACATATTGTAGTGCCTAATTTAAAACTGGCCTTAGGGGACTAAAATAAATCTTAAGTAACTTAATGAATTCTATCATTTAAAATGAAAATATTCCTGATATATGAAGGGTGAAACAGCTGAACTCAATGAAGAGCTCATTGGCAAAGATGCTAAAATGCCAGTAGTCCATCCTTGGGGCAGGGAAAATTGCCACGGCTTTCCACTCCTATGGGAACCTGAGGGGTATTATAGAAAGGGACAATGGTAGAACAAGTTTGGAGAAGGTAAACTTCACAAAGTTGAGAGGTGATCTGACAAAAAGTGGGCTGGTTACAGCTACTTGAAAGTTGAGTACCAAGTCAGTGGGAGGCATTCAAATGCAAGATTCTATGAGCAGAAGTAGACATGTCAGGACAAAGAAAAAGGGTGGTACTGCCAAATCTTGAGACCCTGGTTGTCCAGAAGTATTTCGTTTAAGAAAGGTTGTAAGGAGAAACCAGGCAACAATAGATCTGTGAGTCTGACTTCAGCTGTGGGAGGTGATTACAAAAGATAGGATTTATGGACATTTAGAGAGGCAAAAATTGATTAGGGATAGTCAGGATGGTTTGTGCAAGGAACCTCATGTCTCACAAACTTGATTGAGTTTTTCGAGGAAGTTACAAGAAAGATTGATGATGGCAGAGCAGTAGCATTTGTTTATTATGGATTTTAGTAAAGCCTTTGACAAGGTTCTGCATGGTAGACTGTAGTAAAGTTAGGTCACATGGGATTCAGGGTGAGCTTGCCAATTGGATATATAATTAGTTTAACGACAGGAGACAGAAAGTAATGGTAGAGGGTTGCTTTTCAGACTGGAGGCCTGTGACCAGCAGTGTTCCACAGGGATCAGTTCTGGGTCCTCACTTGTTTGTCATTTATATAAATGATTTGGATGAGAATATAGAAGGCATGGTTAGTATATTTGCTGATGACACCAAAATTGATGGCACAGTAGACAGTGAAGAAAGTTTTCTAAGATTAAAAGGGGATCTTGATCAAATGGGTCAATGGGCTGAAAAATGGCAGATGGTGCTCAATCTGGATAAATGCAAGGTATTTCATTTTGATACAACAAACAAGGGTAGGGCTTATACAATTGATGGTAGGGCCTTGGGTAGTGTTGTAGAACAGAGGGACCTGGGGTGCAGGTACATAATTCTTTGAAGTTGCGTCACATATAGACAGGGTGGTTACAAAGGCATTTGGCACACTTGTCTTCATTGCTCAGTCCTTTGAGTATAGGAGTTAGGAAGTCATTTTGAGGTTGTACAGGACATTGGCGAGGCCACTTCTGTAATACTGTATCCAGTTCTGGTCATCCAGTTATAGGAAGGATATTATCAAGCTGGAGAGGACTCAGAAGAGATTTACAAAGATGTTGCCAGGAATGGAAGTTTTGAATTATAAAGAAAGGCTACATAGTCTGGATCTTTTTCTATGGGGCATAGAAGGTTGAGAGGCAACCTGATGGAAGTTTATAAAATAACGAGAGGTATAGATAGAGTTAATGGTAGTTGTCTTTTCCCTCGGATGGGGAGACTAGGCAAAATGTTTATAATGTGAGAGGAGAGAGATTTATAAAAGACACGAGGGGCGAATTTTTTACACATGTGGAATGAATTTCCTGAGGAAGTGGCGGATGTGGATATAATTTACAATGTTTAAAAGACACTTGGATAGATACATGAATAGGAAATGTTTGGAAGGATACAGGCTCACAGCAGGCAGGTGGGATTAGGTTAGTTTGGGATTATGTTCGGCATGGACTGTTTAGACCGAAGGGTCTGTTTCCGTGCTACATGACTCTGTAAGTACACAAGGTAAGATCAAACAGATAAACAGAGCACATGACAATCTCAAAAGAAGTAATAATTGAGGAAACTGAGGGGAGTGTAGAGAGTGAAGAAGGAAGTTAGGAAAGAAGACAATATGAAGAAATATTGGCCAGTAAAATAAAGGAAATAGGTTTTATCAGTACATGAAAAGCAAGAGAATGACTGAGGAAAGTGTTGGACGTATTAGAGATGCACATGATGATGTATGCATGAGTATAAAAATAGGGAAAGGCTTTTAATGTGAGTTTTGTCTCGATTATTCTGTCATCACAAAACTGCCATGATACAGACATTTGGGGAGGCAATTGCCTAATGGTATTATCGCTAGATCAAAAACTCAGCTAATGTTCCAGGGACCCAGTGTCAAATGAAGCCACAGCAGATGATGGAATTTGAATTCAATAAAGAATGTGGAATTAAGAGTCTTAGAATTAAAATCATGAAGCTATTGTCAATTGTCGGAAAACCCCAGTTGGTTCGCTAACGTCCCTTAGGGAAGGAAACTGCCATCCTCACCTGGTCTGGCCTACATGTGACTCCAGACCCACAGCAATGTGGATGGTTTTTAACTGCCCGCCCACATCCCATGAATAAACAACACAAATTTAGTTAAAGAGGAGGAATGTGAAATATTAGATAAAATAAGAATAATGAAAAGAGAAGTATTTGTTGGATTGACCTGCTTAAATCTGAATGAATCACCAGGGTTGGATGAATTGTATCTGAGGCTATTAAAGGAAACTAGGGAGCAAATACTCATTGTTCTGAGCATCATTTTCCAATGTGAAGTGCATGAACATTGTACCATTATTCACAACGTGTAAGTAATAGGTCAAATATTTAAAGACTGGTCACTCTGATTACAGTGGTCGGCAAATTACTAGAATCAATAATGAGACAGTATTGACTACTTCTTGGAAAGGCACAGATTACTGAAGGAAAATCACCATGATTTTGTTAAGGCAAGGTCCTGTCTTCCTAACATAACTTTTTTTGAGGAAGTAACAAAGAGGAATAGTTAGGCAAGGCAGTGGATGTTGTCTGCATGGATTTTAGTGAGATGTTTGAGAAAGTCCCACAAAGCAGGCTGGTCAGAAGAAATTAAACTGCACAGGATACAGGGGTAACAAGGTGTAGAGCTGGATGAACACAGC
>NC_063345.1:22826856-22851717 GCF_021869965.1 Rhincodon typus | reverse complement strand
CCTGATGCTGCTTGGCCTGCTGTGTTCATCCAGCTCTACACCTTGTTATCGCAGATTCTCCAGCATCTGCAGTTCCTACTATCCCAGGATACAGGGGAATGTGGTGAGCTGGATCCAGAATTGACTCAGTGCCAGAAACAAAGGGTAAGGTTTGATGGCTGTTTTTGCAAATTCTTTTTCCCAGGGTTGGGGAATCGAGGACTAGAGGGCATCAGTTTAAGGTAAGAGGGGAAAGAATACATGGGCATCTGAGGGGCAACTTTTTTACACAGAGGGTGGAACGCATTTGGAATGAGCTGCCAGCGGAAGTGGTTGAGGTGGGTATATTAACAATATTTAAAAGGCATTTGGATGAATACATGAATAGGAAAGGTTTAGAATGATATGGGCAAAGTGCAGGGAAATGGGCTTAGCATGGATGGATATTTGAGTCGGCATGGACCAGTTGGGGCCAAAGGACCTGTGTCCATGATGTAGGACTCTATGACTCTAAATAGAAAGAGATTTAGTGGAGATTTAGTGGGCTCAGGGTTGGATTCCTTGCTCTTTGGTGTGTGAATGAATGATTTAGACTTAAATGTGGGACTAGCAATTTTGAAGGTGACACTAAAATTAGCCAGATAGTTGACAGTGAAGTGGGCTGCTGGTGACTCCAGAAAAAAAGATTGGTTAAGTTGGCAGAGAAGTGGCAAATGGAATTCAATCCAGAGAGGTGCAAGATAATGCAATGAGATAGGGCAAACCCAGCAGGGGAATGCACAATAGATGGGAAGGTATGAGAGAGGGAGAGGAAGTCAGAATGTCTGGAGTTACGACCACAGGTCAGTGAAGGTAGTAGAACATGTAGATTAAGTGGTAAAGGAGGTATGTGGGATGCTTTCCTTACCCGGGAGAAGTACAAATACAAAAACAGGGATGTAAATCGGAAACTATATAAAGCACTGTTTAAGCCACAGCTGGACCTTTGTATACATCACATTATTAGAAGAACTTAATTTTTCTAGAAAGAGTACAAAGGAGTACAAGAATGATGCCAGATTGGAATATTGCAGATATGAGCAAAGTTTAAATAGGCTAGGATTGTTTTCCTTAGAATAGACGAGGCTGACAGGTGAGTTAGTTGAGGTCTAAAAATAATATTGAGGGACTTGGTTAGACTGGACACGGAAGACCTCTTTCTTCTAGCAGAGGTCACTTACCAGAGGGGCACAGATTTAAAGTAATCAGTAGAAATATTAGAGGATGCATGGAATAACATTTTCACTTGGAGGATAGAGACTATTTGGAATTCACTGTCCAGTTCAGTCAGAAATCTTAAATTTGTTTATAAGGCATCTGGATCTGCATATGGAGCACTGTAACCTGCAAAGCTATGGGCCAGATTCTGGGAACTGGGATTAGCATGGATGGCTAGTTTATTCAGCTGGCACAGACAGACACGATGGGTTGAATGGCCTCTTCCTGTGCTGTAATTTTTCTATGGTTCTGTGGTTCTAGTTACAACTTTTACAATAAGTGCATTGCAGGTGAGGACAGGGTCAGGCCCACCACGATGTCTTGCATTATTAGAATGTCTACTGTCCCTCACTGTCACAGCAACACTAGAGGGTATCCATTGCCTGGCAACTGCATTTCAGTTGAGGCAGTCATCACTTTATGGAGGAAATGAGTGGTGAGGAAAACATAAAAGGGTATTCAGAAAGAGTATGGGAAGGGAGTAAGTAAAAAGTCCTTTCAGGAATCCGACACAGGCAAACTGAGCCAAATAATTTCCTCTGTGTCTCATAAAATTCTCTAATTCTAAAACGGGGAAAGAAAATGATACAGTGAAATTCTCAACTTGCAATACAAATACTTTGCATGTATCTCACACTACACAGGTAACGTTGCACAGGAAATGGCTGGTATGAAGTTACACAGAATTTGTAATTGCTACCCTATCTTACAATTAACAGATAATTCACATGTTTTCTTACAAAACAAAATGCATAGCTCACTCATATCACTATGTCGTTCATTTTTGAATGTACAGTTTATCACTGACACTGATGCTCAGCTCGATTCATCCAAACAGCTAACTGCACACTTGCTATTTTCTGTATTTATGACTACACTGAGCAAATCAACAATAAGAGAGAAATCAGCAGACACCAGCTATTTGTGACATAGACAAAAAATATGGACAAGGCCAAGTTCCATGTTCAAAGCTTCAGTTTAGTGCTTCCAGACTTGCAGCTTGTGACAATATTTCATACACCATGATATTTTCACAGTTCTCCTTGTAGGCTAATAATATTTCAAAAGAAAATCAAAACTAGACACTTAGGCAAGAATTTTAATCATGCATTTGAATCACTGAAGATTGCAGCTGCCAGTTCAGAGCTGCGGAACTGTGTAGCTTGATGCCAGCAAGTTGCACTGTAGATCTGTGACATTCAAACAAAATACGATCAGAATCAAGCCATCCAGGTTTGAGTACTAAAATGAATCAAAGGACAGCAGAAGCTGGAGATCTGAAACAAACAAAAACAGAAATTGCTGGAGAAACTCAGCAGGTCTAGCAGCATCAGTGGAGAGAAAACGGAGGTAATGCTTCGAGTCCTGTGACTATTCTTCAGAACTGGACTTGAAATGTTAACTCTGTTTTCTATCCACAGATGTTGCTAGTCCTACTGAGTTTCTCCACCAAAGTTTGAAGATTGGATCTGATCTAGAAATACAAGTTTGATTTTCATTGTAACATTTAACAGCTGCAGAATAAAGTCTTTTTCACATTGATAGATAATGCATATTGCAGAGACTCCCTTAAAAAATGTAAATAATAAACAATAGAGGTCCAGTCACATGGTATCATAGAATGCAGATGGAGATATTAGTCACCAGGCATCACAAACAATAGAGACACTACAGATTCCAGGAGTAACAGATAACAGACAAAGACATTGCATTCACTGGGAATCAGATCAATCAGAGATGCTGGTAATCAAGAATCATAGGCAGCAGACAGACATGTGACAGTCTTCAGGAATCACAGTCAATAGGGAGAGACACTGTAGTCACCTGACAGCATTGGTTCACAAAACAAGAACCACAAACAAGATAACTGTTCATCATCATTTGTGTCTTTAATCTACTTGTAGGACCATGCTGACATTGAATGGAAATTTGCCAGAACAAAGCTTTGGATGAGTTATTTTGATGAAGGTGCAACTCTTCCACCACCTTTCAACATCATCCCCAGTCCAAAGTCTGTCTGGTACCTCTGTAAATGGCTGCACTTGCATATCTGTCAAAGCAGAGATTCAGAGAATGAGCAAAAGCGTGAGAATCTCAGAGAATTTACAGTAAGAAATCTCATCTTTATACAATTTTATATCAAATGTTACATTAACAAGCAATTCACTTTTTTTTCTCTCGTTTCTATGCAAAAATAGCTGTAACATCAGTATGCAAGGACCAGGGAGGTAAAGTTATGCATTAAAGTCAGCATAGCCTTGAAATTAGAAAGTGAAACTTGAAAAGTCTGCATTTTATGGAGTCCTAGAGTGCAGAGGAGGTCATCTGGCTCATCCAGTCTGCACCGACTCTTCAAAGGGCATCCCACCCAAACCTGCCCCTCCTGCCCACCCTATTCCCACAGATAGACATCTAATGCTGAAATCGTAGCTAACCATGCTGCCCACTCAAAGATTTTTCAGTTCAGTAATAAACCAAGGCTGGGATCTGTTTACCAAAAATTCATCTGCTGCCACACATGACTAAACAGTCACACTAGAACCCATTGACAAGTAAATATTAAATATTAGGCTTGCTTCGACAAACCTGCTCCAGAACTTGCTACGCCCTTGCCAAGTTGTTCGAGGACAGTTACAACACTGGCATCTACCCAACAATGTGGAAAATTGCCCAGCTATGTCATGGACACAAAAAGCAGGACAAATTCAACCTGGCCAATTACCATCCCATCAGTCTACTCTCGATCATCAGTAAAATGATGGAAGGTGTCATCAACAGTGCTATCAAACAGCACCTGCTCAGCAATAACCTGCTCAGTGACGTCAGGTTCAGATTCTGCCAGGGCCACTCAGCTCCCAATATCATTGCAGCCTTGGTTCAAACATGGACAAAAGAGCGAAATTCCAGAGGTGAGGCGAGAGTGACAGCCCAAATATCAAGTATGCATTTGACCAAGCGAAGCATCAAGGAGCCCTAGCAAAAATGGAGTCAATGGAAATCAGGGGGAAAACTCTCTGCAAGTAGGAGTCATACCCAGCACAAACGAAGATAGTTGTGGTTGTTGGAGATTATCATCTCAACTCCAGGACCTCTCTACAGAAGTTCCTCAGGGTAGTGTCCTAGGCCCAACCATCTTCAGCTGCTTCATCATTGACCTTCCCTCCATCATAAGGTCAGAAGTGAGGATGTTCACAAATGATTGCACAATGTTCAACACAATTCACGATTCCTCAGATATTGAAACAGTCCATGTTTAAATGCAACAAGATCTGCACAATATCCAGAGTTGGGCTGAAAAGTGGCAAGTAATATTTGTCTAAATTTGCTTTATAATGTAAACATAGGAGTGTGATATTAGCAATGCTAAGCACTTGTCAGCCAACATCTCCCCAGCTCCATCAAAAAAGCAAGAAGGGTATATTTTCTAAGTGCATGCTCCATAACATAGCGTTTCCACCAGCAGAGGATATCTAGGAATCAGGAATTTGAAGCTCATAATTTTGCATCCAAGTTTATTCCAGAGTGTTTCAGTAGGATTTACCTCTTCTTATGGGATGAGGTGAGTTTGGAAGCTGATTAACTAGTTCCATTGTGCCTGTGGAATTGGCGATGGAAGACTACCCACCCACAAGCAATGAGTAGCCAATTAGTGGTTGACTAGAAAACTCTAGATCTTCGCAAAGCAGCAGAAAGTAGGCCAGCTAGCTAGTGTCAGCACTGGTCCCCATCGCCAATAAGCAACCCTGGCAGCAGAGTGGGGGTGCCATTGCTCCAAACAGGTGTTTAAGCCCCCCAGTTGCCTATTTGCAGATGCTGCCAGAAGCTGCTCTGTGAAGGGTTTGAAACCGTTGAGGCTGCATTTTGCTTCAAAACATTTATAATTTCCAAGGAGGGTGTCTAAAAGTGGAGGCACATGAGGCATCACTTACGCCCTCTTACCTGAACTGCAAGTTGCTGTTTTTTCCTTGGCGGAGGGCATCCCATTAGTCCTCCAATTTTGATAGACCCATTTGCTATCCCCAATTGGTATCACCAGCCTTTCTTCGGCCACTAATTGGCCAATTCAGGGAATTTCTCTACCTGATTATTTCCCACACAATGCAGGACTGTGACCTCATTTGACTCCATCATCAGGGTTAGGATTCAAAAGGCAAAGATTGGTCCTCTATTTCTCAAAATTTAGGGATGAACTCTGTATTCTTGCATTTTGTTTTGATAATGGAGGATGTAGAAATATCCTGGTGAAATCTCAACTCTAGCCATTGAGATGTATCACTATTGAAAATCCTACATTCCTGCTGCATGCTATGACCCACTGGGGCAACACATCATAAATTGAGCCCCACTATTCCTAGAGTTGTACCAAATAATAACATTTTTATTAAAGTACTCATAGTACCTCAACTTCACTGACTTTCAGATCAAAGTCGATAGAAAGCACAGACCAGGTTTTTATACTGAACAAGAATAATTACTAATAATAAGTAATTAGATTGTAGCTATAAGTAAACAGATATAAAACACCACTAACTAAAACTCGAATCCCCTTATACATTCTCCCATTATACACATGCACATAGAGAAAGACACACAGACAAACATATAGAAAAAATAGATATTGGTGGAAGCAGAAAGAACTGGAAAGTCAGTTCAGTGGTCTTTGCATCCTGATTCCAATTTTGTAATGATCCTAATTTAGCTGGCTAGAATCCTTGTTACTCAGTTATACTTCTCCAGAAGCTTCACTGGATTGTAAAAAATATAGGGTGAAAGATTCACTTGGAAAATATCTCTAATCAATCAGTTCAAAAGTCACAATTCACAGCAACAGCTGGAGAAAAGGTAACTGGTTTTCTTCAAGTTTAAACTGAGTTTTTTTTCCTTACTGCAGAGAACAGGCAGCTTCTGCTGTATGGAACAACAGCTTACCTTTCAGTTTATTTTTCTCCGTGTCTCTAAGTTGTTTCCAGCTCCAACCTGCTCATTTAGCTGAGAACCAATCAGTTTCACTTGTAAACAATTCCTGATTGGCTGCACTTTGCAGGACCCCACAGCGACAAAACAGAGTTTACAATAGCTATCAAATTCCTTGCTGTGAAATTATGCAACCATCCTAGTAAATTCCTGCTTTTAAAAGCAATCTTTCTCCTCGCAGTCCACAGTTTTTAAAGAATAAAAAGTAACAATATATGGCTCTTACACTACTTTTGTGACATACCTGGCAGATAAAAGGAAATCCTTAGTTTATTTGATGTCTGAGTGTCTAATTGCATGGCCATTTTGGGTGGAAGTATACAGAAAATGTAACACCAATATCAGTCACCAGCTTTGCTAAGGTAACCAATATCAGCTGAGATAGCAATGTGGGAATGAGAAATGGCCTCTGAGCTAGTTGACACAAGTGAAGCACAATAACATTTCCAATGCTGGTTGCAAGTGTCCATCTATTACAAAGTGCATATGAGTAGACATCAAGTAAGGATAGGATCAAAATTCATTCTTGATTATGAATGCCTCTCAACCAAATGGGTATATGACATACCTGGGCTCACCGGTGAAGAAGGACCATGTCATTAAGCTACTCAAGCTTTCAGTGTATGTTGAGCCATTGTCCAGCATGAACCAGAATTTTAAAGGGGAGAAGATCAAAATATGCAGAGCAAAGCCTGCACAGATGAGGGCGTCTGCTCAGCTAATGTTAATCCAATGTGTCAACTATCCTTCTCCAAATAAAATTTAAGAACAGATAGCTTCACATTGGAATGCAACGAGAACTTTAAATACATAAATAATAGAGCAGGCAATCCACTGGTGAGAATCTGCCTCTAATGGTACCACTGTGTAGACTTTGTTACTGCTTAGGTGCCTGGAGTCAACTTGATACAGGAAGGAAGCTGATAAATGTAACAGTTACATGTCCATCCACCTCAAGACAAAATTTAACTTCATCTTTCTCAACAGATATAAAAACAAGAATCAAAATTTAGATGGTCAGCTTACCATCCCATTTATACCATCAATTCTGTTGCATAACTCCAAGGGCATCGAAACATGCAAGAGCTTCAAGAATTTATACAATTTGGGGTACTTCAACATATATGGAATGTTGATCAAACTTTAATGGCCCTTCTGGATTTGCTGAGTATGATACATCCTGTGAAATAGGGTGAAGTCGAAGCCTCTTTACTCAGGCTGGATACATGACGGCAATCCCATTCTTAAATCTGCAATTTCAATGCTTCAGAGCTTAAAAGAGCAGGAGTAAACAGTATCACTCTTCCTCTGCAGAACTGTAACACACAATCATTAGCAGCTTATCATTTTACTTAGGAATGTACCTGGGGTTTCTCAGTTGACAGGAATTTTATTGACACGTGTGTGGGTTGAGAAAATATTTACCCTTGTTAATTCCAATCTGCTTATTTTTGAATTGTAGCTGTACTATCAATGAAATGTGCACCTGCAGTGGCAGTGCCCACTGTTGTGTTTCATCAATAAATGGAATTCTGAAAACTATTTTCTTCTTTCAGGAACGTCATGCAGATGACTTGATCCAAAACCAACACTACCAGGTTTGCTGACCAGTCAGTATTACAAAGAAATCACATAAAATCAACTCATATTTACAAATCCCATCAAGAGTCGAAATTCATCTACAAAACCATTTTGGTTTTTGTTTTCAACTTTCATTTTTAACCATGTGCTTCTGATCCTTCACTCTGTCTCTCTTTATTCTACCTCATTATTTTATGGCTATCATTACAATCAGTGTTTATCTGAACTTTCCTTTCTTGTTCCTCTTGTGTGTTAAATACACCAATCTATATGCTTTTCATTCACTGAGCTTAAATCAAGGCTGTTGATCAGATCATCCACTTTCATCAAGCTACGTCATTTGCCATTGTCAAAAATGATTTGCTAAGGCACACTCCTAATGACCATACTGTTGTAGCCTAAATTTTTAGATTATGGACATATGAAACCCAGCAGTTTTCCCCATTCTGCTATTCGTTATACTTATGGCATTTTTATGGCTCCAATGAAGCGCACACATTCCCAAATAAAAATTGTTTTTTTATTATTAGTGGGCAGAATTCTTAAAAAGGATGAGCTCATTTTTCAAATATAATGTGTGTGAATAAAAAATATATTTCATTATTGGAAAATTAATGGTGCTCAGTAATCACCATTGTAAATCATTTTTTGCACCTTCTTCGTTGCTATGAAATGGCACGCAAATTGTTCACAGGTTTCCAAATATGTTCCACCAAACTTTCCATCCAGAGAGGCAGTATCCCAACATTGTTTCTAGTTGTTCCTTAAACATTTTAGGCTGGTCATCTGCACCTTTCTATCAAATGTGTGCTGCCCTGCTCAGAAATAGCTAATTTTTTTTACTCATTTGCGTGTGCGTCTCTGCTTTCCTATTTTAAATTACAGTAGTATTCCGCATTAAACTCTTCCTCATTGCACCTCAATGATTACCTCCCCCATGCCATATTTCTAAGTTGAAAACCCCAAGTTTCTTCATTTTATCCCCCATAGAAACCCTCGCAAAAGAGATCAGCCACCTGTCTTATTCTTGCCCTGTTTACAGCATTTTATACATCTGCAGTCACTCAGGTACCAAACGCGGGCACAGTGCTCGAAGTGCAGCACTGTATAATTGGAATTTGGGTTACACACCAATTAATAGACATGGAGTCAATTCTACTATGATTAATGAAGTACGATAAAAGGGCTACAATCTGTTTATTGGCCCAAGGCAAAAGTATAGTGCAATCATTATCATCACAATGAAACATTTGCAATTGATGACATTATTCACATAGAGTCATGGAGATGGACAGCACGGAAACAGACCCTTTTGTCAAACTCGTTCATGCCGACCAGATATCCTAAATAAATCTAGTCCCATTTGCCAGCATTTGGCCCATATCCCTTTAAACCCTTCCTATTCATATACCCATCCAGATGCCTTTTAAATGTTGTAGTTGTAACAGCCTCCACCACTTCCTCTGGCAGCTCATTTCACACACGCGCCACCCTCTGCATGAAAACGTTTGCCTTAGGTCCCTTTTAAATCTTTCCCCTCTCACCTTAAACCTATGCCCTTCAGTTATGGACTCCCCCATCCCAGGGAAACGACCTTGTCGCTTTACCCTATCAATGCCCCTCATGATTTTATAAACCTCTATAAGATCAGCCCTCAGCCTCCGACACTCCAGAGAAAATAGCCTCAGCCTATTCAGCCTCTCCCTGTAGTTCAAACGCTCCAACCCTGGCAACATCTTTGTAAATCTTTTCTGAACCCTTTCAAATTTCACAACATCCTTCCTATAGCAGGGAGGCCAGAATTGTGTGCAGTATTCCAAAAGTGGCCTAACCAATGTTCTGTACAGATGCAACATGACCTCCCAACTCCTGAACTCAATGCACTGACCAGTAAAGGCAAGCATATCAAACACCTTCTTCTGTTGGTGGTATATTAAATATCAAGTATAGTATTTTCACAACACTTGAAGTCTCTTTAAACACAGCATGTTTATCTGCTTAATATCTGAACAATGCAACTCAAATTAGTCCTAGTAATGACTAAAATTAAATAATGGGCACTGATTTTGTTGAATGTTTCCTTTTCATTTGGCAGGAGGTTATTAAAAATTTAGTGAAAAGATATGTTGCAGCTATGATCAGAAGTGCCAAAACTGATGAAGGACTTACAGAAGAGAACTTTAAGGTAAACTTGGCACTTGCTTCAATTGGTTTTACTTTCTGGTAATATTTTGATAGTGGGTTTCAAGCCTTCAAATTTTTAAGCAGTTTCTAATCCTGTACTGTTCTACTGGGATTTTGATAGAGATAACCAAAGTGGTATTTTCTGTTTGCTCAATTGTATGGAATGACTCCAAATACCAGGAACAGACTGCTGGCAGAAATATTGCTGCTGGCACTGTGGAAGCCAACGTCCAATGTAAATGGACAGATTCCAAGACATTGAATGCCCCAGTATTTTACAGCACCATTCTCTCTATAATATGAAGCAATAATGTTTTTCCAATTCATCACAGACTCCTCTAATACCATTTAAAAAAAAAACACAATTTGCCAATCTATAGAGAAAGAATAAGACATTGCGCAAACTCATGAATGGCCTAAGTAGCACTATAAGATACAAGAGCAGAATTAGGCTATTCAGCCCATCAAGTCTGCTCTGATATGATCCAACCAGAGTGATAACTCCTTCAAAGAGTAATCATAGGCATAAAAAGCTGAATGCCTTCCCTCTGTACTTTATTATTCTTTGAAATTCTGAAAGAAAATATTCAAAAATATCTTGGACTGGTTCATATGCAAATTTTTTGAACTGAACGTAGCACAAATGTACGTAGTGTGCTGAGGTGAAATATGACAGTGAATTGATGATGGGAGGCTAGAAGCTGTAAAGGCATTCAAATGTATAGATTTTAAGTTTTGCCATCAGGCATTTTCTGTACAGAAACTTCGAATATTGAGTATTGCTGAAAAAAAGACACATTTTGTCCAAGTTTTTTCTTGCCCTGCATTCATCAGGACATTTTGCAAGAGGTAAACCAACATTAAAGTGCATGATTGTTGATTGATAGAGGTATTGACATAAAGAATGCACCCATTAATGCTGATTGACAGTTAACAGCTAGGGTTTGTTTAAATTTTAGACTAGACTCACTACAGTTGGTTACTATCAGAACAGACTTGATTAGCCTTATAGATCCCAGCTGTCCACTATAAAAACAAGGAAGATTTCCCAGATAAGACTTCATGATTTATATGTGCAGATGGAACAGACTGTATTCAAAGGTGAATTGATCCATCTGCCTATTTTTAATTCACTAAACTTGTACACATTAACATACTCCTGTAAGTGTCATCCCAGTCAGACATCTTAAAGTATGAGCATTTGTTTTGTACCTGATAATCATACAATCTGGAGTGTAACAGAATACATTCCCCTCATTCATAGGATTCCCCCACTGTTCTCCTTAGTAAGCCTTTTGTTCTCTATCCAGATATCGTTTAGTTTGATTAACAACTTAATTCCTCAACATAATGATAAAGCTAGCAATTGGGACCACAATTGGCTGCACGTTTTGGCAGAGCTCTTGTCTAGGGTGTAGTAAAACCTAAATATGCTTCATTGTGCAAAGGGAGCAATTCTGAGAAGCAGCAATATCCTTGTACAGCTGGCAAGTAAACACTGAATAGAAAGGGGAAGAACCAGGCTAAAGCAAATTTGATAACAGTTGATTTATTATTGATTCATGTACCTAAGTACAGCAAAAAGTTTTGTTTTGCATGCAGTACAGGCAAATCATACCACGTAAAGTGGATAAGGGTAATAAACAAAGGGAAGTTTACAGTGTTACAGGTGCACAAAGAGCAAGATCAACATTAAATTTAACTTGCGAGAGGTCCATTCAGAAGTCTAATAACAGTGGGGAAGAAGCTGTGCTTGAATCAGTTGTATGTTTAAGCTTTTATAGCTTCTGCCCAACTGAATTTACAAATCATAGTCCTACTCAAATTCTATGAATGTGATTTTATTTCTTTCACATCATTAATTTTAGTAACTGGTATCAGAAGTACTGTCAACCAAACTTTGGTTATAACAGCAAACCAAGAAGAGAGACACAACAGGTTATCAGAATGTCCATAGGGGAGTGACCACTCCATTATGACCCAGCTGATATAGCTGGGTTTTCTAGGGTCTGTATAAATTGGTAACTTGACTTTTTGTTAATTTGATACATAAAGCTACAACAGCTTAAATTTGAGTTTAACATGTACAGACCATATAAAATAAAATATTTTATTGTTATCATAGGAACTGAAACAGGATATCTCCAGTTTTCGCTATGAGGTTCTTGACCTGTTAGGAAACAGAAAATCATCTCGAAGGACATACTCTACCAGCAGCGATGGAATGCAAATAGGAGATTTGGAGGAAGATAGTGCTGAAGAAATGAAAAAAATTGTATCATTCAATTTGGCAGGTGAAAGCAATGACAGAAAGAAGCTGAAAATGAACTCTTTTAGTGTTTCAGCTCTAATCAAATCAGTTTCTGGAATCGACCTTAATGAAGAGAAATCCAAAAATAACAGACTGAGTAAACCATCATCTTCAGTCAGAAATGGCAATCGATTTCAGAGATATCCAAGTTCAAAGAAGGATTCATTTAAAAGACTTGGCCTTTTGTTTAGCAAAATGAATGGGCAACTTTCTGAACCAAGTCCAGAGCCAGTGTCAAGCATTTCTGATGGACTACTTCAAGCACAAAATATGTGGCAGGACTTCAATTATTCCGAAATTTCCAGTCCTAACAATACAACAAAGAGTGAGAGCAGTCTTAATGCTGTTGGTCTTAATGAAGTAAACAGAAGGAACAGAATTGATAGCCATTGTTCAGCTAACTTTGAATCCTTTAATTGTTCTTCCAATATCAGTACCTCCAATAACAAACTCATTGACTCATCAAGTGATGTCTATGACTCCTGGGGGGAAGCCTGTGACTTGCTAATGACCAGGTGGAACAGTCATCAAGAGGACTATGTAACAACTCAATTATAATACAGTATATCAAGATACTTTACCACAAGGAGCTTTGGGTCATGTCCATGAGGAATTATTTTATAAAATTAAATACAGTAGAATGTGTGAATGTGGGGGTGTTTTCTAAAGAGAAACCACACTTCCTGTAAATGATAAACTTGTATTTGTACAGCACCATTAAAGTAATAAAACATCCCAAGGCATTGCACAGAAGTTTTAAGTGAAAAAAAATGATGAACCATGTAAGGCAATAAAGATTAGTCAGAAGAAAAAGTGCCTCAAGACGAGAGAGGTAAAGGAGGAAATATTTAGGAGTAAATTAGGGTTTAGGCCCTTGGCTTCAAAGTACCGTTACCAAAGGTAGAGCAATTAAAAATTAGGGGTGTTCATGCAATCAAAATTTGAGCAGATATCTTGGAGGGTTGTGTAGCTGAAGACAAATCACAGATTTAAAAAAAGGGGGCAAGACTATGGAATCATTTGAAGATACAGACAAGATCATTGCTTAATCAGGAACTAATTGGGTCAGCAAGCACAACACCGATATGTGCACAGGACTTGGTGTACGTATGTAACAGCAGACTTTTGTGCAAGTTTGAAATAAAATGACAGACATGCACTGGAATACTCAAGAGGGAAGAACATGGATGAGCTTTTCAAAAAATAGACAGGCTGAGGCATAGGCAGAGTCAGATGATAGTACAGTGAAAGAATTAGGCAGTCTAAGTGGTGAGGAGATGTAGTCAAAAAGTAACCTCAGTACACACAAAGAAAGACTTCCTAGTCCCCTGACCCCCAATTTGCTTTAGGCCCCTGGAGTGTAGCAGTTCATGAAAGCAGCCCACCAGCACTTTTTTCAACAATGATTGTTGGAAGAGTTTTGGAATCAATTAGAGGTAATAACAGAATATTTGTAAAATCAAACTAAACAAGCAGTTAGCATGGCTTCATGAAAAGGGAACAGCATGGTGGACTGAGTGGAGATTTGATAGAGGGAAACCAGAAGATGATGTGCTATATTTGGGCTTCCAGAAGGCATTTGACAAGGTGTCTCACACAAGGTTAAGTCATAAAATAATAGCCTATGATGTCAGAGATATACATTGATATGTATAGAGAATTGGGTCAGACAGGAAACAAGATACAAAATTCAGAGGTACTGAGAGATTAAGTATGCAGCAAATGGAGCATAAATATGGGAAAATATGAAGCTGTTCATTTTGGAAGACAGAACAAGAGAACAGATTATTTAAATGAAGAAACTGCAGAAAGCTGCAACACAAAAGCAGCTTGGGTACTTGTGCATGAAACAAAACTAGCACACATGCAGCAGGTAATTCAAGGAGATGGAGTATGGAAGTTTTACTGCAACTGTAACAAGGTGCTGGTGAGTACATCAGGAGTACTGAGCAGTTTTGGTCCTCTTAGTTAATCAAAGATATCATTTCATTGGAGGCAGTTCAGACAAGGTTCACCAGGATGATCCCTGGTATGGAGTGACTGTCTAACAAGCAAAGATTAAAACAGGTTGTTACTCTACTTGGAGTTCAGGAGAGAGAGATTTCATTGAGACATACAGGATTCTGAAGGGGCTTTAGAGGGTGAATGCTGAGTGGATGTTTCCTCTTATGGAAAATATCTAGGACTAGAGGGCATAGTCACAATAATGGTGTCAATGTAAGACTGAGATGTGAAGGAGTTTCTTTTCCTCCCGAGGTTGAGCGTTTTTCTAACTCCTTGACAGAGCTGCGGGGGCGGAATCCTGGTGTATATTTAAGATGGAGATAGATTCTTGATAGATAGGAGAATCAAGGGTTACAGGGAAAGGGTAGGAAAGTGGACATGGGTGTCAGATCAGGCATGATCCAACTGAATAGCAAAACAGGCTTGACGAACCAAGTGGCCTACTCCTGTTCTCATTCCTTATCTGTTTTAAGACTATAAAAAGGTAGCTAGCACTTACTACCTACAAAGCTGACATTCCAAGATTGCATGCATGCAAAGTTATACAAGCAGCGATTACGTTACTGGTTTGGTAATCTAGCAAATCTATCTAGCGAGTTCAATTCTCACCATAGTAGTTGGATTATAAATTGTTACTTAGCTAAATCTAGAATTAAAACTTAGACCAATAATTGTGCCAAGGAAACTAGCAACTTATTAACATCCTTTTGGTGAAGGAAATTGACTTTCGTAAGGAAATCAAAGTTCTCCATGGCCAAGGAGTTGCATGATAAGGTTTCAAATTTTAAGGATCCTATTGTAGCAACCAAAGGTAACATTGAATGATATACAACTTGTATTAAAACTACAGAAAATAACATTCCCTTTTTAACATTTAAAATCTTAACTATTCACTGTTACATTTCACAGTGCCTGACTTAATATGTTGTAACTAGTCCAAAGTGATTCTCAGCACATACATACAAAATGTAACAAGGGTTTTATTTCCATTTTTCTCATTTCCTAGCCTGGTTGCTCTAAAACCAGACCTGTTTTTCAGTTAGTTTTATTTTCCCTGGAAATTCTTCCTTTAGCTCAAGCTAGGTGAATCTTCCACTCTGGTTTTAAAACCTCAATTTTGGGCTCCTCAATTTGAATGCAAGCTCTTATCTGCATTTGTCTGCAGTGACCCAGGCACCTGCTCTCATGCCCTGACTTGCAAGCTGACATGCTAAATTCAGCATGAGCCATCTCAAATGATATTGAACACTGTTCAAAAATAAAACATCACACTTTGGGCATTATGTTGAAGGGGTCATTGATTAGACAGCTGTAGATGATTGGTAAAGGACAGAATCCTGAAGAATTACTGTAATGATGTTCTGGGGCTGAGGTGACTGTATTCCAACATCCACAAGCATGACAGTTAGGACTTCAACTAGTGCAGACTTGATCCTCTCAGCCCCTCTACGCCACTCAACTTCCAACTTCAATTTTGCTGGGGCTTCCTTAAAGTCAAACTTTATCAAAATGTTGCATTGATCAAGGACATTCATTCTAACCTAGCCTCTGGAGTTCAGCACTTTTGCATGCAATGAAGTTAGGAGCAGAGTGACCTTAGTAGACTCCAAACTGAACATCAGTGCAAAGACTATTGCTGAATTAAGTGCTGCTTGATATCAGCTGGTCATTTGAAGATACAAAAGTAACATTACAAATGTAAATCCAGAATAAATGTGGAAAATATTAGAACTACTCAGTAGGTTTTGCAATATCTATGCAGAGAAACATTTAACGTCAGATTGATAACTTTTGTCAGACTCTTGCATTTGGATGAAAATTTTATACATGGCTGGGGAGAGATCAATGGAGGGGGGAAAAAAAAAAATCAGAAAGCATAGATACAGTTTAAACAAATGAAAAACTGGTGTTGTGAAGGAAACAACCTAATATGTACACCAAAGCGTAGATAACATGCCTTCCTCCAGGCTATCACACACATTTGACTGTCCTCTCTTCACATCACTAGTCTCCCACACAGTAGGAAAACATGGAAGCATAAGTAGAAGTCAAAAACTAAAATGTTCATAGGGCTGCAGTGTGCCCATTAAATACAGCTTCTAAGGACTGTACTGAGCTTGGTTGGAACAGTGTAGAGGGTCGAAGAATTCCACAGTCCTCCTGGTTGACAGAGTAATTTATAGACCAACTTTTTACTATGACTAGGAGTTCCCAATGAAGTGTTTCGTAAGAAACCGTGCCTTGCAATGGCTTGTTTCAGTAATCACTGGGGCAGAGAAGCTGGCATTCATCTCAGGGGAAAAACCCAAAGAGACTTGATAGAGGTGTTTAACATCAAGGACTTGACTAAATAAAAAGCAACAGCTTCCAATAAGCAAATGAATGAAGTGCATAGATGTGAGATAATTGACAAAAGACCAGAAACAACAAGAGCAGTATTTTGCAATAAATGATCAGGAATTTACCAGAAAACATACAATAGCAGTTTTCAATTGGAGTTGATCATCACTTGATAAAATGAATGCATATTTACACAGAAAGAGGTGGTGACATTAACTAGACTGCTTTTCAAAAGAGCCAGAGACTTCCAGTTCAGCCATTTGAATCTCTGCTTTGATTTCTCTGGAAACAGTAGCATCAAGTAACCACCATCAAGTTTACCTTTACATTTTTATCCCCAGCCCCATCTCAGTTCATCAATCCAAATTTTGACTTTACGGTTACAAAAGTTTAGACTGAAGAGTCAAGGCAAGATTGCAAATAGTTCACTGCAGTATTTATTGCTTTGTGTGCAGTCCAGTGAAAACTAAAATACACTGACGCAAGTAGGTTGCAGTGCTCATATTTTATTACTTAACATGAAATGAAAGATGAACCCACAACCACACAGCATTTCTTTTGGAACTATACTCCAGAACTGAGCAATCAACAGTCTAAAACAAAAAAATCTATGCCAAATGTTCTCTGGCACAAAACTGGCAAACGAAAGTTAACATGTTAAACTGAACTGGGTATCAAAAATATACAAGCTTTCACAAACTGAAGATCTCAAAAACATCAAAGATTTTAAACATGAGGTAGAAGCGGTACAGTTTATATGCTGGAATCAACCAACTTAAACAGAAAACAAGTGAAACACAGTACAATATAGTGTTGGAATAAGTTTTCTTTGAAGGGTGGCCCTTCAACTGGTTTCAGAAGACAGACATTTCATTCAAGGTGAAGTTGAAATTCTGTTGATATTGCACAGTGGGAAGGACTTGCATAAAGCACATCTACTGACAAGCAACATTTGCCCTATTTTTGGTCTACAAACCCAATTGCGAGCTTTACTGCAAAGTGAGATAGTCTCAGGCTTGAGATGTGAATAGCTATTTAAATAAAAGGCCACATATACAAATATTTCAGGCAAATGCAGTGGAAAAGGTGAAAGATGTCTTGAATCTGAATTAAAGCATATAAAGAATCTGATGCTCAATAGTGGTTAGGGTGGGCGAGGGACAGTGGGCAAGGAGGTAAACAATCTACCTCTAATTAGGAGTGTTAAATTCAAACATTTTCATTGTACTCTTAGTGCGATACATAATGTGTAGGCAGATTGGCAGGTCCAACATAATTTAATGGAGCTTGAGGTGCTGGGCTCTGCAGCCTCGAAGAACTGTTACACATCTGATTTGTTGGGTACCAGGCACCAACATAATGAAGTGTGGATGTTGCAGGGACACAGGGATCATAAGCAGGTGCTGGAATGTACTGGTCAGCCAGTACTGGATAGTATATTGTTGAATGAGGAACAGTTTGAGGCTCCACAGTAGTATAAGATCCTGCAGAGGGGTTAAAAAAAGCCCATCAGTACCAAAAATATACATCTGCTCCAACCAAAAGCCATAAAACATTGTTACTTAACAGTCTGGTTTCTGTAAATTCCTTATGTACATGATCTCAACATGTAACTGTGGCCTTCTGTCCCATCCTGGAAAATGCAACACGTTCCAAAAGGAAGCAAAATTCTTTTGGGGCAAAGCGGTGACCAGAAGTGAGGATGCCCCAATAAATTTTTCATTTTATATCATCTAAATTAGCTGAAAAAGGCTACCTAACTTTTGAACTAAAAATCCTGCAATTATCATATCTAATTCTGCCTAAACATTATCCAACCATGTGGTTTGCTCAACAGTTTTTAAAAATATTCTGAGATATGGGTACTGCTAGCAAAGCCAACATCTGTTCATTCCGAAACTGCCCTCAGAGGTGGTGAGCCACCTTCCAAGCCAAGGCATCTAGAAGGACCACCACCTGCAAGTTCTCCTTCAAGTCTCACACCATACTAACTTGGAACCAACGGTCTTTCTTTCAATATTGCTGGATTAAAATTGTGAAACTCCCTTTCTAACAGCACTATGGGTGTTACATACAGCAAGGACTGCAGCCATTTCAAGGCACAGCTCACTATCATTTTAAGGGCAACTATGGATAGGCTATAAATGCTGCCCCAAACAGTGATCCAGCCCATGAGAAAATAAAGACAAACGTTGTTAATTGGAAAAGTTCTAGGATTTTTAACAGCAAAGGAACAATGCTGTACTTTCAAGATGGAACGTGACCTGATGGGGAACTAGCTGGTCGTGCCCACATTCCTTCTGCCTGTTATGCTAGAGGTCAGAAAGCAGCCCTGGTGACCTGTAGCAGCGCAACTTGTGGATACTACAGCTACAGCTCACTTGAGGCGGCAGTGGGGGGGGAGGGGGCGCGCGGAATTAATGCTTGAAGTGGTGAATGATAGGCCAATCTAGCAAATGCTTTCTTCTGGATGGCACAGAGCTTCAAGCATTGCTGCAGCAGCACACTTTCAGGTAATTGGACAGCGGGTTCCATCACATCTTACAATTGATGGTAGCAAGTATTTGGAGTCAGGCAAAGTTATTTGCCATAGAATACTTATCCTCTGACCACCCTTTATAGCTATGGCATTATGTAGCATTTATGGTGAATGTCCTATAAGATTTCCTATTCAGGGTGAACTCTACATGTAAATGTTTGGGAATTCTTTGAAATTCAACAGGATTACCAAAGAGATGTTAGAAGATCACCTCACTGGGGAGGGTCTTTGCCTAGCATATTGCGTGGCATGCAGTTCATTGCCACATATCAGCCCGGTCTCGCTACACAGGACCATGGATTTCTCCACTAAAGGAATTGTGAACAGAGCTGAATGAATATTGTTACTTCTTACGATGGATGAATCCAACACCATGAGAATTGTTTTAGCAATATTTTGAGGCTGAGATAACTGTTCTCTAACAATAACAGTATGACTCTAGGTAGTGGGTATTTCCCCTCAATTTCCATCAACGTGAATTTTCCAGAGATTCAAGAAGCATACTCTGCTTTTTGACATAAAGGCAGTATTTGCCAGTCAGTCAGTCATTCCCACTTCTGGAATTCATCCACTGCCAGAGGCCTGGAACAGATTGGGAACATCCAGCGCCTTTAAAATAAAAACGACTTCATTCTTTTAAACTTAAGCAGAAATTGTGTAAATTTTTTTAAAGAGGGAACATTGATGAAAATACTAGTGTTTCTGAAGATACCTAACATCTTGTAGATGTCCATCTGACACTTATGCAATCTCCTTTCAGATTGCATCTTGCTTTTATCTAACACCTGTTCAATCGTGATCCAGATTGTTTTAGCATGTGATTCTGCACCATTTCAATATTCTCTATACAGACAAGCCATACATTGTATTCAAAAGACTGAAACGAGCAGCGATAAGGATCAACCATTGAATCCCACCCCACCCCCAATGTAATTACCTCTAAATTCCAAGTACAAAGCCAACTCCCATATCACATCCTTCAGAAAAATTAAGTTCTGAAATTGCCTAAACCTCTGACACGACATGGAACGTGGGCTTGAGTGAGGGAGGTCCAGAATTTTTCAAAACTGAAATCTCAATTTACATTTAAATTGCTGGTTCAACTTAAATGTTGATACAAGTTTTAGTGCCGAGATCATTCCGGTTCGATTGTTGTTTTAAAATATAATTCACATTGTCGAGGTGCAGAACAGAATCCCTTACCATTTTAGACACCTTGGTGGGTTAAATAGTGCAGACTGGCTAGGAGGCATGTACAAGAAAGCCAGAAAATGGACAGTGAATTTGGCATCACTCTTTAATCAATCTGCTCAGACTGTTATCGTTAAGTCTCTTTTCTACAAAGTCACGTGACATTTAGAGTGTCAATCTGGGTTCACTCAACCATTACTCAACTGCATTATGCTCAGTCTAATTTAACTTTACAGTTAATTGCTGCATTTGAAGAATCATGTTCAGCACCCTTTAAAAGGGATTTATTTAAATCACATTATTTTTGTATTGCAGTAACAGCTATATAAAGCTATTTAAAGATTCAGAGCATGTATAACATGCCAGCGAGCATTAGTAAAAGTAACAGCTTATGTGAAAGAAATAGTACATGTGAAGTGATAGCGAGCAGCTCACTGCTGCCTTCAAGGCCAATAGATGTAGCCAATCAGCAAAGCCCTCGTACCCTGAATGAATAAATACAATGGAAAAATATTCCATAGAAGTTTGTCATGTGGGCAGCACCCAGTACAGAACTGTCCATGATTCAGAACTAAGTGGTTAACCTCAGACGGTTTTAAATGGAAATTGAATAGAATTGCAAAACCAGTCCAGCCAGGATTAGGGACTTGACATATTCTTGGGTAGAATACAAGGGGTTTTATTCTACATATAGCAAAGCCACCCCTGACCAGAGCACTTTATTCTCTTCGAAAGCAGAAGGTTTGGACAATTGTCTTTTCCAATATTGATCAAAACTTCAAAAAAATCTGTTTTCAAATAAAAAAAAAGTGAAATAAACTTGCCATTAGACATTGTGTCAGAGGTCCCTTGATGGTCATCACTTCTCCCATTATCACCATACGGCTGTGGCATGGTTGACTGTTCAATAAACTGGGAAGCAGCAGGGAAGACTGGGTAAAACTCCACTGGCTGTTGTTGTGGCATATAGACTGAGTGCCAATAGTTTTGGTGGCAACACTGGAAACAAGAGAAAAATGCACTCAAAACTGACAAGGACTTCCAACTTGCTATGTTAAAAAATTGATAAATGTTTTACAGTGTTGCAAATTAATGTTTAACCAACAGATAGGAATACAAAACAGTTGTAGAAACAAAATCAAATCAAAATTCAGGATGGACCCTACACGCTTTTACAATCATGTTCCAAAAATAGTTTTTGCTAGTTGTCTCAAAAGACAACTTGGATCATAAATTCATTAATTTTCTCCCATTCATGCAAGAATCTCAGTGATCTCAGCTTTAAAACACAACTTAGCTCACATGCTGCTTCAAACGTCAAGTGGTTTGCAGAGAACCTCACGAAGGTAAATCCTCTGTAAAGTCCTGGGCCATAATTTAAAAATAAGTTTGCAAAGCAAATGCAAGTAAAATGCCCTGAAGTTCTGCAGAATGTCTTTTTGATGACTCATTTGAAGGACAATGGACATGTAGAGCCAGCCACTCGAGTTCTGTATTCCAATTAAATTTACCTGCAAGCCAAGGTTGAAGTAATACTGGACCACCTTTCTATCTAAAAAAAGAAGAGACAGTTTTGTTAGAATAAAAAAAAATTGAACACTTCTGAACTTAGGTTTTGTTCAGAGTGAAAAGGGTCTCACCTCGAGGGAGATCATTGCCATTGGGATCACAGGAATATGGTGGCGGTGGTGTAGGAGAACCAACAGTTTCACCCATTTCGCTGACCGGAATGGGAGGGCCTAGGTGGAAGTAAATATTATTAAATATTATTAAAAAGCATCCCTCCCAAATGTTCACAGCAAACATTCTTCCAAACAGAACTAAAAACTGCAACACCTTTGTTGATGGATAACAAATGGATCTGAAAACAGGTTAAGATACTTATCAGAACAGGAGAATAGTACTATTTACAGCATGACCAGGTATTAAAAGCAGGACAGGGTATAGGGAGAGAGAAGCCAGCAGTCAAACTACAGTAACTTATTTTTCTTGATGCAATTTGCAGGAAAATGCACAAATCTGAGTGGGAGTCAAGTGTAAAGTGGTCTAGAAGTGTTGAAGGATAAAAATGCAGCTACCAGTACTCTTGTACAGCGCTGACGATGCTAAATTGAACAGCACTGATAGGAAGCATGGGGTGGGGAGGAAACAAGCTCCAGATGAGCAGATATTTGCAAGAATCAGGATTGGGCTAAACTGCAATAATTGACCACTATGCCAACATTCACTGCATTGGCTTAGACATATAGCAATCAAAAGTAATCCCGGAGTTTACCAGTGTCCATGCATCCATAACTGAAGGCAGTTCACAAGGGAAAGATGGCTTATTAACAAAAGCAGGTTTCACTTTATGTTATGACAGTATGGTGGTGGAGAGATCGCTCAAGCTTTCAAATACTGAAATTAACCCTTAATTATTTACACAAAGTGGGCAAGCTGCCAACTTTAGCACTTGTCTATCCCTTATTATAGGGTTCAGCTTGAGGGTGGGTGGAGGGTGGGTGGCAATGTGATAGACAGGGCACTTGTACAATCCCATTAACTCCCTTGCTGAACAGCAGCAGGTAGGAATACAATATCCATAACATAACGGATCTTTTCAAAAAAAAAAACAACTTACTTCATATTTGGAAAGAAAGTTTACATAGATCGCATGTAGTAGTGAGTGGAAAGAAGGCCCAATTGCTGCCTCTATAGTTATTGCCAGGAGATGGGTTGTCACAGTTTGCCATGCTCATCTGTCTTACATCATCCTCATTCATCCCCTACAGCTTCTTTACAGCTACACACACATCCATCATCCAACTCTGCAGGGACTGGCCTCTTTTTGCTGCCCTCCACTTTGTAGCATTTAATCAAAATGGCCAAAACAGGCATTTCTTTTTGCTCTTGCAATTTCATATATCACCTCATTTGTCTTACTCTATCAGACAAGTCTTATCATTTAGGTTTGCATCCACATTTCGAAGGTCTATTTTCTCTTTTTTAAAATTGTCAGAGTTGAGGCAGCAGGAAATGGATACAAAGGTCACAAAGACATTTTTTAAAAAATCGTGTTAATTAATTCAGGATAGAATTTTACTTTTTTAAAAAAGGCACAATCACTATGAAACATTAAAACATCCCTGAAACAATCCAACTTGTTTACTTTGTTTTTAAAAGTCTGCGTTTTGTGCAGATCATGTCTCATTCACATGGAGGCAGGAACAGTTAATTCAGACACCTTGTGCAATACCTATTTACCCCCTCACCACCATTAAAGATGTGAGTGAGGTATAAAAAGGTAATGACAGACAGGAAAAGGATGATGCTTTTCTTTCCCCTGACCTGTCCCTGTTACTGACTCCATAACAGCATGCATTCAGCTGTTTTACAAAAACCTGAACGAGAAAAAAAGTGTTCTAATTAAGATGAAAAATGCACAACCTCTGTTTTTGGTTCAGAGCCAAATGATTCAGTTTTTTTGCTCCAGTCAATTCTATTATTTTTCCATTTTATACAGCTTTTGACCAACATCGAGTATATATAAAATTTTAAAAAGACAACTCATTTAAAATCAGAAAGCATGAAACCGTGGCTGTCATATTTCTGAAAGACAAATAAAACAGTACCATCTACTGGAGTTTAAAAATAGTGGAGGTACTAAGATGCTACATTTGTTTCCCAAGCAAAAAGGCATTGTAAACAATGAAAAAGAGACTGTTCACTCGCATAGGACAAAATCTTCCCATAAATCAGTTTAGTTTTGAGAACTACCTTTGCAAATTTCTTTTTTTTTAAATTTCCTGAAGCCAATCCGAAAGAGCACTGCTGCAGCTTGTAGCTATAAATAGGAGATCTACTACATTGTTGCATCATATTCATGTCTTGCAGCAGTCTCATATCCACTGTAGCTCATCTGTTACATGTATCAATCATCTAACTACACCTAACAAACAACACCCTACCTTTCTGCTGTCCTCCACTATGTTCTAGGGAAAGAGATTTCTGTAGCTTTCCAATTCTGATCAAATGGCCTGATAAACTCCAGTGACAACAGGGATATGCATTTACTAACAAATACATTAGTTTTGAAAACTACTGTACAAGTGCAATCTTTCCAGGTCAAACTGAAAGAATCTGTAGCATGAGTCAAAACTGAGGAGAATAATTCTGATGTGTATATACACAAATAGCCACCAGGTGCTATTATACTCAAATGAATATTTTAAGCCACTTTCAAAATTCCATAAACCTTGCATATCATTGTCCATTTCTTTACAAATCTCTTAACTACAGGCTTCCAAGAGGATACCTCCTTCCTTAACTCAAACTTTCAGAACTTGAGTGAAGACCTTGACCCATCTAGGCCTGAGGATGTGGTTTTCTAACAAAATACTGATTTTGCTCATGACTTTCCACTGAATTTTCTTTTCATTTAAAATGTTTGTCCAATTCTGATCTGAACAAACTGGTTTCAAGCACACTCTACTCCTATCCCAACAGTCTAATACACACAGAT
>NC_063345.1:22739169-22826456 GCF_021869965.1 Rhincodon typus | reverse complement strand
TCCGCCTCCCACTCTCTCCCTATTTATTTCAAAACCCCCTTCCCCTCCCCCTTTTCTGATGAAGGGTCGAGGCCCGAAACGTCAGCCTCTCTGCTCCTATGATGCTGCTTGGCCTGCTGTGTTCATCCAGCCCTGCACCTTGTTGTCTCGGATTCTCCAGCATCTGCAGTTCCTACTATCTCTGGGTATTGGAGCCTTTGGTTTCAAAAGAGTCAGTGGTTGATTTATCAGTTTTGATTATGACTGCATAAGTACAGGCAAATCGGTTATATTCAAGTCCATTCACAAGTCAAATCATAATGCAGCACAATATGAAATAGTCATTTTTAAATACAGGAAACATTCCTATGTTGGATCTTTAGAATTACACCTTGTAGGAGATTGTGCTGTCAAGTAGGAGTGTTCCTAAGTTGGACATTCATGAACCAGAGAATTCCTGTAGTCATGGAATCATTTATACTGAGCATAATTTTACTCATTATCTTACACTGGGAGGCAATGGCCAAGCAGTATTATCCCACAATGTTTTGGGGGCCAGAGTTCGAATCCCACCACAGCAGATGGTGGAATATGAAGTCAATAAATAAATATCTGGAATCAAGAGTCTAATGATGATCATGAATCCATTGTTGATTGTCATGAAAAACCTGTCTGGTTCATGAATGCCCCTTAGGGAAGGAAACTGCCATCCTTACCTGGTCTGGCATCATGTGACTCCAGGCCCACAGCAATGTGGTTGACTTAACAATTAAGGATGGGCAATAAATTCTTGCCAAGCCAGCAATTCTCTCATCCCATGAATAAATGAATAAAAACAAATCCCTTCAGACCTGCCAAACAAGTCTCTCCTTATCGAATAAAAAAGATCACATCACCTACACCGTATAGAGTGGTATGTGTTAGCTTGACCTTTTTGGAGCGATCATAACATGTAATTATTGTACTATTTTAGTTTATTTTTAAGAAACTTGAATACTTTGTTCTCATCCTTCTGTTCAAAGCCATAGAACACCGTTCCTCATTACAAATGTGGCAAGGTTGACTACTTGGCTGTACATGGTCTGTAGTATGTCACTGGATCCAAAAGATGATGAGCTCATATGGTACACATGGCACATATCTTGATGCTTGAACATTATTCTGGAAAGATGCAGCTCATCTTTGTCTAACCAGTGATGCAAATACTTAACAGGATTTTAAAACATTTGATTTGACAGTCTTCACACTAAGCTCTATACTTTAAATACTGGAACACCTTCAGCTTGTCATCAGGGATGCCCCTGTTTGAAGCTAAAATAGCCAAGTGATCCAAGTAACTATCCCTTCAATTTATTTCAATGTGATTTATCATCCTTTGAAATGTTCTGGGGACTGAAGACAGAGCAAATGCAAGCCGATGAAATTGATGCAGATCTAGGTGGATATTACTAGACAAAAATGACTGACTCTACACCTAATTCAAATCTACAAAATAGTGTCATACGACACTAATATTGCCTGAAAGACTTTTGAATGACTGAGGAAAGGGAAATTTATTTCAAGTTTTGTGGAAATACCCAGAATGGTGTTTTTTTTTTTAAAAAAAAGAAAAATCTTTGAAAGCACAAATCTTCAATGCCTTTGCAGCAACTAATATCTGTTTCTTGATATCATGTGGAGTGAATCAAATTGGCTGAAGACTGGCAACTGTGATGCTAGGGACCTCTGGAGGAAGTTGAGATGAACTGTCTAATCAGCACTTCTGAAGACTGAATACTTCAACCTCATCTTAATGAAATGTTGGCACTTCCATTGAGGATGGTGATGTTTGTGAAGGCTCCTCTAGGGGATTTGCTTAATTGTCAACCAGTATCCGTCACTGGATGTGGCAGGACTGCAGAGGATAGATCTGACTTGTTGGTTGTGAAATCACTTACTGCTAATGCTGTTGTTTGGTATGCAAGCCTTGTTGTTCACCTTTACCAGATTAACATTATTTTTAGTTATACTTGGTGCTACTCTAGGCACGCCCTCCTGCACTCTTCATTTAGCCAAGGCCAAGTCCCTGGCTTGTGATAATTGTACATTCCAAGATATCTGGCCACCAGTTTGCAAGTTGTTTTACAGTATGATTCTGATGACCGAGACACTCCAGATTCCTAATCACTAGCTGCTTGATAACAACACTACACAACACAATGTGAGGTATCCTCAACGTGAAGGTAAATGCTTGGTGGTTTGACTTCAACCTCGAGTCACATTGTGCTTGCTTCAATGTCAGCAACTTTACTGCAAATGTGACCACATTTTAAAATGCCAAAAATTCTCTTGAAATTCTCCAAAACAAAAATGGGTAGAACCAGTTTTTTCACATTCATGATAAACTCGCCAAAATCCTTGTGGGTGACAGATCCCCTGTTGCAAACCATCAGTTTTCAATAATCACCAATGTTTCAGGCTGTAGGGTTGTTCAAGCTTATACAATGTCTGTCAAAGGCATCTCTTGACTTAGCAGGCTGTCCAATTTCTTGAGCATTTCATATCCCTCTGGACCTACTGCAGTCAAAAATATTGGCCTTTTACTTTCCACCACTATCTAATTAACAGTTGTATTATATCAATAACTAGAATATTAGCAGTGAAAAACCATCTTGAGCCATTCTACATTTGCACAAAGACTCTCGATCCCTACTGCCCTCTGCAAATCTCCCAATAAACCTTTCCACAAAGACCAGATTATTAAATCATTTCTCAAAAAATGAAATTCCTCTCCTGGCCTGTTTGAATTGTTTAAATTGACACATCCACAATCCTACATTAGTATGTTCTGGAAGGACCTTATTAGCAATAAACAGGATGCAGCATATGGAGATTCAATAATGGACTTAACTGGTTTTAATCTGTAATATAGATGGAATACAAATGGACCAGAGGGTACTGTTATCACAGACAAGACTGGCTGCCAATTTGGACATATGGACTTCCATGAACAAAATAATGCATGGATGATTCATTTTTGAGAAAAGTAGTTGGAGGTGGAAAGAGTACAGGAAGATTTGATGCTTCTATCTGAATACTATTATACATTTACAGCACAGCTTGAAGATTTAAACAGACTTAGAAACAAAAGATGGAGTGGGAGCAGGCCATGTGACCCAAGCATGCTGTCATTCAGTAGGATCTTGGCTAATCACCCTCCCACCATATCCCTCTGAACAACAGCCATAACTACCATCTCCTTGAAAATAATGTTTTGCCCTTATCCACATTCCTGGATAGTGAATTTCAGACTCACCACTCTCTGGGTTAAGAAATTTCTCATCTCCATCCTAAACAAATTACCTCTTATCCTTAGACTACGGCCCCTGATTTGGGACTTCCCAGTCATCAGGAACATCCTTCCTGTATCTAACTTGTCTAGTCCTGCTAGAAGCTTTTAAGTTTCTAGGAGATCTGCCCTCATTTTTCCAAACACTAGCGAATACAATCCTAACCGACAATCTCTCCTCATACGTCAGTCCTACCATTTCAAGAATCAATTCGGTAAACCTCTATTGCACTTCCTCTATGGCAAGAACATCCTCCTTCACATAAGGAGGGCAAAACTGCACATAATATTCCAGGCGTGTCCTCACCAATACCCAGTATAACTGCACTAGGACATCCTTGTTCTTGTACTTGAATCCTCTTGCTATGAAGACCAACATAGTTTGCCATCTTTACATCTGCTGCACCCGCATGGTTACTTTCCACAACTGGTGAAGGGCACCCAGGTCTCAATGAACACTCCTCCTTTCATGTGTAGCCAAATAGTAATCTGCCTTCCTATTTTTTTTCTACTAAAGCGGGTTCATAAATGTGAGGTTATCCATCTGGTTCACTAATGTCCTTTAGGGAAGGAAATCTGTCATCCTTACCTGGTCTGACCTACATGTGACTCCAGACCCACAGCAGTTAAGTTGACTCAACTATCACATGGGTAATTAAGGATGGGCAATAAATGCTGGCTTAGCCAGAGACACACATCTCCAGAATGAATTAAAAAAATGTAAAAATGAAAAATCTACCTACATTATTGCATTTGGCCACTCTCAGCCTGTCCAAATGACACCAACATCTCAGCAACCTCCTTAGTTTACTCTTCTACCCAGCTTTGTCATACGCAAGTTGAGATATTCATTCAATTCTCTTATCTAAATTATTAATACACTGAAAGCTGGTGTCCTAGTACTGATCCTTGCAGTACCCCAATTGTCACTGCCTGCAATTCAGAAAAAGACATTTACTCATTCTGTTTCATGCTTAAACAATTATTTCTCTCAATACACTACTCCCAATCCCCAGCACTTTAGTTTTACACATTAGTCTCTTAAGTGGGACTTTGTCAAGAGTCTTCTGAAAGTCCAAATAAACCACAATCACTGGCTCCCCCAAACAACTCTACTAGTTACAACCTTGAAGAATTCCAGTAGATTTATCAAGCATGATTTTTCCCTTTTGTAAACCCATGCTGATGTCTAATTCTACTGTTTCGCATTCCCCACCCCCCCAACCAAGTCTCTGCTACAAAATCCTTGATAATGGAGTCTAGCAGCTTTCCCACTACCAACATCAGACTCATTGGTTTGTAATTTCCTATTTTCTCTCTCCTGCCTCCTGTAAATAGTGGTATTATATTCACTATCCTGCAATCTGTAGAAACTGTTCATAGTCTAATGAATTTTAGAAGATACATCGACTATTTCTAGGACCATTTCCTTATAGTCTACACCTGCAGATTACTTGAAGCCCTGGGGATTTATCAGATTTCAATCCCAATCTCGTCAACACCACGTCTATACTAATATAGATTTGCTTCACTTCCTCCCTCTCATCAAACTCTGTTCCCCACACATTGTTCACGTCCTCTTTTTGCAACAGCAGAAACAAAGTATGGGATCTACATTAGGTATGTGAAGAGAAAATAGATTGGTGAGAACTACAGAACTGACTTAAAACGTTTTCAAAAATTCCCTGCAAGATCTCTATACATTCTGCTTTATCAATCCCTTGGTCCTCTTAAAAATTATGAACTACAAATGCTCAAAATCGAACAAAAACAAACTGAAGAAACTTCAGTCAGAAAGCCTAGTTAACATTTCAAGTCCAGCAACCCTTCTTCAGAATTGATGGCAGTTAAGAAAAGGTGGTATATATGCTGAAAAGTTAGTGGGGGGGGGGGGGGAAAAAGAGTGCGCATGGGAAAAGTAGTGGTGTGACAGCTGCAAGGTGAAAAGGTTAACACTAGGTGGAAATGGAGTTGAGAGAGAGTTTAGACAGACAAAAGGGATGGATAATGGTGAGCCAAGGGAAAAGAGTAGGGACCATTAGGTATAAATGGGTTGGATGTGGTGAAAGCAGCCAGTGTCATGGCAAGGCCAGGGGTGTGGGGGTGAGTAAAAGAACGTGGAAGGTGGTACTTGGGCCCTAAAGTTATTGAACTAGATACGGAGTCCTGAAGGCCACGCTGAAGGCAAGTGCAAAATAAGATGCTGTACTTCCAGCTTATGCTGGAGCACTGCAGCAACCCCAAGCCACGCACACTGGCCAGGGATGAACAACATCTCATCTCAATATCTGGTTCAACAATGATAGGGCCTGAACAGCACCTTTCATGTCCTTTACCCAACCTCCACATCACTGGCCCTGCCAGGACAAACACTGCTTATATTACAGCCCTTCCATTTTCACCCAAAAACAGAAATTACACACACACCCTTTTCCTAACTACCATCACTTCTGAAAAGTCACCAGACCCAAACCTTGACTGTTGTCTCTCCACAGATGCTTGCAGACCTGCCAAGTTTCTCCAGCAATTTCTTTTTTGGTCCTTGGTCCTCCTTTGACTTCTAAATTGTTCCTAAATCGTCAGGTCTATTGTTCTGTTCTTGCTTATGTATATGCTTTTTTTTTGCATCTAGTTTTCTTTAGCTTCCCGCATAAACCTTGGTTTGGCCACTGTTCTCTTTGCACACACGCCAAACAGGAAAAATAATTTTAGTTCTCCCATTTGCTTTTTGAATGTTTGCCATTGCCTATCTACTGTAATGCTTTTCAGTAACATTTGCAAATCGATCTGCCAACTCTCATCATACTATTGTCGTTTCCCTGAAGATTTAACTTCAATGAATTCCCAAATGCCCCAACTAAATTAAAATAGCTTATAAAGGTAGACAAACTATACCTCCAACTGAGGATATTAACACAAAAGAAACAAAGTGGGCTGATTCAAGGGAGCACAAGGACAGTTCTTCCTAAACAAAAGAATAACATCTGAAAACTTTCATTCAGGGAATGTTTTAACAACAAGAACACTTGAAACTTTCAACACAGATTTAAAGATTTTGTTAGATAACAGTATCAAGGCACATGGAGCAAAGACAGGTAAACTGATCTGAGGTGCAGACCAGTTGTCATCATCCCAGACCACTATAGGGTTAGCAAGAACTGCCGATACTGGCGTCAGAGATAACAGTGTGGAGCTGGAGGAGCACAGCAGGAACTACAGGGTTGTTGGCATAATCCCAGATACACTCAGTATGACGACTAGGGCTGGTTTAACTGGAGAGTCACTATACCACAGGTACCTCAGGAGAGGCACTGAGAAGGACAGTCCTTCATGGTAACCTCAGCCAGTGTGTGAATTGAAGCCATGCTGTTGGCATTGTTTTGCAATGCAAAACAGTCATTTCAGCCAACCGAGCTAACCAATACACCATGATCTAAATGGATAACAGTAGTTTCAAAGGGGCTGGATGGTCTGGTGATGTTCCTCTCCCATTGAAATTTGATGCATATGGGTAGTGCATATCTTCCAAATTTACCGCATTTGCACCAACATTTTCAGCGATTACACAATGGACGTTTGCAAAAAGCAATTTGCCAATTGTACATAATGAACTTCACGCTTGCTAATCAATTTACTTCAGTAATGAAGTGCTTGTGTCAAGGTCCAGTAAAACACCAATTGGTCAATTATCTCCCTAAAGACATTTAACACACTACTATTGTGGCAGGTTTGATGGAAAGTGAAAAGCAAACTGGAACGAAGTGTAATAGAAGTAGCTGCACTCTCAATCATTTTAATTGTAACAGCGTTTCAAAATCTATTTGTAAATCCCGTGTAAAAGTTTAACAGTTTATTGAGTACACCACTTGCATAGTCTTCGTGTTAAGGTATGTCAAGATTAGGGTACAGCATTTAGGACTTAACTGCAGGTGATCATGCTTTAAATGAGGTTGCTTTAAAATGCTGCTTTTGCTCCCTTGGTACGGTTTATTTGAAAACATGAAAAAGTTGCTGGCATTATTTGCCTGACACAGCTGGCTGGGAGCGGGGGTGAAGAACAAGAATGGTTAAATGCTGGAGATTATACTCAAGATTCTTTCCTTTTTTTTTGCCCCCTTATTTCCTCACCATTAAAAATACAATCTGCAATAAAATGATCCAAGTTTGTGTTATGAATGGAATACAAAGAACAAAGGCTTTCATGTTCATCAGCAGCCAAGTGATATTTGTTATTTTGATATTAAACAATTTGCACTGAAATTCTTGTTACAACACGAAGTCTACAATTAGTGTTTACTTTGTAAGTAATTAAGGAAATTGTATTTTGAAATACTGTCCCTTGAACACTAAAACACAGCTAGAAAAATCAGACTAAATTTAAAGCATTAAAACTTTGAATGTATCAACTTTGGATGAGATACCTGGGCGTCCCGCAGGATGAGCAGGTACAAGAACAGGTGATACAACTGTCTGCGATGGCACCGTTGTGTAAGTTGCCGACGTTTGGCTTGTTTCTGTCGAGTTCGAGGAGAAACCTGCAACAGGGGCTGAACAGCTGGATGTAGATACCACTGATGAATTCACCATCTAGGAGTAATGAGGAACAAATTTACGCAGCACACATCTTAAA
The DNA here is from genome assembly GCF_021869965.1 of Rhincodon typus. Lineage (NCBI taxonomy): Eukaryota > Metazoa > Chordata > Chondrichthyes > Orectolobiformes > Rhincodontidae > Rhincodon > Rhincodon typus. The sequence continues at coordinate 22,818,519 of NC_063345.1, read as the reverse complement.
AATAAAGATCCTGCCCAATTCTGAATATAAAAGTGTTTCAGCTGAATGTTATAAGAACTGTGTATACAGAATCTCCAATACCACGCTAAGCATGCATGCTTCAAAATTGCCAGGCAATAATCACCAGTAGCAATTTACCTATGATATGCCATTGCATTAACAAATACCTAAAGAATATTCTGGAGGTCCAGTTGTTGAATTGCTTGCCAGGCTGCTAAGTTTGTTTGTAGACATTTCATCACCACTCTAGGTAACATGAGGACACCTCTGGTGAAGCTTCACCGAAGGGGCACTGATGATATTACCTAGTATCGTAACATAACATCTCCAAACAAACTTCCCAGATTGGCGAGCAAGTCAGTCAACAACCACATCAACAACCCAAGCTACAAATCTTCTCAAAAACTTTGAATTCTGGAGGAGGTCACTATTGACCAGAAACTTAAATGGATACAGTCACAAATACCATGACCATGAGATCAGGTCAAAGGCTAGAGTTAGTGCACCTCCTGACTCCCTAAATGTTTCCATCAACAAGGCACAAGCCGGAAGTATGATGAATTTTTCCACTTGCCTGGCTGATTGCAGCTTCAACACCATCCTCTTCCAGACGACAAGCTTGATTGGCACCCCATCCACTACCTTAAAACATTCAGTCCCTCCGACACCACATTGTGGTAGCATTGTACACCATTATTGCAGTAACTCACCAAATACCTGTGGCAGCATCTGCCAAACCCACAACTTTCACAATGTAGATTTGGACAACATGCATGGGAAAACCACCACCTTCACGTTCCTGTCCAGGTCACTCATTACCTGGAATAATATTACTGACCCTTCAAAATCCTGTCACTCCCTCCTTAGAAACAGTACAAGTGGTGTACCTACACACAGACTGCAGCAGTTCAAGAAGCCAGCTCACCACCACTTTCTTAAAGGCAATTAGGTTCAGACAGCAAGTATTGACTTTATCATCCACAGGTCACGAGCAAACAATTAAAAACAAATCACTTAATACAAACGGAATAGAATACTTTCATCTAGGGTACACAGTGGCATCTTTGCACATTAGATCAGGTTATCAATTAAAACAGGGACTCTTATCATTCAGAATATGTGCACTCAAAATCTTTGATCATCTTAAGATACAGTCCAAGGAAACTGAAAAACCCCCAAAGAGAACTGTTACAGCACAGGAGGCCATTAGGTTAAGCAAACTACAAAATGTAAATTGACAAGGTCAGTTGCAGTTATATTACACCAATTAATTGGATGAGGCCTCATGTACACTATTATGTTGGTTATGATACACTATTAGGAGAAACATTTCTTTAAAATTCCTGCATCTATTCAGCTGAAGAAAGATTCAGCTAATCAGCTAAAATGTCAGAAGTCTCAGCAATCTGGGCGAATTCACATACTTTATATTTTGAAAATAGTGCTAATTTGCTCAGGCGTGAGCAAACTAAGTATTTATTTTACTTTTTTTGAATCACCCAATTTAAAAATTGAATGGATGAATCAGCAAAGCTTATAGCAAAAAGGGTCTTGTGTAACCAGGAACAAAATGGCAGGAAGTGTGTTAGTCATATTATATCCAGTTTTATATGACCTGTACAGCAAATATCTAACTGTACAAGTGTTTATAATGCAATTTCCAAAAAAAAAATCAAATGCCATGAGATTTGTACATCCATTAAACAGAAAACTATGAAATGCAACTTAAATTGTATTTAGTTTTTAAAAATGAAGTCAATGTGCTCATCCCGATTTAACACTAGATTACAGAGGGGAATAGAATCAATTACTTTCTTCTAGAAAGTATACCTGTTGTGAATAACTGAAGTGTGCAGCAACCTGGCCCTCCTGGGGTGACTCTGCAGCAGAACATCCTTCCTGAATAGACTATAAGATAAACAATGATCAGTTTTTGTTTTATCCATCACTTCATAGTGGAATAATTGCCCCAGATTAAGGACTTGATTAAAACAGATCATTAGCACAATTGAGATTGTGTAAAAATCCTAATTGAATTGAATGAAACTTCTGGAAAAATTCTGAAGGAGCAAATTAATTTCTATTTAGACAGGCAAGGTTTGATCAGGGGTAGTTAGAATGGCTTAGTCAGAGAGGTCATGCCTAATAAATCAGGTTGGAATTATGATGTAACCAAGCATGTAAGATGAATGCAGTGCAATTGATATGGGTTTATATTTAGATAATTTATATGGATTTCAAATCAAACCTTCAATAAGTTCCCATACACATGGGATCCAGGGTAACCCTAGCAAGTTAGATCCAAAATTAACTTAGACCCAGGGTGATAGCAGACGGCTGATGGAGCATGTTAACTACAAAAAACAAGCTGGTTAAACTGAAATTATTCTCTTTGGAGCAGAAATGTTGGAAGGGCCCTGATAGAGGCACATGAGATCGAGGGACACGGACAGAATGGATAAAAAGCAGCTATTCCCCTTAGTTGAAGGGTTATAACTGGGGCGGTACATTTTTAATGTGAAAGGCAGGAGATTAGGTGGGAATTTGAAGGAAAAATCTTTTCACCCAAAGGTGGGTTGGGGTCTGGAGAGCACTGCCTGGGAGGGTAGTTGAGATAAGTAACTTCAAAGTTTTTGAATGAGCACTTGAAATGTCAATATTCAAGGCGATGGGCCTAGTGCTGGAAATTGGGGCTAGTGTAGATTTGTAATTTTGGCAGTACAGACTATGGGCTAAAAGGGCCACTTCCATACTGTGTGAAGATCTGCTTCTATAAATTTGGGTCATATAACAGCACACATTAAAAAAGGTAAATTGTAATCAAGTTTGTGCTGCAGTGAACTGGAGTGCAGTAGCCTGATTATTTTGAACCCAAGTTCAACAGCTCAGAGTACAACCCCATGAATTACTGCATCTGCAATAACTCAGCTTATTGTAAAAGTTTCATTTTTGAGACAATACAGTGTGAGTAAAAGTGATGCAATTCAATATCACAATAAGATCTTAAACTGTAAGACAAATGACTATTTTAATCTATATGAGAATAGGGAAAACAAATACAAATACATTCTTGGAAATTAAATGCAAGATGAATTAGAAATAATTTACTCCTTCCCCTATAGTTAAAGATGTTTAACACCAGTTATAAAATAGATTGGAAGAGTAGAGACTGTTTTCTTTAACAAAGAAAAGGTTGAGATTTGGTTGAGGTATTCAAAAATCATGGAGGGTGGATGAGTAGACAAACCATTCCCACTAGCGGAAATGTAAAAGGGGCACAGATCTCAGGTTACTGGCAGAAATATTGTTGACGTGACAAAAAATCTTTCACATATGCCTGAGTGTGGAGGCGGTAGGTTCAACAAAGCTGTACAATTCCATCTGAATGCCACCTGAAAAGGCAAAATACTAAGGGGAGATGGCAAGGAAGACATACTCGTGAATTGTTTCTATGGAAGAGTCAAGTGGATGGGATGGGCCAAATGTAACAAGTCAGATTTTGTTCTGTGCCTCTAAACCACATTAGGTTCTTGAAATTCAAGCCAGGATTTCAAAATGAACTCCATCTGGTTGGCCAGTCTAAATATGAACTGCAGTTTATTTTCTTGTTTTCAGGACAAAGTGTTTCAACATGATTTTTCCTGGTAGATGCTGCATATGGTGAACAGTTCCATTCTCAGTCAGATACACTGGAGTAAATATGATGGAAGAAAATAGACAGGATTGCTCATACCTCAAAGTGGCATGACTGTTCAATGCCTGCTTATGATTGTTTTAAATTTGTTCTCCCAAGTGTTAGCATCAAGTTTATTCAGATTTTGATTCCTATCATCCAGAAGCCAGCTTTTACAGTCTACACAAGGCTTCTCCCACACATCTATCATAATCCCTAGGTAGCAGGATTCATATTTACACCATGCGTAAAAAGAACCTAGTAGATATTTTACCGACTGGCTTATAATTGTGACCTCCATTTTGCACTCCCCAGCAAGGAAGATCCATCCTTGACATTTTAGGGAGGCTGTAATTGTTGTTTAAGAAAGAATAGCAGTAAACCGGAGGATTGGGAATGATTTTGACAAGCACTAAAATGTTAATTTTTAAAAAATGGAAGAAAAAGGGTGAACTAACAAAGATTATAAAAACAGATGGCAAGAAATTTTACAAGATATACAAGTATGAATGGCTAGACTAAAAGTTGATCACTGAGAAATGCCATGTAATGAAGAAACAGAGTCACCGAACATATGTTTAAGAAGAAACAAGAAATTACATACCTGAAAAAGGTAACAAAGGTAATTACTATCATTAATCCCTTAAGTTTCTCACGAGAGAAAGTTTGAGAAAATTTTAAGGGTCTAGAAAACAAATATACAGGCCTGAGACAGACGGCTGACGTGCTCCAAAGAGGACAGCACAAGCAGGAACAAACTCTCATCTTCCACTTAGGGACCTTACAGCATTCAAGACTCAACATTTAAAAGTTTAATAATTTCAGAGTATGAACATCTCCTTCCTATTACTTACCCCCACAGCCTAGATCCTATCATGACAGTTTGCTTTCAGAAAACCAACCCATTTTCAACTAATCAGTGCCCTCATCATCACCTATCTAGCTTCACTTCTTCCCTGGCTTACTATCTACAATTCTTTTATTCACTCTTTAGGTTGTCCCTACTCATCTACTCACTCCTTCATCCCATCCCCTGTCATCAGTATTAATACCACTTTTCCTAGCTGCCATTATCTCTGAAGGGTCACTGGACTTGAAATGTTAACTGTTCTCTCTCCACAGATATGGCCAGGCCAGCTTAGTTTCTCCAGCAATTTCTGTTCTTGTTTGTTTGCAACTGGAGTGTTGATACTTAAAAAGAGAGAGTGAGAGACTTGGTTGCACTTGTACAAGGAACACAAGGTTAGTGTGCAGGTAGAAACAATTAGGAAGGCAAATACTGTCCCTAGTGCAAAGGGATTAAAGCACAAAATAGGGAATTCTTAGTACAATTATACAGGATTTGAGACCATACTAGGAGTACTGCGCAGTATACTCTCCAGATTTAAGAATTATACTTACATTGGAGGCATTACATCAAAGGTTCAGTAGATTGCTTCCCAAGTTGAGAGAGTTGCCCTACGACGAGTGGCTGAGTAAATTGTGCCTAAACTCTGCAGAAGAGAGAGGTGATCTCACTGAAATATACAAGATTCTGTAGGGACCTCATTGGGAGCACAGAGTTTGAGGAGTCTAGAACAGAGCCTTAGCACTGACTGAGGATAAAGTAATAGCCCATTTAGGATTGAAATATGGAGAAATTCCAAAGAGCTGTGAATGCTAGGAATTGTTCACTTCAGTGTTCACAAAGGTTTTATTGACGCATATACTTAAGGCTAAGTTAGGTTAGCATTTTTGTTTCAAAGGAATTTAGGGAAACAATGAGTGGGAAAGTGAGTTGTCAGAAGTACCCTCTCCCCACCATGGTTAATCTTTCTTTTAAAGCAGCCTTATTAACATGCATCATTTCTTCATGATTGTTCCAGAAAGATCTTTGCTCTTCTCTTATAGACACTTAAATAATACACGACATCATTATTATTGCTCCTAAAATCCTCGACCCTGCAAATCACATCCAATATATGCTCCCATTTTGCAAGTTTAATGCCTTAACGTGGAAAGCTTTCATCTGACTGGTGGTTCCTGAGGGCACAATATACTACTTGTGGACAAGATTTCTAGGGCAGTCTGAAAAGGAAATATACTATAAGAAGGGTCTAGGCCCAAAACGTCAGCCTTCCTGCTCCTCTGATGCTGCTTGGCCTGCTGTGTTCATCCAGCTCTACACATTGCTATATCAGTAAATCAGTATGTTGATGAGGACATATTTATGTACATGGACATAAAAAGGAAAAACTATTGAATAAGAAATAATGACAATCACACATTTTGAATTTTGGGCCATCACCCCCAAAACTGAAACTACAAGCATAAAGCAAATGATGCTTACTCTATTACATTACGCAACTTGGAGATTTAGTTGATATTCGAATTTAATCCAATATTTGGAAACTCAGGTAAAAGAAATTACAAAAATCATTCATTGAAACACACTTACAAGATTAGCTGTCGATTCTGTTGCACTATACACCATTGGATCGGAATATCCTGAATCTGTAAATGAATTGACTTTATATACATGTGGGAAGCAAAGAATCAATTATAATTAGAAGCCACAAGGAGCATTTGACTACATTATTCTGCAAAAAGTATACTTTAAATTCCTGTACAAATAAATACAGGGTAGAAGGAATAAACTTGGATGGTTTGGGATACATTCTCTTTCATATATAGACATCAAGTATATCTTAATTACTGAACAACCTTGTAATTGCTTAAATTTAGCCAACTATGAGAGAAAGGAATTTTGCATCCAGGAAACAGACAGGGAAAGCACACAATTTGCTCTTAATGCAGAATCCAAGCTAGTGAAAATTTCAGTTTTCCAATGAAAGCAGGAATTCCAATTCCTTCTAAATTTCTTACCCTGATGCAGATACATAAATTATTGCAGCTTTTGGTAGATGCCAATTTCAACTGTTGCAAAGTTTTTAAACGATGATCAAAATATCGCACTCTCAGATCAAACAATTAGTTTAATTGTGTTGTTAGAACTCCAGGAACAGACATCTCAAGCAAATGAGCACATTACAAAATATCTTGCTGCAGTTTACAACATTCCTCGCATTAGTTCAACAGAAGCCTTCAAACAGCACAGAAAAATATCACGAGTTTTAAAGTACACTTTTGAAAAGACAGACCATAGACTTGTACATTCTTAAAGCAATCAGATGTAAGCAGACAAATTAACCCATGATATAAATACCAGTAGGCTAGATTAAGAGGGAAAATCACAAGGATCCAATTTATCACTGAATGGATTTTCAAAAAACATTTGGGTTTCAATTTTAGACCTTCAAATCTACACCAACCACTTCTTGAAGAATGGGTAAGTGGAGAGATGAGATCACTAGATGATGAACTGGACCATTCAACCACATGAAAAACAAAGACTTGATATTCTACAACAGATAATTTATTTTGACTTGTTGAAACACCCCTACAGTATACAAGGATTTAAATATGGTGAAGAAAAAGTCAAGCAGATAACCAGTATATCAAGGCTGAACTGTTCATATGACTGGCGTTCATCATCTCTCAATCACCCAGATGATGTGGCTACAATCTACATATGCAACATAAAGAGTCATCTTTATGTCAACAGCACCTCTATCCTCTGCCAAGGAAGTTTTGCACTCTCTCAGAATCACCAAGCTTAGCATATTCCTCAAAATCATAAATTATCCTGACACAGACTTTTCTTGCCAGTAAATATTCTAGAATTCCCAAATAAATGTAATGCAATTAGAGGAATAAAATGAGCATTACAAAAATCTGAATACATGAAGGATGAACAATAAAATGTGGCCTAGTCAATAATGCCCCTATCTAGTAGAACAAAACTCAGCACAACTTCAAAATATTGTTGGAGAAACTTCTTGCAGAAAGAGTCACAAGATCTGCTAACAAGGTAAATTTCACTACATAACTTCACTATGAACTCTCAAAGTATGTGCCGTACTAACCTGATGCTGCATAAATAAAGTCTTCATGATATTCTCCTGAGAAAAGAAATAGTTGTCAAATTTGCTGCAACTAAATTTAGGTAGAGCTTAAGAAAATGCATACCATTTTCTTAACATTTAAGAAAGATTGCAATCTTTTAACTCAGTTACTAACTTAACAATCTGGTGTGTGAAATAAAATTCCCTGCAAGTAATCTGTAGGAGTAATCCGGTTTCAAGACACCCAATTCTGAATTGAATCTTGGAGTCTAGTTTATGCAGGGGAACATTTGCCAATCTCATATGTCACAGTAAAGTTCACAAATACACTATACACCCATTATCCAACTAGCAATATTGAAACCAGATTGCAAATGATCATTCATGGGATTCTCAAAGTGGAGAATTTGCATCAATCTGATTGCATCTACCATACATTTCTACTCACCACCATCACTTGGCTCATCGGCATCTTCAGAGGAATTGACGTGCTTGGCAACAGAAACAGAGCTTCCCCTTCTAGTCACCCAGTACCCAGCTGGAGCTTGTAAAACTGGAGGGGAAGCAGACTGATTCTGAAAATGACAAATAAGGACACAACTAGTTTGGTGAACTCCAGTCTTGGATGAATCATTTTGGAATGAAATTTATGAAGTTTTCGATGCTCAATGAAGTCAGGATCAAGCAAACTAAGTCCCAGAACAGAAATCCCGCAATACAACTAGAAATTAATGCCACATCTTGTTGGATAATATATATTGAACAGTGATAAATGCAGAGAAAAAAAAAAGTACAGCAACACAAGTTCTGCAAACAGTTATGAAAATCTTGTGCTCTCCCGAGAGAGCTGTTTCCCTTTCTCTACATGCCTCTAAACTACACTGAAGTACTATCTTGTCATACAGGTGAAGTGCAGCCAATTTATATTTTATGCATACAGTAAGTTCCCAGGTTAAAAATAGGTTCGAGTACATTTGTAAGTCAATTTTTATGCAAGTTGGAACACAGTACATTACAACACAAAACTGTTGTTTGCAAGTAAGTTCACGAAGCAGATCTGTAAACTTAACAGTAATTTGGGATCTTGCTCATAAGAGCGAGTGGCTGTAAATCAGATACTCAAATTGGGGACTACCTATACTGCGCCACAAACAATAAAATGTTCCAAGCTAAATACAGTTTAGAACAACTGCAATATTGGCATCTAATTAAAGTGGAAAACTGCCCAAGTATGCCTTGCCCACAATCAGAGCAAATCCATTCCAGCCAATCACAATCCCACCTATTTGCTCTCAAACATTTGCAATACAATGGAAGGTGCTGTTAACAACTATCAAGCATCAACTGCTCGCCCAAGGTTCACAGCTTGAATTGAGCCAGGACAATTTAGCTTCAGTTGTTGTTCCAACCTTGGTTCAAACAGGGACAAAGAAGCAGAATTCCGGAGAATAAAAAAGTGTTACAGCCCTTAATTTCAAGGCAGCATTCAACCAAGGGAATCATCAAGGAGCCCATTTAAAATTTGAAGTCAATTGGAACCAGAGGAAAGATTTTCCCTTAACAGTTGTACCTGATAGAAGGGAAGACAGTTGTGGTTGCCAGAAGTTGAACAGCTCAAATCTTGAGAGAAGTGTCCAAGTTTAACCATCTCTTCAGGTTCTTCATTAATCACCTCACCATAAGTTGAGAAATGGGGATCTTTGCTGATTGTACAATGCCTACTACCATCCATAACTCTTCAGATAACATTCCATGCCTGCATGTGACAAAACCTGGATAACATTTAAGTTTCAGCTGAAGTGTGAACTAAGTGGAGATGATCATGATCATCTCCAAGAGTGTAACCACCTCCACTTGACATTTAAGTTACTGCCCTTAACTGGGCCATGTAAAGCACAGTTCAACACCATCCACTCAAAAATGGTCTGCTTGACTGGTATCCTGGCGAACACTGGCACATGGTGCCTGAAGTGTGTACTATTTGCAAGATGCAATGCAGTAATCCCAAGATTCCTTCAACAGCTTTGGTCAAACCAGCAATCTTTATTGTTTAGAAGAAAAAGGTAGAGTCAACTATATGCAAACTGCCCAAGCTCCCAATTCACATACCACCCTGATTTGGAACTGTAATTGCTGTACCTTTACTGCTGCTGGGTTAGAGTCTTGAAACTCCTTGGGCTACACCACATGGTGGTTCAAGAAGGCTACTCACCTCCACCTTCTCAGGACATGTAACAAGAAATAAACTGCTGACTTGGTCAATGGTACCTTCATCCTATTAATGAACTTAAAATTATAGGTTCTTCAAAATCCATGTGAAAAACCAGTTGAATGGAGCCTAGGTTTACTAACTGATCTGAAGAACTGCATGTTTAACAATGAAGTCCTCGGTCAATACTACACAATCAAATGAGATTTAAGAAATGCAGCATCAACTGTATGGATGTTTTGTACAACTTCTCTTGTTAAAGTTTGGCTTGCATGATAAATTCACAAACTTGGAGGCGAAAGCTTGCCTGCAGAGCAAAGCAATTTAAGAAAGACAGTCACAGCTAGATTCAAGAATGTATGTTTCAGGAAATATAAAGTAGAGATGGCAAGTATTATGCCTTGTTTTACTCAATTTTGGAAAGTCACAGCAAAGTCAGCACTTTGTCTCTTCCTGCCCTTGAAATGGTGATCCTGAACTGTCACACTCCATGTTGAGGGAATTCCAGGATTTTGAATAAGCAATGAAGAAATGACTATTTAATTCCAAGTGACATGGGGCTTGTGTATCACTGATGATTTCAGAGATGGTGTGCCCATGCATGTTCTCTTTTACTTCAAAGTGAACGAGGTTAAGGGTTTGTAAAGTATTGTCAAAGTAGTTTTGGTAAGTTGCTGCCACTGCATACCAGCAACATATGAAGTAAATACCTTCAGATGGTGGATCTAATGCCAATCAACTGGGTTGCTTTGTAATGGATGGTGTCAAACCATTGAAGTGTTATATGGATGAGTTCAACAAGTAGAGAGCATTCCAACATACTTCTCACTTGGTTCATATTGGTGATGGACAGGCTTTGAGGAATGAATTGGAGAGTTAATTACAGCAGAATTCCAGTTTTGTGACCAGTCCTTGGAATCACAGTATTTAAGTTGCTGCTCCAGTTAATCTCTGATCATTGGTGTTAGGGCTGCCCGTGAAATAATGGCAAAAATAAAAAAGGGCCGATGATAGCCCCAACAAGCTTTACAGTGTATGTTCAGCACAAATTAGTGTGCGCGGGAAAGGCTTGTGTTCTTAGCACCATTTGTCGGTTTAAGACAGATGGGATGTGCAACATTCTTCGCCAATCCTAAAGAACATTTCCCACAATTAGTTGTTTCTCTTAAAATTTCTCTAATCAGTTATTATACAAGTAGGTTTTAATTAAGATTCAAGTTAAAAGTCAGTTATAGATTCTAAGATATCTCAGTTGAGAGATTAAAAAGTCACTAGAAAATATTAGAAATGTTTAAAATCTAATTACAAGGGGCTTTCCTTATCTTGTAACTGTCCTAATTGAGAGAAAATGTTATTGGTAGTCATGGAGAGCTCACTCTCCCACATATCAAAAAGGGCCCATTCAGATCATAGCAACAAGCAATTACTAATAGTGTGATATTCTGGAAACCCATAGTTGAACAACCCAGGTTTAGGGGACGGGGAGTATGGGCAGCCATGTTAATGTTACAAGAAAAGTGTATAAAAGACAATTTACTTGTATTTAAAATTACAGCGTCATCGACTTGTCTTCCAATCTGAGCTGAAGATTATGGGAGTAATCGGACCCTCACAGAGGCCAGATACGGGATAGTCTTTGCACTCTCCTTGCACCGGTAGATGCATGAGTAAATTACCATGTACCTTGAACTCTGCTCTCTCAATTTATTACCTCTAAACTTCCTCCTACAGTTTGTAACACCCAGGATGTTGGTAATGGGGAATCAGCAATGACAATATTTACTGAATATTAAGGGGAAATCGTCAGATTCTCTTTATTAGAGATTTTCACAACCTGGCACTTGAATAGCACCAATGTTATTTGTTATTTAACTCCCCAAGTCTGAATATCATTCATATCTTGCTGCATGCCAGCAAAGACTGCTCATCTCAGCAGCAGTGACTGGTACTCAACATTGGACAATCAATCATCGGTAAACATTATCACTTTGGCCTTGTGTTGGAGTGAAGGTCATTAATGAAAGTTGGAAATGTAGCACCCCTGCAGCAACATCCTGTCACAGGGATGACTGTTCTCCAACAAACTTCCAGTGTGCTCAGAATGATTTTAACCAATGACTTCCTAGTTACTGAGTTAACAGTGTTGAGCTGGGTTAGGGTCTAGGGTCCAGGCCCGAAACGTCAGTTTTCCTGCTCCTCTGCTGCTGCTTGGCCTGCTGTGTTCATCCAGCTCTACACCTTGTTATCTCAGATTCTCCAGCATTGGCAGTTCCTACTATCTCTGAAACACTTCCTAGTTACTTCAAGTTTTGCTAGGAGTCCTTAAATGGCACAATGCAATCAATGCAACCTTGAAATTAAAACCTGTGTTTCTCTCAAATGCTCTTAAAAGTCATAGTGGACTCAAAACTCCGCTTCTCTCTCCACAGATGCTGCCACCTTCACTTGCTAATACATGCTATAATAAAATTATAGCAATCTGTCAGATTGGAATTGCACTGTGTACACAAGACAGACTTTGGTAGATACCCAATGCCGAATACTGTCTGTTGCAGCTTGCCATAATTAATTCCTCAATCAGAGCTACCTAAGCTACTGAAAGGAAAATACCTGTGGTGGAAGAAGTGTTATCCAGAGACTGATGCTACCTGCTCTGCTAAGCATTGTTGATTTTAAACCAAAATATTAAAAATATTAAAATATTCTAGTTTTCACTCACATGTACAACAGGAAAGGGTGCCTCATTTCCTTCTTCAATTTCATAGAAAGTGACAGTTTCTTCAGTAGCTCTTGGTTCCTCCTCATTCTCTGTTATATAGCCAAACTGGCAATCCTTGTTAACATACTGAACGGGTTTGCGACTTCTGCTATAAGAATTGTAGAAAATAGGAAAAGTTCACAAGGTACAATTAATTGCACCATGAGATTATAGCAAACCTGATTACTTGAGGCATAGCATGAAGATTAAATAACCCTTTCTCTGAAATATGTCCAATATTACATGTTGTACATTACCCATAGTGAATCAAAACAAATCCTTTTGTTGCAAATTATATTTACACTTATTTAAATTTCCTTTTTGTAGAAACACCCCAAAATCCCTAAATTAATTCTGAAATCATTTCTTTTTATAAAAACCAGCTGCACAAAGTGTCATGCAAGGGTGCACAGCCACATCTTGACTCAAAAATACTCTTCAAAGCTGTAAAAATTTTAGCCAGCTAGAAGAATTGGGAAGGAAGAACAACATATTCAGAAGGCAAAAAGTCAGCATCATTAGGTGTTGATTCAACTTTTTCACAATTTGCCCTATCTCCTAATGCTAACAGATCCTTTATGAGAAAAGGTTCCAGGATCTAAATAAATTTGTACCTTCACCAAAATTATTCAGCCATACTTTTGTACTAGGTTTTGTCAAATCCCATCTGTTAGTTTGGGATATATTGTTTACAGACTAATGGGCAAAATGTTAAAAATACAAATTGCTGGGAAAACTCAGATCTGGCTGCTTCTGCAGAGAGAAAGCAGAACTAGTTTTTTGGGTCCAGTGACCCTTCTTCAAAACAATTACTTCATCTCTGTGGAGAAAATGGAGGCGCTCCCAATACGCCTGTTCTTCACTACCCCTCAAAATATGATCATCCTCAACCTTTCCATCTTCAAGTTACCCCACACTCTTCTCCATCAAGAAAAAGCTGGATTCCAGAGATGTGGTGCAAATAACTTCCCTGGGCATCAAGGCCACATTTCACTTGACTACAGAATGGGAGGACTGAAATATAATGAATAAATCATGAACCTTAAAAAAAGCAGAATATTACACGTAATGGCAACTGGAAATACACCCCTTTCTGATGAAAAGTCAGTTAAAAACTTAACACTTTCCCTCTACACAGCAGCAGCCAAATTTGTGGCTTATTTCCAGTTTAAGTTTCTGAACCTTTCAGATTAGCATCTGGATAGCTTTGGTAAAGACCTTGCAAACCAGGCATTTATTGAACCTTTTAACAATAGTATATGTATTACAGAAAATGTAAGACTACTATAGTTTGAAGGAATATTAGTAATTCCAGAAACATGCAAAGGGCAACAATTGAAAGGCATTTGTTTTGTACTTAAAATACTCAGCATAACCTGGAAAACTCTTCTCTATCAAATATTGAGCTACATTCTGCGCTTATTTTGTTATTTCCACAATTCATGACATTTGAGTGTTGTGCAGAAAAGTACTCATCTCACCCATGACCAAATAGCTGGAATTCTGACTTTATGGTTGTTTAATTTGGTACTCAATTCAAAACAATAGCTTAAACATATTACCGAGATCTATAGGTGAAATTGTCATAATGTTGATAGCATCCCTTTCCTGAGCCAGAAAAGCCATAGATGTAGTCAGGATCAACAAAGCCATGTTGACCCACAAATCGAGTAGCCTGATTCCTGGAAAAGGAAATAAAAAACGGTTTTTACCCTCAAACACAGTCTTAAATTTCACAACGTAGGGAAATATTTCCAAGCTGGTCAAATTTCAGTGATGACTGTTTGCTCATTACTTCTACTTCCCAGTCTAACACCCCTTAGTAACTGACTGAATTAAAAACATTCATTTCATGGTGCACACCACATAAACGCCACTGTAACAAAGGTTCTCTCTTGGACCAATAATACTTCATCTATTAGTCTCAATTGAACATGTTTCATTGAACATTCTAATGAAAACAAAGGCTGACAAGTCCTCAACTGCATTCCTTATTACACATGGGGGCAGGGGGTGCATTATGTCCGCTCAGAGGTGTATTGGCATTTCATTGAAATAAAAATCAAAATTTGAAATGGTACGCATGGCCAGTAGGAGTCTCAGCAGTAACAATGCACTCCCTCCACCACCAATGCATCATACAGATCTGAACCTTACATTACAATCCTAAATACTCGCTGTTTACGAACCGGGATGGAGCATAGTTGTTTCTTCCATTCCTTTGAGGTGGAGGAGGGACCCTGTACTGGTCATAAGGAGCAAAATTGCCACTTTGAGTTGGAGGAAGAGAAGATCTTCCAGAAGGAAGACTGTGCTGCAGACGTGGAGGAAGCACAGACTGACCCCTTCCATAAGCAAATGCCATAAAAACCTGCTTTCCACGAATCTTCTTCATAAATCGTCTGCGTGACTTTGGGTCAAGGTCTGCAATGAAGAAACATTAGCTAGTCAAGAACAGAACTGAAAAAATGTTTAATGTTCAGTTCCTTAGAAAGTTTATCAGTAAATTTCACCTGTATTGTTTGCTCTTTCCTCAGTATAATATCGTTATGAAAACAAGTCAGATTGAGTAGAATCAAAACCAAATAATTACAGAACCAAAAAAGTGGCAGAGTGGAGACTAGTTAGGCTGGAATTGCACTAAGTACAGAGCAATTAAAAATATAATACCCATTTAACTACCACCTTATTTTCAAAGAACTAGTTGGTAACAGGTTTATATTGAAGCCAAAGGAAATTTAGTGCTTTGTGAGCTGCAAGGCTCCAGTCATAAATCAGTAAAGTCAAGTTTCAAGATTTTATTATTGCATTCTCCTCTTTACTAACCTAACTCAGAAACATATCCACTAGGTATCTTCTGATAGTTTCCACCTTTTCTGTTTGAAACAATATTCCAGGCAGGAACCGGTGTCACTTGGGTCACAGGCTTCAGGTTTGCCAAAGGAACAGTGTGCCTGGGAGTAATTATTTTTTTCGTCACAAGAACTTAAAGATAAAACTTAAACATTATTCTTTTAACAAACTTTGTATTTGAAGCACATGCAATACCATTTGCATTATTCACCTAACACTTCAAATGGTTTGGACATCATATCCTCACATTCTTCCCCTCCGCCCCAAAAAAAAAATGGGCAAAAAGACATTCTAAAAAGCTAACCACAAACTGGTCATCCTTTCCAGAAGTA
The DNA here is from genome assembly GCF_021869965.1 of Rhincodon typus. Classification (NCBI taxonomy): domain Eukaryota; kingdom Metazoa; phylum Chordata; class Chondrichthyes; order Orectolobiformes; family Rhincodontidae; genus Rhincodon; species Rhincodon typus. Next base: position 22,802,750 of record NC_063345.1, on the reverse strand, counting down.
CAGGAAGGAAAAACAATGAGAAGATAATAAAGTTTTGTTTTTTTCCAGTTGTACATTATATTTCTTTTACTCCTGGAAGGAGTATCGCCATGCAGCAGCATGATCCCCCACAAGCAGCAGCCATCCTCCAGTTCCTTGCTCAAGCATATTTCATACATGCTAATTACAGGGCACCACAGATTTGTTTTCTGTTCTCAATCGACGCACTTCCACCTGAAGTCGGATTGCAAACAAACAGAAGAACTGTTCAATAAATATATTTTGGGAGTGCAAAGTTGTATTTCCACACAACTGTGGAACTGTACAGCAAGTCCATCAACAATTTTAAATAAAGATAAGGTAGTATTTAGGTATAACAATTTAGCACAACTGAAATCCTAGATTAGAAATAGGATGGAAAAAGGGAAGCATACTACCCAGAGAGAAGTTAATTAACTAAACCTCAAAAGTCAGTTCAATAAAACAAATTTAATATAAAATCCACCAAAAACAGACTAGTCAAGATTATTTAGCGGATTTTATTTACATTTAATAATTCACAAAACTCCTCAAACTATACCTTGGGGTGAAGAATTGTTCTGACCCATTATGTAGGCATGCCTATCAAATTTTTCTGCCTCAGTTTCCTCTGTTGCGATCACTCGAGTTTTGCAAAAACTTCTCACACCTACTCATAGGACAACGAAAGAACAGCTCTTACCAGTAGTATCTCTTGGATTCTGGTTTCAGTTTATTCACTTTTCATGAATAAAGATTGCCCTACTCTCTACTTCCACCACTTGGAATAATGGCTACATGTTCCATCTAAGCCATCACCTCAATCCAAACCATTTAATAATCTTTAATTAGAGAGGTCCCTTCCCCCTCCCTCATTTCTGAAGAAGGGTCCCGACCCAAAACATCAGCCTTCCTGCTCCTCTGATGCTGCCTGGCCTGCTGTGTTCCTCCAGCTCCACACTTATCTCTGGCTCCAGCATCGGCAGTTCTTACTATCTCTCAGCATTTAGCCTTGTTCATTTTTAAGCATTGCTCATCTTTCAGTGACCTTTTCTGCATATACAAAGCATTGCTTTTCCACATCAGAAGTTGCTGGATCTAGTCTAAGTTCATTCTAGATTTTCCTTTTATTGAAAAAAAAGCATTCAATTTTCAAACACCTGATTTTTAAAAAAGCCTGATACAAATGCACTTTAATGGAGCAGCCAGGAATCAAACTTGCTTTAAATTCTTCCAAATTAAGTTACATCAAAATCAACAAACTTTAAAATACAAGTGGCTATTCAAAGAAAGAAATCCTACGACACTGATCAGACAAACAATCCCAGCCCAGATACAAGAGTCAAGTAGCAAAAAAAAAATTAACAAAAAAGGACAAAGATTGCAGCAAACTATGTTAACTTACTATGAAAGTGCAACACCAAGGCTGGGCAACAGCAGACAAACATTCCACTGCAATTTGCATTAGGTGGTGCAAAAGAATAGTTAATGAGCATGGAGATCACCAGCAACCACTTAAATAGCTTGCAGCTAACATGAAATGGAGGTTCAACTTTACTGTGGGGAAAAAATGAAGCAGGAATTCAAGAATCTAGATAAACTAGCCTCATCATGGTTAGTACATGCTTCGGATGGTGCAAAATAGACCTTAAAACAATAACTGCTGCAAATACTCAGTAGCTCAGGCCGTATCTGTGGAGAATGAAAAAGAATCTCTCAAGGAAAGCTTTGCTGACCCGAATCATTAACTTTCTTTTTCCTCAAATTATACCGGATTTGCTGATGAATCCCAGCATTCTTTTTATTTAAAATCACCAATAACTTTACCCCATTACTGGAAATGCTAATATATGTTCAGCCACATTTTACAATACAACACTAGATTGGAGCTTTAAGTTAAAAACATGGAAATTTTAAAAACTTGAAACAACTTCCAAGTTGGGATGCTTTCATGTTTTACAAAAGCTACTTTTGAAAAAATGGAGCAAAATTGACAATAGTGGTATTAGCTTCAAATACATTATAGCACTGGCATAAAAAAAACTGTTAATACAAGTGCACTTGATTCAATATCTTTCACTTTAAATTCCATACCATGCTTTACCATATTAACATTTTCATTACTTTCACCCCCAATCCAAAAGCAATCGAAAAGTCTTGCAAGTTTGGCCTTAGTTTGTTTTGGCAACTGCAATCTAGCAAAATGCAGAAGATTTACAATTTGGTACAACTCATTAGATTTCTTGCTCTCAATTAAAATATGTGCACAATTTAAACAATCAGGTCCACTACTGAGTTGGAAACAAATGCAATTCTACTTCACCACATTATATGATCAAGCAATATTGCAAAAAATGCTGCTGTTAATTTACAGATGCTGAACCAATAAGCACTGTAGCAGTCAGAGAGAATAAAGGCTAACTTTTCAGCTAGTTCTTCTATGAAGACTGTCACCGAGTTGCCATCTTGGCCTGCTTCTTGTATATGAGCATTGTAGTATTTGTCTCCTTGCTCAAGTTTCACCTGTAGAGGGATTAACATTTAATTTTTAAAAAATGTTATGATAAAAATGATCCGAGCTCCTTAAACATAAATGGAAGCAATGACTGGCTAAGAAACTAAGCGTCCTACAGCAATTCAGCTTTTAATATACAGGCAGAGCAAAAACAAACAAAAATTGCTCAATACAGAACTGTGCCTATATTTGAAACAGAATATGGAAGTTACAATGAAAAATTTCTGGAGATCACAGGTCAGGCAGCATCCAAGAAGAGAAAGCAAGCTAGCTAATGTTTTGAGTATAAAGGACTCTTCATCAGCTCTGAAGAATCACCTGACTCGAAACATTAGCTTGCTTTCTCTTCAAGGATGCTGCCTGACCCGCTGTGATCTCCAGCATTTTGTTTTCAGTTCATGAAAGTTAATGATTCTTAAAACTAACTTTAAAAGCCAAATTCAGCAATTATTACATGATTTTCCCATTTCTATCCATTGACCATCTCCCCAACTTCATTTAAATTATTATAAAGATGGTGATAAAATGCATTTCCACCAAGTTCCAAAAATCAATCTCAGTCAAGGAAGAAATTATTGGGACAACTGTGCACATTGAAGTGACACTGCCACAAAAAAGGCTTTCAAGCTTGTGTATTTCAAACAAATTTCAATAAGCTATTTATTGTCCAGCACCTACGAGACCAGGAGTGTGCCAACTGATCAGATATTCTGGATAATCAAGAAGCTCACAATCAATTAACACTACATAACGGAAATGTGTATACCCCTGTATTACATTACGTTTTATTTACAGCATATAGCACAAATTATAAATTCAACTTTGCCTTAAAACAAAATTTACTGGCAGAGCCTTCTCACTTGCATTGCGGTACATTGTGGTATTAAGGAGAATTTGACTTGAAATTGAATCAACTTGATATTTTGCGTGGCCATTCTATTGAACAAGTATATTTATATTGAGGCAAATTATTATTATAGTTTCATAAGTTATGTGTCAGAATAATACAGAACTTTGCAGTATTTGAGGCATATAATTTGTCAGTTAATCAGGAGTGCCCGTTAAAATAAAGTTGGCTGTATTTAATCTGGTGATCCAGCTGCTTCCAAACAATTTCTGCACCTCCATTCACAATGGTTACCTGCAAATTTCTTAGTTGTCATTTATGGGACTGTGCTATAAGCAAAATGGCTGCTATATTTGTTGCGTTGCAGCAACGGTTGGCCATTAGTAATGTCACAGGAAAAAAGTTATATAAATAAAAAGGTTTTTTTTTGCAAAATGTCGTACTTTGATTGCGATTGTTGCTGCTAATTTAATAAAAACAGGGGACAGGACAGGCGAATTCTGGACTGCCACAACTTGCAACAGCTTTAAATGTGGTGGCCAGGAATAATTTATTTTCCACAAAAACAACTTTAAAAACAAGCATCTTCAATTATTAAAAAAAATTATTAACATTGCTATATGCCCCTTGATAACTCACCTGACATTTGTCACCTAAACAATACTGCCTTCCAGAAACCACCATATAGTCCACCTTCTGCTGCTCTGTAATAAACATATTGCTTTGTGAAGAAAGAATATAGGTCATCTTTATAGCTAGGTTTCCTATAAATCCTCAAAGAATAAACACAATTTGATCTAGAAGCATGCTTTAAATAAAAATAACATTTAAAAATAAGGCAATTAAAGTGGCTTAGTTTCTGATTAGAAATAAGATATGGGATATTATGAGCAGAAAATTCTCTACCTGCCCCATAGCTGTCCCAAAATTTTTGTGATAACTATTTATGGCTTATACCTTTTCTGCTATCGAGCCAGACATCAAACTCCACATTGCGATAAATTTCTGAATCCAATGCCTTCAATACCTTAAAGGGAAACGGCATCTTTGATGGGCCATCAACATTCTGAAATACAAAAGTTAATTCAATGTTGGAACCAAGTCTTCCAACAAATATCACCACATAGCTTATAATTTTGGAAGTATTAATAGAGGAATAAAAGCTCAATGTGCAATCATAACTCTTGGCCCTAACAAAGGGGTTCAAAATTTTCAATACTTGATGTGTGGTAGAGCAGGCTTTTGAAACAAATTTCATCAAAAGGTTGAAAATGAAACTGGATCATTTTCTCAATCATAACATTGGTGGTCATAAAACAATTATTCTTGTTCATTTAAGTACTGAAAGGTAGCCTTTTTAGGCACTTTAACAAAGACCATGCAAGCTGCCTGGAAGCATGAACCAAATTGTCCTAAGGTAAATTAATCAAGAAAATTTATCTGACATAAAAATCAAAAAAGGTGGATACCAATATCTTCAAACAATTTGTCCTATTTTGCATGCTTTTCAAATGAAATGACTTTGAACTATTTCAAACAAACATTTAATCTGTTCCACCTTAAATCTCCAAAAGAGAGACAGTCTTTTCAAACCAGGCCTAACTTCAGAAGCAAAAGAGATGGGAACACATTCAAACTCAAAGCACTAAATGTGCAATGATTTAATTACTCAAGCACACACTGGGAGATAAAATCAAAGCATACATTAGAAGATCAAGCAGATTTCTGGCTGGACATAGCAGCATTATCAAGAACATTTAAATGTTGAAGCAAACTCAAGGCATTCAGATATAGCTAAACTGTGGCCATCTAGACTGAAGCCAGTATTTCACTTTCTCCAAAACCAACTTCCCAAACAATTTATTTTTCACTCATGTTGCAAGACACTATTTTTACAAAATGTACTGGCCATACAGAAAACTGCAGCAACTGCTTGTTTCAATTCTGAAACTTTAGTAATGATGTGCCACATGAAGTGGAAGATAACATTAAAGTGCTTTAAAACAAGTGAAAACAAGAATTTTCTATAAAGTTGGACAAGAACAATTACAGATAATAAGATCATCATTGTCCTATTGGACCATAGGAATGCTCTCTCATTAGATAGAGATGAATGGTGGTGGGTTAATCTGAGGGGAGAGATTGAAAATGAATGACATTATTGTCATGTGTTTTAGCGAGAAAAACAATAAAATCGATTAAAAAGGATTTCAACTGTCACCATTTTGAATAGTTTCAAGAAAGATAGATATAGCTCAAAGAGAGACTTAGGAGAATGAACAGATCCAGAAAAAACACTAAATTGCAAATGCATGATGCTCCAGAACAGAAAACACCACTGATGCTCAAAAGGAAAAAACAAAGTAGGAACTGCCAGAGAAAGTGGTGGAGGCTGATACCATTACAAAATTTAAAAGGCATCTGCATGGGTATATGAATAGGAAGAGTTGAGGGATGTGGGCTAAATGCTGGCAAATGGGACTAGATTAATTTAGAATATCTGGTCAGCATGGAAGTGTTTGACCAAAATAAAAACCGAAAGACCTGCAGATGCTGTGAATCAGGAACAAAAACAAAGTTGCTGTAAAAACTCAGCAGGTCTGGCAGCATCTGTGAAGGAAAAAAAGTTAACGTTTTGGGTCTGTGCTGTACAGCTCTAGGACTACGAAAGCCAAAGAAAATGCAGCCAAGGTCCAACAGAATACACTAAAGAATAGATAAGCAGGAAATACAGCAACCTGGGCAGCCACTATGTGCATGGATTCTTCAGGGCAGTCAAGAACATACACAGCCATAAGCACCCATCCTACAGATAGGAGAATGGACTGTTGCTTATCAGAGGAGGACAGTCAGCATTCGCTGTTAAGATATCAATGCAAGTGCCCTTGACCACATTCCACATCATGCTGCCTGCCACCCCTTCAGCACAACCCCAGCCTGATGTGGTTGAAAAAAAAAGGTCAATCTGACATCTGGGAATCAATAAGGCCACCAGTGCAGTGGAATTCCAACCAAATTACTTAAATCTGGCAGAGAAACACTCTTGGTTCATCATCATTCAGAAGGCGGCGAGCTTGCCAGACCGGAGACACAACATAATTGCAACCATCAAGAAGGGAGACAAAGCAGATTCAGTGGTAACAGAAAGGCACCTTTGTTGTCCACCAAAGGGCAGGTCACCACAAGAATCCTCAAATTGCCTCCTACCTATGACTGAAGAGCTCCTACCAGAATCACTACAGATTCTGTCCATCAGGAAAGACACTGGGCAGATGATCACAGCAAGCCAAGTTCAACGAAAACAGATATTTGTATTTTTTTCTGAAGGGTCTAGGCCCGAAACGTCAGCCTCTCTGCTCCTATGATGCTGCTTGGCCTGCTGTGTTCATCCAGCCCTGCACCTTGTTGTCTCGGATTCTCCAGCATCTGCAGTTCCTACTATCTCTGATTCAATTTGTATAGGAGGTCTATTCGTTTATTCAATTCATACATTTCTAAATTTTAAGTTTATTAACTATCCCAAATTCCTTTCATTATGAAGTTATAAACCCTTGATACCTTTATTTCTTCTGCACTTGGTTTTGCCATTTTCTCCTCTGGTGAGCCCTCCTGATCACTATTTCCTGTGTCATTCCTCCTAAAACATAAATGAAAAGTTTTTGATTGAAGTGTGAAACAAAATCATGTCACCTCAGAACTGACAGCAATGTAGAAATCTTTGTTTAACACAAATATGCGCTGACTGATTCAGGAATAGGATCCACAACCTATCTGCCCAAATCAGAGGATAAGTTGATGAGCAATATCTTACGTGAACCGATCTGATGAAAAGTTACAATTTAGAGTAATAATATTTAGTCAGATGCACTTAGGTCAATTGACAGCTTAATATCCTGCAATAACAAGAATACAGTATCCTACCCAGTTTAACAGATGACCTTGCCGGATGCAGGCAACTTCTGTATGCTGAGTTTTTAGCTACAACTTTTAGGGCACTTTACCAGGGTTGCAGCTTTTACTGTCAGAAGTTAATTGTCCCTATTTGAAACATAATAACTTGAGGGGGTGGTCATTAAGCTTATTGAGATGGCACCATAACTTGATATGATTGTGGCTGATCCTCTTTCTCAAAAGTTGTACTCCAACTTGCACTATATCACTTACTGCCTTAAGAAAGGTTTCTACAGGCTAAAACATACAGGATTCCATTGGTTCACCACCTTTTGAGTGAAGAAATTCCTTCTCAGTTCAAAAGAGTCTATAACGTATCCAGAGACCGTGAACTCTTATTCTGGATCTGTGGTTAGAGGAACCAATCCCTGTATCTAGTTTGTCCAGCTGTGTTAGAATTTTGTGTGTTTCAAATGAGATCTCGTTATTTCCGCATTATTGAATACATGAATAGGATCTCGTAAGTGAAAGCAGTTTTAGTATCAAAGGGCAAAAGTATTGATGCAGGGTTGGAGGGCCGAAAGGCCTGTTCCTGTGCTGTATTTGTTTTGTTTTATTTTAAATCGCAGTGAATTCAAGACTAGTCAACCCTGCAATCTCTTTTCATACAGGAAACCTACCATCCCAGAATTCAGTCTGGATGACCTTCATTGCACTCCCCTCTGTAGCAAGTGCATCCTTCCTGAGATAAAGGAGACCAAAACAGCATAGCCTACTATATGTAAAGCACTACGGGTGCACTCTCTTCAAGGACCTAAACAATTGCAATTAGACTTCCTTGCTCCCATACTCAAGCCATTCTGCAATAAAAGCCAACTTAGCATTTTGCCTTAACTGCTTTTTGCAGATGATTGCTTGCTTTCAGTGACCACTGTACTTTAAAATCTCCTATCACTATTTAATTACTGCTCTTTATTATTCTGTTTTTCCTAACAGAGTGGGCAACCTATCTACATTATGCTACATTTTATTTGCCCATTCAAACTAAATCAGCCTGAAACCTCTATTTTAATTCTAGGATAGCCAAAAGATCCAACTGCCTTTGATAAGTATGCAAAATTTGTATCATTATGGAGACATCCAAATTGATTTACAAATTTACTTAAACACTTAGTTTACCCAGTGTTGCAGATGCCCTTGTTTGCATAAATATATAAAAGTGAGGCATTAGACCTCAAAAACCATTCCACCATTTATTGGGATCATAGGGTATAGATACATCTTCATATTCATTATTCTTGGCTAACATTAATGTTATCAATTATCAAATTTAGTCATTTGAGGTAGTATCCAACACATTTCCAAAGAGAACACACTATATTTACCGGTTTGTGTTGTCCAACTTCTCTCCCGAATGATCTGGCTCTGATTTGAAGGTTGCACTCTCCAGACTCCCCTAGATGTTTCTCTATCCAACCCAATTCATTTCCAAATCCCAAAATCCTCAACTTTAAATCCTCTGCACACCAGGGAGACACGCCTGCTCGAATATAACCTTAGAATATAGCCATTGGGGCCCTAGTGAGATGATAGTGATTATGCATTGCACTTCTTCAAAATCCATTATACCCATTATCAGATGCAGTATCGAGCACTGTATACAATACCCCAGAGGTGGTCGATCCAAGGCTTTGTATAGCTGCAGATTAAATCCTTCCTCTTTACATTCCAACTCAATATAAAAGCTAACATTCCATCAGCTTGTTCTTTTTTGTAATTTTTGCTATGAATGCAAAGCTTATAGAAAGTGATAATGCATTTGAATTGGTCTCTTAATTCCAGCATAAAAGGGATAGTGAAGAGAATGATGTGGCCTGCTTCAAATTCTGCCTCAAGTCATCTGCATGGCTCAGTGATAATGGGGGAATAGAGCAGCCGAAAGTGAAACTTACTGGGCAAAATATTCACACTTTAAATGTAAAAGCAGCTGGCATCAGGTCTAGTGGTGCTTTGGCTTTGTTTGATACTCTACAGCATCTCTCTCTTCCAAAGAGCCAATCAACGTCACTCTTCAATTATACTGCTTAAACCTTTAGAAATGTACCTATATCAAACTGAAATGGATTTCAACTATTTTGGCACATCTCCAGGTAACAATTTTACAATGGCTTCTTTAAGCCTCAAAGAAAAAAAGATTAATCGAGCTTTTAAAAATTACTCTTGTTGTAGCTATCTTTCCAACATTCTTGCTAATAGATATCAATTACAGCAATATATCTCATTGTTTATTTGACTACTAGTATTACTGAGTTGTGCGCTGGAAAACAAAGCTAACCAATGTTGCAACACTTTCCTCAAAAAAAGGAAAGTAACACCTGTAAATCAGATGTCAGTCATAGTTGGATTTTTCTGGGAAAATCTTTAGTGACCAAAACCTCCAGCTCTAAGATTTCATCCTAGGACCACAAACAGCAAAACTAGACACTAACAACTTCTCTCACCCTAATGATTGTTAATAACAATCTTTTTAAAATAATAATGCACTCCAAATTTACATACTGCACAACTTTTTCAGGAAGATATTCAGTATCACCATTTCCTTTAGAGTTACTGCTCTTTCTGGTTTTCTTGCCATGACTGCGGAACAATTCCACTGCAGCTCGTAGTTCTTCTTCATCCACTCCAAAGACATCTCTGTACAGCACTTCATATACAATCGCTGGAATATAATATGATATGCATTTATTACAATTGATTAATTTCAAGAACTACAGGCCACTCAGCTTAACTTCAGTGGTAAGAAAACAGTCAAACAATAATCTGGAACAAAATGAACAGCCATATGAATAAACGTAGGTTAAATCAAGGAAAGAGCCAGTGTGGATCAAGAGAGAGAATAGTGCTAAACTAACTTTAAAATTTACAAGGGATGATGCAAGCAATGCTGTTAATGTGACGTATACATACTTCTAAAAAGGCATTCAATACAGTTTCACACAGATTTGAGAGCAAAGTTATAGCCATAGAATAATAAAGGGACAAAAACTGCATGGATACAGAATTACAGGGGCTCAGAGACTGCTTTGTCGAGCACCTGTGCTCAGTTCGCGACAAACGACAACACCTTCAGTCGCGAACCACTTCAACACCCCTCCCACTCCCTGGACGACATGTCCATCCTCCAGTGTCACAACGACGCCACCTGAAAATTGGGGGAGCAGCAGCACCACATATTCCGCCTTGGGAGCCTACAAGCCAGTGATCTCTGTGGACTTTACTCGCTTCAAAATGTCCCCAGCCCCAGCCTCAGCCCATGATCCACCCTCCCTCTCATCCCTGCCTCCTTGACCTGTCCATCTTCTCTCCCACCTAGTCACTTCTCCCACCTCACTGACCAATCCTCACCACTGCCTACCTGCACTCACCTATTGCCATCCCACCTACCTTGCCCCGCCCCCCCCCCCCCCCATTTATTTCACAGCTCCCTTCCCCTTCCCCTTCCCCATCTCTGAAGGTCCCGACCCGAAACTTCAGCTTTTCTGCTCCTCTGATGCTGCCTGGCCTGCTGTGTTCCTCCAGCTCCACACTTATCTATGGATACAGAATTAGTTTAGTGACAGGAATAAGACAGTCCTGGTTAATGGATGCTTTTCAGGCTGCAGGAATATTTGTAGCAGAGGTCCCTAGTGATGAATGTTGGACTCTTGCTTTTCTTACGTGTTCCACTTGCTCCTCACCTCATTCCTAAAATCAACACGTTTCCAACTGAACGAGGAAGGTAGCAGTGTTGGATCTAAATCTGGTGATATTTCTCACTACTTCTACTCCCAATGCCCCGCAAAATAAAAAAACACCTGTTAATCATCTTAAAGACTGAGCGATTAAGTTTCCTATTATTTTTACTGAGCTCTACTTGCATCTGTATATTATGCCTCCAAATTTCCTGCCTTTAAATTATTTGGTGGCCTTACTGTATGCAGCCAGTATAACAGTTGTTTGAAAAATCCTTCTCCAGTGCTTTTATAGTTTGTGATCAAATCTGTTACCTCATTTTCTCACCTAGTATTTCCAGAATACCATGCAATTGTGAATTCTACATTCCTGGTCATCTTGTTGGAACCAGATATTATTGTCAAAACTGTCCTCCATGACATCCTGTGCCACATCGCCAAGCTTATTTTTTCCATTATTTACCATTTTGCATGCATACTCCAAACCCAAATTTGCCTCACATCTTCCTCAATAGATCACTCCTATTTCTAAACTATTTTACTCTCGTGCCACTTTGTCATTTTTCTTCTCTTTATCCTTCCTATGTTAAACTTACATGCATGTACAGAGAGCCATCTATTTGCTAACCAAATGCTGCTGCCTCCTTAACCATCTGTGCACATAGACTGTCCAATTTTAAAATCTGTCTGGCAGCATTCTAAGTGATCCACTGGCATTTTATTTTCTGAACTTGTACGCCAATGCAGATTTGATAATTGAAGCTATTAGGGCTTATTCTTTCAATGCTGATTACAAGCTTGACACTTGTGTAAAATAAAGGTCAGTCATTTATACTGTTTTAGGGATACTTGTGAAGATCTGTTTTAAAGACAACATGAATTCTTGAGAATGAGGAAATTACTAACGTTGATTTCACATATCAAAAAGTGTCAAAGTCACAACTTTCGATAACTGCAAAGGTGATACAGTTGAAATGTTACTAATGAATTGGACCAGAGCTGCCTTGGGGTGATCATTCCAAGACGTAATATAACGGATGGTACTTTATATCCATTAGAAAATTGAGGAAAGAATCTATTTTCTTGACAGTTAACAATATGTTTTTCAGGAAATGCATCCACATTAGACACACAATTTAAGGAGTTCTGTGGAGGAGGTCTTAAAACGCATAAAGGAATGCATAAAGGTAGATAAATTCTCAGGACCTGATTGGTGTTTCTCAGAACTCTGCAGGAAGCGATCACTAGGTCCCATGCTGAGATATTTGTATCAACAGCCACAGGTGAGGTGCCAGAAGACTGGAGGTCAGCTAATGTGATGTCATTATTTTCGAAACGGTGATAAGGAAAAGCAAGGGAACTACAGACCAGTGAGCCTGAAGTCAGTGGTGCGTAAATTGGAGGGGATTCTGAGGGACATGATTTACATGTATTTGGCAAGGTCAAGAATGATTAGGGATAGTCAACATGGATTTGTGCGTGGTAAATAATGTCTCACTAACATGACAGTTTTTTTTTGAAGTAGTGACAAAGATTGAAGGCAGAGCAGTGGACGTTGTACACGGACTTCAGCAAAGTGATCAACAAGGTTCAGCATGGTAAAAGGTTAGCAAGGTTAGATGATGTGGAATCCAGGGGGAACTAGCCAATTGGATATAACATTAGCTTGAAGATAGGAGACAGAGGGTGGAGAAGGGGGGGCTATTTTTCAGACTGGAGGCCTGTGACCAGCAGTGTGCCACAAGAATTGGTGCTGGCTCCAGTGCTTTTCATCATTTAAATAAATGATTTAGATATGAATAAAGGAAGTACAATTAGTAAATTTGCTGATGACAGTGAAATAGGTGGCATAATGGACAGTGTAGAAGATTATCTCAGAGTACAATGGGACCTTGATCAGATGGGCCAATAGGCCGAGGACTGGCAGATGGAGTTTAATTTAAATGAGGTGTTGCATTTTGGAAAGACAAACCAGGGCAGAACTTACACACTTAATGCTAGGGGCCTGTGGAGTGTTACCAAACAAAGAGACCTAGGGGTGTAGGTGCATAGTTCCTTCAAAATGGAGTCGCAGGTAGACAGTTTGGCGAAGAAATTTGACATGGTTGCCTTCATTGGTCAGAACATTGAGTTGGGATGTATGTTACAGCTGTACAGAACGTTGGTGAGAATACTTTTAGAATGCTGTATATAATCTGGTCATCTTTCTACAGGAAGGATGTTGTTAAACTTGAAAGGATGCAGAGTAGATTTACAAGGATGTTGCTGGGACTTAAGGGTTGGAGCCATAGGGAAAGGCTGAATAGGCTGGGGCTATTTTCCCTGGACCTTCAGAAACTGAGGGGTGACGTTTAGAGGTTTATAACATCATGATTGGCATGGAAAGGATGAATAGCCAAAACCGTTTTCCTCGAGTGGGGAGTCCAAAACATGAGGGCACAGGTTTAAGCTGAGAGAGGAATGATTTAAAAAGGACCCGAGGGATAACTTTTTACAGGGGATGGTGTGTGTATGGAACAAGCTGCCAGACGAAGAGGTGGCGGCAGGTATAATTATAACATTTAGAAGGCATCTGGAGGGGTACATGCATAGGGTTTAGAGGGATATTGGCTAACTGCTGGCAAATGGGACTAGATCAAATTGGGATGTCTGGTTGGCATGGATGAGTTGGACTGAAGGGTCGGTTTCTGCGCTGCAAGACTCCAACTCTATTCTTGATTTAAACCATACAGGAATTCAATGGTCAATAGATGAAACAAACTTAGAAGCACTGTGAAGCTAGGAAAATAACAGAACGTTAATGAGGCACAAGACAAGTTGGACACCATAAGCAACAAGTGATAAGTTAACTGAAAACAAAAAAAATGCTGGTGATCACAGGTCAGGCAGCACCCACGGACAGAAAGAAAGCGAACACTTAGAAGACTTGTCACAGCTGAAAATGTATGGAAGGGACAGCATTTATGCAACTGTTGAGAGTGGGCTGCTGGGGAGAAAGCATGTTGATAGCTCTGATTAAGTGATCGAACATGAGAATGGCAGAACAATGGTGTGTCTAACAGCCAGACTGAAAAGAACAGACAGACCCACTGGGCTGGGGGGAGGGGAGAGAGAGTGACAGAATGTAACAAGCAAGGCTAAAAGGGACAGAATGGGTTCAAAATTTGAAGGTGTTGAACTCAATACTGAACCCAGAAAGTTGTAAACTGGCGAGTTTGAAGATGAAATGTTGCTCCTCCAGTTTACATTGTGATTTGCTGGAGCGGCATGGTGACACAGTGGTTAGCACTGCTGCCTCACAGCACCAGGGACCTGGGTTCGATCCCATCCTTGGGTAGAGTTTGCACGTTCTCCCTGTGGGTTTCCTCTGGGTGCTCCAGTTTCCTCCCACAGTCCAAAGATATGCAGGCTAGGTGGATTGGCCATGCTAAATTGCCTGTAGTGTTCAGGGATGTATTAATTAGGTGGATTATAGGGGGATGGGTCGGTATGGGCCAAACAGCCTGTTTCCACACTGTAGGGATTCTATGAGCATTGCAACATACCAAGGACAGACAAGTGAGCATGTGAGCAAGACACTTAAAATGACTGGCTACAGGAAGGTCGGGATCATCCTTGCACACAGACCGGAGATGTTCTGCAAAGCGGTCACCCAGTCTGCATTTGGTTTCTCCAATGTAGAGTAGAACACACTGTGTGCAGCAAATACAAGTTCAGTGGGAGTAAAAACTTGTAGAAATTTGGAAGGATGAACATGGAGATGCAATTTAAAACCTGAAATATTACAGTAATAGCAAAACTCTGCAATCTATTCTAGTGACACAGAACACTTGGGATATCCCAAGTTAAAGAAACCAAACTAATGAACTTTACCTTCAAAACATCACTGATTCTATTTCTATTTGGGATAAATGAAACAGTACCAGATTTATTGTCTCCATCACAAAGATGGAGAACCACCTGTTGTTTTGCAAGCATGGTCCAAACTGTAATTACCTCAGTTTCTCAAACCCAGTTATTTCACCCCTTCATTTAGGGTCAGAGTTATACAACAAAGGAAACAGACCCTTTGGTCCAACCAGTCATGCCGACCATAATCCCAAACTAAATTAGCCCCACCTGCCTGCGTTTGGTCCATATCCCTTGAAACATTTTTTATTCGTGTACTTGCAAGTGCCTTTTAAACACCAACTGTTACCACATCTACCACTTCCTCTCGAAGTTCATTCAACATAACAAACTGAAAAGTTACCCCTCATGTCTATAAATCTCTGCTTTCACATTAAAAATATGCCCTGTAGTCCTGAAATTCCCATTAAATTCTTGCATTGAAAAATCCCTGTACTTTGTTTACTCCTAAAATACAAGCATCTACCTTGAATCATGTCACCCTAGAAACTCTAAAGGCTATAAGAAATAACAGGAGTAAGCCACTTAGCCCTTTTGAGCCTGATATGCCATTCAATGAATCTTGACTGATCCAAGACATTATATTCACTTTCCTGCCCTTTCCCCAGAACCTTCGATCCCCCTACCGATCAAGAATCTAGCTCAGCTTTAAACATATTAGGGGTAGAGTCCTTGTATAGCCTGCTGGCATGAGATCCAATGACTCAACCTCAAGAAATTCCTCATCTCAGTCTTAAAATGGCACTGCTTTATTGAGACAATGCACTCTGGACCTTGATTTTCCCCATGAGGATGCATCCTCTCAGCATTTACCTCGTCAGGTCCCTTAAGAATCCCATATGTTGCAATGAGATCACCCAACATTCTTCCAGACTCCAATGAAGAGAGTCACTGTTTAACCCTTGCTCCTAAGACAATCCATACCAGTGATCATCCTTGTGAACCTTCTTTGAACTGTCCCCAATGTGCCATCTTTCCTTGAATAAGGGGACCAAAATGCTCTCAGTACTCCAGATGTTGTCTCACCAGCATCTTCTACAGTTGCAGAAAGACTTCCTGATTCTTATACTCTGACCCCCATTGAAATAAGGGCCAATGTTCCATTAGCACTCCTGATTACTTGCTGCACTCATATGCAAGCTGTTTTTCATGCATAAAATACCCCCAAGACCCTTGTACTTGGAACATACTTCCAAAAAAAAAAGGCAGGTGTTGGATCAGTTAATTTTACAATCAGATTTTCGTTAAACAAAGCTATTAAGGATATGGGTCAAAGGCAGGTGTATTGAATTAGGCCAGAGATTAGCTATGATCTCATTGAATGGTGGTAAAGGGTCAAGGGACTGAACAGCTTACTCCTGTTTTAATGTTCTACATACTTCCTTAATTGATTCTGAAACTTAAGCAATAGATATTAGGCTAATTAGCCTAAGCTTTCAAATTTTGATAAGTTTAGTGCTAACTGCAGCATTTACATGTCAGTTTTTTTTAACCCCTCATCCTTTAAAACAAAAATCTTCATTTGACAACAAAAGCATATGGTTATTGGGAAGTTCACAGAAGGCTGAACACTTGAAAATGTGATACAGTGTGTTCAAGAACTTCCTCAAATTTGGAAGTATTCCATAAATTTACTTGGAGATTATTTATTTTTTTTCCTAAACCTGAAGACTCATCACCTCCGATTATTATACCACAAACTTCATTTAAGAAACACCTACAGAAAAAGGAAAAGTTGAGAATACTGTCATTTTACCCCATTAGAAACATCAATTCTTCTAAAATTTGAGGGAAACAAAAAAGGAACTTTCCTGATGATTGAAGGCAATTTGCCAAAAAGCTATGCAGTACTGAGCCACTCTTCCCCAATAACATGTGATCCTTGGGGAATTGTACGCAAAGTCTAATACAAAACGTAAATGCATTAGAAAACAGAACCAACAGCCATTGGATTTGTACAAGTTGGTGATTAATTTTTAAACATGTGACAGGTTACCATGTGTAGCTATTTTAATCATCCTGCTCAGATACATTATGACACCGCAGGGGGAACCTGAATCCAGGCCTTCTAACTGAAAAGGTAGCGACACTACCATTTTGCGACAAAGGCTCTATGTTGGTTCCTGGCTTGTTCAACAGCAGATAGTAAACAAGTACCTCAAAATAGATTGACAGTAAATTATCATTTTAAATAAAACTGTTTTAAGGGTCAACCAACACCAGCAGACGACAGATCTCATTTAGCCAAAAGACAAACCTACCTTGACAAACGGCTGCATGCCCTTGAAACTGTTTTGTAAACACGCTATCATAATGACCATTGTTGGAACAGCAAAGCAAGATCTTTAAAAAGAAAAATATTCCATATCTTTACTTTTTCTTTGGATTTTATCCAAACGTTGCAAGATTAACAAAGCGAAGTCAACAAACATACTTTAAAAATCAGAAACAGTAAACTCTAAGAAGGAATACTGCAGATGTTGGAAATCAAACATTTGTTTCTTTCCAAAACTGCTGCCTCGTCTGCACAATATTTCCAATTTTTTGTTTTTACATGTTTATTTGGCAATTCCTATTCCTTCCTCTCCTCTCCTCCATTCCCAGAAATACTATCCCTTCCGCTCAGAATTTTTAAGAACAGTGATACATACCTGTTATGGACCAGACCAAATCCTCTCAAAACAGACAGCCTGGTTCCTAACTTTTATTTAAAGATAGCGTAAGGTGCTGCTTTTCAGACCTGATTCGATTGGTCATGCTATTTGTTCTGCTTCCCATGGAGCAGACAGCCCGGCACCTGGTTTACATTACCCCTCTTCAAGAGGAGCAGGGCAGAACAAATCCCTCAAAGGCACATCTTGTCACAAACTGAGCAGAGGCAAATTAAGATCAGCACAAATGTGCAAGATACCATTTGAAAATAAACAGAGTGTGCTCATTTGTAATAAAATCTTCTCCCTTTAATTGTGGGAAGTAACAGTTTGGTTCGACCTGCCCACTACTGCTGCATATACATTTGACTCATTCTGTTTCAGCCCATCTCCTAATGCCAGCTCTGACTTATCCTCTCATTAGATCATTGTCACTGTGCTTTTAATATTACGCCTTCCTGCTTGACTTTACTCAACACGAGGATCTTGGAGCACACTGTCATTCACACTCTCATGCAACATCAATTGTTCTGTAGCCATGGCTCAGTAAATCACTGCTATATCTGCTTTCTTTCCCAGATTGGCCACTGCTGTTAGATAGCAATAGACTGAGGAGAACAGATAACCCAAAGCAACACACTGAAGATCACTAATGTTGAGACTACTTGAAGCAAAATTGTGCCCAATTTTGGCTGAGCAATGCTTTGTAATTACTGTTTGTCCATTAATCTCCAAAATGTTCAATAATTGTACAATTAGAACTTGGGACAAAAAGTGCACAATTCACCAAATTTAAGGGGAGCACAAGCAAACAATACGTTTTAGGTTCAAAGTTCCATTTCATTAGAATCTGCTGTCTTGATTATTGGGCAAGTCAATACCTGATATCCATTCTTGATCTAAATTTACATTTATCATTTAAAAACCATTATTAGCTTGTTGATAAATGCTGAGGACAAGACTATAAACAGCCTGATACAAGAATTAGGACTAGTTTAATTTCCTGATTTGTTAGGAATTGAGTTGTTTTTATTATATTTACAAATATTTAGAACAGCACAGTGTGGGGGGGAGGGACATGTGTGTAGAGTTTGCATGCTCTATCTGTGTCTGCATGGGTTTCCTCCCACAGTCCAAAGATGTGCAGGTTAGGTGGATTGGCCATGCTAAAAATTGTCCTGTAGTGTCCAGTGATGTGCAGTTTAGTTGGGTCAGCCATGGTAAAAACCCTGGGGGTGGGGTGAAATGCTTTTTGGAGAGTTGGTGCAGACTCAAATGGGCCAAATAGTTTCTTGCTGCACTGTAGTGATCCTGTGGTTCTATATTTGCTTTGATACTTGATTTTATGTTAAAACATGAATGTATTAATAAATTAATGGTACAAAAGGACAATGTGAAATCTCATATCTTCTCCATTAAAAAGAAATGGATGCAAGTCAAACAATATTGCACTTTTGCTAATTAGATGGGGAGGTGTGGGAAATTCATTGTTTTGGGATAAATTTCAAATAGTAAATTTATCTGTGAATTGGAAATAACCTCTTCAGATTTTGAAATTTTAAACCCATCTCACACTACAAAAAGTGAGAATGATAGACCATTCATTCACACACTAGATGTCCCACGCACAGCTTTTTCATTGGGAAGATAGGGCAGATATTGCATTTTTCAATTAATAAGGGAAATTTCCAGCAGTTTGTTATACTGCATTGACCAGTTGAGTTGCCAGCACTTGCTGTACAGTCAATGTTTGGGAACTGACCTCCCTGATGTACAAGAAAGCTACGTAAATAATTTGCCATGATGGCTCCAAAATAAATGCAAAGTAGTGTTCCAAACCACTACCTTACCACTGTTTTGATATATTTTTAGAAAAATTCAACTTTAAGAAAATTGTGTATTTGCTTTTACTTAGAAATTAAATAAAAATAGACAGTGCAACAGGCAAAAGCAAACCAGTTCCTGATTGTTGATCATTCGTAATTCAGAAGGGCAAATTAAGACTAAGCAAATTAAATATTTTATTCAGAATAAATTAGCGTATATAAATAATTCGCAGACAGTAAACTGAAGATGATAAATACTAATGAGCAGCAAAATGGCTGTGGTTAGCACTGTTGCTTCAGTGCCAGGGACCCAGGTTCAATTCCGACCTCAGGCGACGGTCTGTGTGGAGTTTGCACATTCTCCCCGTGTCTACGTGGGTTTCCACCCAGTGCTCCAGTTTCCTCCCACAGTCCAAAGTTGGGCAAGTTAGGTGGATTGACCATGCTAAATTACCCTTAGTGTTCACGAATGTGTAGGTTAGGTGTGTTAGCCATGGGAAATGTAGGGTTACAGGGATACAGTCGAGGGATCAGTCTGGGTGGGACGCTTTTCGGAGGGTTGGTGTGGACTTGTTGGGCCGAGTGGCCACTTTCCACACTGTGGGGATTCTATTCAAGTAAACTTCCAAAAAAAAAGGATTCATTAAAAGTCACCAAACAATAAAGGATCAGGTAAGAAAGGCAATCTTCCAGATTTCTTGGTAATTTGAGTGATAGTTTCCCAGATGCACTTTGTTCATAAATTGCCCAATTCTTTGATTTGTGCTAGCTACTTGGTAAGTTAGATAACACGCACCCACCTGTTGATATAATACAAGATGAGATTTTTCTTACCGTCTTCTCAAATCCATTATTTGTAGCTTGGGTGGGCGATTTTCCAGGATACCGGTAAATTAGAAAGTCACAACTTGACATTTGGAAAAAAGTGAATTGGTAATGTTTTACAAGCAATTAGTTTGTTTTCTATTTTGGTTAGAAAGCAAGCAACTTGCTGCAGATTGCACCTCCATAAGCAGCCCTCTTTCAGATAGTTAACATTTCATGTCCATTCTCTCCACAGATGCTGACAGATCTACTGAGTTTCTTCATCCACTTTCCGACTTGGGACTAGGCCCTTGCTGAAACAGGATTTTCTGGACATTGGGAGGCTGTGTGCCTAATACAGCCCCCGGGCTCCAAATTTATGCTATTGCTTCAAATGGAATTAAAGCTCAGCATGACCAATCCACCTGTTGTGTGGCAGATGTTCCTCAAGAGGATGAGGAGCTCATACTGAAGACAGCTTCAAGGTAACCCTTCAGAACATCAGCATGTCATGATGCAGTCCTGAGCAACTTGGGGAGTTTGGGGGGGTGGAGGGTGGAATGGGTGGGCACTTAGTGGTGGTGGAAGAGAGAGATTAGGGACGTACAATCTGCATTAAAATCCTGCACATTATTAGTATTCCTTGCCCCAAATCACTACTCTTAGCCCATAAACTCATTATTTGTCAGACATTCAAACATTTTATCGTAGTCATGATAGCACTGCAGTGGAGAAGCTGAACACAGAACGAAAAGGACGGAAGCTGTGGGCTCACCAGTAAAACTGATTGGCCTGAAGGTGGATAAACCACCTGGAGCAGAAGGACTACACCTCAGAGTACTAAAGGAGACAGCTGAAGAGATAGTGAAAGCGTTAGTGATCTTTCAGGAATCACTAGAGTCAGGGAGGGTCCCAGAGGACTGGAAAATCGCTAATGTGATACCCCTGTTTAAAAAGGGAGTAAAGCAAATGACGGAAAGTTACAGGACAATTAGCCTAACGTCGGTCGTGGGTAAGATTTTGGAGTCCATTGTAAAGGATGAGATTTCTGAATATCTGGAAGTGTATGGTAAAGTAGGGCAAAGTCAGCATGGTTTCATCAAGAGGTCATGCCTGAAAAATCTGATAGAATTCTTTGAGGAAGTAATGAACAGGGTAGACCAAGGAGAGCCAATGGATGTTATCTACCTGGACTTCAAGAAGGCCTTTGACAAGGTGCCGCACAGGAGGCTGCGGAGTAAGATAAGGGCCCATGGTGTTACAGACAAGGTGCTAGCGTGGATAGAAGATTGGCTGTTTGGCAGAAAGCAGAATGGGGATAAAAGGGTCTTTCTCAGGATGGTAGCTGGTGACAAGTGGTGTTCCGCAAGAGTCAGTGTTGGGACCACAACTTTTCACTTTCTACTTTAATGATCGAGAAGAAGGAACTGTGGGCATTCTGGTTAAGTTTGCAGACGATACAAAAACAGTTGGAGGGACAGATAGTATTGAGGAGGTAGGGAGGCTGCAGAAGGATTTGTACAGGTTAGGAGAGTGGGCAAAGAAGTGGCAGATGGAGTACAACGTGGGAAAGTGTGAGGTCATGCACTCTGGTAAGAATAACAACAGTATGGACTATTTTCTAAAAGGGGGAGAAAATTCAGAAGTCTGAAATGCAAAGAGAATTGGGAGTTCTAGTCCAGGATTCTCTCAAGGTAAACTTGCAGGTTGAGTCAGTAGTCAGGAAGGCAAATGTAATGTTGGCATTTATTTTAACAGGACTTGAATTTAAAAACAGGGACGTACTATTGAGGCTTTATAAGGCTCTGGTCAGGCCACATTTGGAGTATTGTGTGCAGTTTTGGGCCCCATATCTCAGGAAGGATGTGCTAGCCCTGGAACGGGTTCAGAGGAGGTCCACGAGAATGGTCCCAGGAACGGAGAGCTTAATATATGAGGGACGTTTGAGGTCTCTGGGACCATACTCATTGGAGTTTAGGAGGAGGGGGAATCTAATTGAACTTACAGAATACTGAATGGCCTGGACAGAGTGGATGTTGAGATGACACTTCCATTGGTAGGAGAGTCTAGGACCCGAGGGCACAGCCTTAGAGTAAAGGGAAGACCTTTTAGAATGGAGATAAGGAGAAACTTCTTCAGCCAGAGTGGTGAATCGATGGAATTCACTGCCACAGAAGGCTGTGGAGGCCAGGCCATTGAGTGCATTTAAGACTGAGATAGATAGGTTCTTGATTATCAAGAGGTATGGGGAGAAAGCAGGAGAATAGGGTTGAGGAACTTATCAGCCATGATTGAATGGTAGCAGACTCAACGGGCTGAATGGCCTAATTTCTGCTCCTATGTCTTATGGTCTTAATAGAAGTCTTTAGGGTAACTGACGGAGTTTGATAGGGGGTGAATGTGGAGAAGCTTTTTTCTTTAAAAACCTTGTGGTGCAGCCTGAAACTGGTGGCCCCAAGTACACTGTCACTAACACATCCATTAGGATTTGAAGAAGTCTGCTTTACCCAGTTTTTAAACGAATGTTGAATGCTACAACTGACCACAGTTGACATAAAAGATATGTAAGCACTTAAGTGGGATCTGAGTAAGTGCAAGCAAAGAAGAGAATGCTGAGACTAGAAAAGATGACAGGAAAGCTCTGAAAACAAACCAGCACAGAGGAGTTGGGCCAAATGATTACTGTCAGTTGATAACAGGAAAGAACAGAAAAAGAGATATAGGATAGAAAAACAGTAAAATATTTAACAAAGCAGGGCTTTCAAGTTGAAACATTTCTCAGAAAGGTAATACCAAATTGCTGGCAACTAACTTTAAAGGCTAAAACAAAAACTTAAACACCTGGTAAGGAAGCTACTTGAAAACTTGACTTAGTTCCAACTAGTAGCACTTGATCATTGTTTAGAGGAAGGTAACATTCAACATTTCCAGTTATAGGCAAGCTCTTCTCTGTATCGGCTCCAATTCATCCAAACATTCTAGTGTAGCGTTACCTCTAAACTTTTCCCACCTCAAGAGAACAGAGATCTGAAACTCTGCCTACAAAAGGTTAGTTTTTTTTGGACAGAAACAAAATGAGACAGTCAAGTCCATACAATTCTACTATGGTCTGGTGATCTCTCCCGTGAGGTACATCATCTCCAAGAAATGTTGTACACAACAACTGAGGCAGATATCAACAACTTTCAAAAGTACTCTTATCTGCAGAGACTTTAACTTGGGTTACAGATGAAGAGTCAGCAAATTGGAATTGAAAGGATAGCTTTTGATGGGGTGGACACTGTGCTGTAGGTTTGCATGATTCAAGTCAAAAATTTATTTCCAAACTCTCAGGGTGTGGGCATCACTGGCTGAGCTAGCATTTATTGTCCATGATGTCTATTGAGCATTAATGCCCATCAGTAATTGCTCTCAAGGCAGTAGTGACTGTCTTCAACCACTGCAGTCCATATGGTGCAAGTACACCAGCATTGTTAGTGGGATCCAGGACTTCTCCCATTAGTGAAGGAATGATAATATAATTCCAGTTAGGGTGGCCAGTTCACTTGGAGGGGAACACAAATGGTAGTGTTCCCATTGTATCTGCTTCCCTCATCCTTCTAGGTGGTAGAGTTTGCACATTTGGAAGCTGTTGAAGCAGCCTTGGAAAGTTGTCGCACTGCATCTTATAAATGGCACACATGGCTGCTGTTGTGGTAAAGAGTGAACAATGGTATCCATTCATCACCTTCAATCAAGCAGGATACTTTGTCTTAGATATGTCCAATATTCGAGCATTGTTGGAGCAACACTCATCAAGACAAGTGAAGAATATGCCCCACACTTCTGACATGTCTTGTAGATAGTGGACAGGCTTTGGGATATCAGGAGGAAAGTGGATTGTGCAGAATTGCCAACTTCTGATCTTGTAGCTTTCTGGTGAATGGTAACTCTCAGCTATTATAATAACATTTTGCATTAAGGGGAGATTATTAGATTCTCTTGTTGTAGATGGTCATTATCTGGGAATGCATGACATGAATGTTATTTGCTACTTCTCAGTGTAAGCCTGGATGTTATCCAGGTCTTGCTGCATATGGACACAAAATGCTTCAGGACATTAAGATACAAATTGTACTAAAAATTATGCAATCAAGAGCTAATAGCCTACTTCTGAACTTGAGAAGATCACTGATGTTTGGGCCTAGGACACTACCCTGGGGAAATTGAGATGACGGACCTCAACACCCACAACTATCCAACTGTGCAAGGTACAACTCCACCAGCACAGTAGTTTCATTGATTCTCATTGACACCACACTTAACCCAATGCTGCCTTCTTGGCAAGTGCATTCAATTCTACCTTATTTGTCTTCTATATTTTAGATATTTGCCCATCAGCAGATTGAGCAGGCATTTCACTTTTAATTTGCCACTAGTTACTGGTTTTTTTTTAAAAACAGTATGTTCCATTGTTAATTCAAAATCATTGGACACTTACTTGTACATCAGTGATAGAGCATTCATCTCTAACATTCCAGCCCATTCCTATAACAAAAATAGCAGTCTTAATGGAAGTTAAAAGCATCAGCTTCAAAGATTCAGACATTAAGCACTTGCAATGCAGTATTTTGCTCAGGATTCAGTACATTGCCAGGTGGTTCACCAAAGCAAAATATAGAGTCATAGTGTCCTACAACATGGGGACAGACTCTTCGGCCCAAACTGGTCCATACTGACCAAAATTTCAATCCACACTAACTCCACTTCCTGCACTTAGCCCATATCCTTCTAAACCTTTCCCTACACGTACCTGTCCAAATGCCTTCTAAATGTTGTTAATGTACCCACCTCAACCACCTGCAAAAGCACGTAACAATGTTGAGTACAGAAAATTATCTACATTTTTCTATTCTGCAGTAAAAGAAAAACTGGCATTACTCTAGCAATATCAAGAGAATTTTGCATTTCTAAATATCTTAGGCCCATTTAACAAATTCTGCAACTATTCCTAAGCCTTCAAGGCATTACAAAATCCTACCACTTCAATCACGGTTCAAACACATTGTTCGATGGGACATGGGTATTACTGCTGAGGTCAGCATTTATCAATTCCTTACTGCCTGGCTTAATCATTTCAGAGGGCAGTTAAGAACAAACCTCTCTGCTATAGGTCTGGAGTCAGATGTAGCCCAGAACAGGTAAGGATAGCAGATTCTTTCCTTAGAAATTAGACAGCCAAATGAGTCATACCACAATAGTTGACGATAATATTGATGACTGGCTTTACATTTCAGATAAAGGTTTAATTGAAATGTCAGCTGCCATGTTGGGATTTAAACCAGTATCGCCTGGGACATTAGCCTGGGCCTCTATTACAAGTCCAGTGACATTGTCGTGATGCTACCATCTCTCTCTCTCTCTGTAATGAGGGCATTGAAGGATATATGCTTCCAATGCTCAATGTACAACATCACCTTCATTTGGAAAAGGACTGTACAGATGGCAGCACAGACAGTTTTGCTCAGATGTACAACATTGATGACGGATTTAATTTTTCACCACAATTCCTTTGACTTTCTGGAATGAAATGAACGGAAGAGAACTTAACGGCTGCAGTAATCATATGAATAGAGGTTAAGACAAGTTTCATGAATAAGAACCAGTCTGAACTGAAACTTGCACATTTTTAAAATCAAACAGACTGAAACCACCAGGTGTAAAGAAGTCGGTATCACCTATCAGATTTATAACCTTTGAAAGGTTCTCATATTGGAAATTAAAAAAAAAAATCAGTGATTTCCCAATGTGAAAATAAGAAACTAAATTTGAGTACACATCAGCTGTATTTTAGGGACGGCCTTTGTTTTCAGCAGATGGAGAATTTGGATTTAACAAGAAATGGAGGATTCTTATTCTCTTTCCTTTCTCTCAATCTCTTGAAAAAGGATAAAACATCCATTGCTCATGCAAACTGGGATAAGAATGCCAAAACCATTAAGCTTTTTCTAGCATTTTCTATGTGGCTTCAAAACTTATGTAATTGTTGTTACAACAGGTACTTGCTCTCTCCAAGCAAAACTACTTCATGCCTTGTTTTTAGAAACTGACAATAAATACCACAAAAGCAACCACATTCGACAAGGTGACAACAAATAATGGTCTGGCACATTATCAAAGTATTTAGGAAAATAAAGTAGTTTTAATCCCAAAATGAAAACTAATCCTCAAATGAAGGTGGGCAAGGAATCAATGACTTTTCTGATGTTGAGAATAGGAATAATTATAGTAGGAGATAGCCTGAAGGGTGACCCATAACGTCAACTTTTCTGCTCCTCAGATGCTGCCTGACTTGTGTTCCTCCAGCTCCACGCTGTATTACCTATAATTGTTTAAGTTCATTGGCTAGCAAAGTTTTTAAATAAGTGATTGTGGACTGTAAACTGCCAGGGTTAAATAGGATACATCAATAAGCACTTAGAATCAGAGGACATTAACAGGAGGCGTCTTCTTCAGATTGACAATAGCCCCAAAGAGATTAAGGGAAGAGCTCCCAAGTACTTAGCAAGACAGCAGAATGCTGTCTTCACAATTTCAATGAGAATGACACACCATATCACCTTCATGTTTAGCTTCTAGTATCAGGAGGACCATGCTTGTCACGGGTTGTGTACTTTGTGTCTAACATATCGGAACTGCTGCTTAAACAATCCAAAAATCCCTTATGAACAGTTGACTGCCTATATTAAGTAACTGTAGGCACGAACCCACAGGATCTAACACTGTCAAATTGTTGAATTGTGCCAAGTAACAAAAGCAGTGAGAATCCTAGCCTTAACTGACTTAACTTGTAAGCTTTTGGCACAGATATTTGAAACTTTTGAAAAAAAGATTTTGGACAACATTAGTTTCCAGCAGCTGTCATGTACAAATGGGGCATTTGGCATTGTCACAAAGCTTGAAGGATAGAATGCTTGTAGCATTGAGATCAGTCAGATATAAGGGGCACAGGCACCATAACAAATGACAACAGGGACTTGAATTTTTAAAAATCTGCTTTTTTTAAAAAAAACGTTCATGGGATGAGAGCATTACACATCCCTAACTGCCCAGACAGTTAAGAATCAACCACAATGCTGTAGGTCTGGAGTCATGTGTAGGCCAGACCAGGTAAGGATGGCAGTTTCCTTCCCTAAAGGACATTAGTGAACCAGACTGGTTTTTCCTGACATGCGACAATGGTTTCATAGCCATAAGAATCTTAATTCCAGATTTCTATTCAATTCAAATTTCACCATCTGCCATGGTGGGATTTGAACCTGCATCCTCAGGATATTACCTAGGTCTCTGGATTAACAGTCCAGCAATTATGTCACTAGGCCACCACTTCCCCATACAGGACCAGATAGCATGAACTGAATATTAATCAGAACAGCAAATCATGGAAATGAAGGGGAACGCAACAGATATTTCAGATGTGATTCAAAACATATGATAAACCACCTAAGTTTGGAACAAAATGGAACAGAATGCAAAGATCCATGGTATGGAGTTCAGAACAGGAAGTTGCTGAATAGCCTGAGATCATAAAAAGTTTCATCTGGAAATGAACATACTAACTGCAACTTCATTTAATGGTACTGTCTTGGACAGTGCTTGTACATTGAAAGTATAAGATATTGTATAGGGGACACTATTCATGTCAGGAATCTGCAATGTCTAGTCAATTACATAATTAAGGGTAAATAGGTGATGTGTTAATGGATGTCTTTTAGCAGAAAGGGGCTCTTGTGGTCTCCACTATCTCCACCTCTGGGCCATGAAACCCAAATTCCAAGTCCTATCTACTCCAGAAATGTGTAACATCATCTCTGGCCAGGTTGATTAAAAATACCTTAGCACAAAAATGGGACAGCTGAGATGCAAGAGATGTGTAGTCAAAGATCCATAAATAATACATAACATTAATAAAGTTACAATAAAAAGCTCATAGTTGGATCCACAGGTGATACTAGGCACAATATCCTTATGGAAATGGCTGGAAAACAGTGGAAGCTTACAAAACAGGACTGAGGGGTCTGTGACACAATAAAAGTGTCCCCACTACTGGACCAGAATGTTTGGGTTCAAATCCTACCTGTTCCAGACAAGTGTCAATGGTTTGAACAGGTTGTTAAAAATATCTAAGCAGCCAGTAAGCAGTGAGTGCCCAAAGTAATAGAGTGCACATGAACTGCTTTTATACATCCAATTAAAATAGATTCCAAACATAGTACCAGAAGTGGCAGCAATATGGTATACTTCTAGCTCCATCACTATATCTCCATCTCTAGCTATCAGGCAGGCCCAGGGTTGTGACCCAGCAGCAATGAAAGAACAGCAAAATTTTTCCAAGTCAGGACTGTCTGTAACTTGGAAATGAACATCAAGGTTTTTGTATTCCTACACATCTACTCCTCATTTCTTGAGGTGGTAGAAGCCACAGGTGCAATCAATGAAACCTTGGTATGAAGATGTGACCCTGGCAGCCCTAATACTTGACTCTGACCTTATGAAGTCACGCAGTTTCTTAATAAAGTTGTTCAGAGATGTTGTTGCACACCTCTGCAGCAGGTGGGACTTTAAGCCAGGAGGCCTGGCTTAGAGGTAGTGACACTACCTGCACCACAAGACCCCCCTAACTCACCTGCAAAAAGAAACACCCATTTTCTTGCCAACATTAGGCAGCAATGTCCTCATCTGATAGGTGGATCCAAGTAAGAATTAAGAATAAGAGTTAACATTTAATAGTTACAATAAAAAGCTTTTTTTTTTAAGATCTGACTATACATCTCAGTATCACAGCTGTCCCATTTGTGCTGTAATACAGTCAACACCCATCAACTGTTAATCTTTAGCTAAGTAATTGATCTGACTTAGACTCTTGACATTAATTGTATCCCATATACTGACTATCATCCACTTCAGATCTATTAGTATTCTTTCGTGTTGAACACTCCTTGGAGAAAGCACCACAGGAAGGTGCACTCGTGGGAGGGCATGCCAATGTCTATTATTCAGAATGGCTCCGCAGTGTGTTATGCTCATGTAATACAAACTAAAGCATAAATTTGAAAAGGAGACTTTCCTGTAAACAAAAATGGAATTTATCTTTTCAGGCCAACAAATGTAAATGGAAGAACACTGATCCAAAGGTCATAACTAGACAAGTCTTGGTGCTTCCGGTGATAATGTCAGTATTGTTTCAACTAATCAAAAAAGACAACTGGGTTCATATTATTTTCATAGCCTTCAAGACTCCAAATTTGAAATCCAGAAACTGAGCATGAAAAGCTTCATTTTTATCAAGAGGACATACAAGTCATAACCAGGCTCCAGGGTCTGGTAACAGCTTAACCAGCAGAAGCTTAAAAGGACAATGAATGATGGTCTGGTCATATGACAGAGGCGATATTTCTGAAACTGCTTTTAACAAGGCATATTCTGTTCAGACAGTAGAAACATCTCTGCCAAAAGGGGGAACCCTACGTACGAATGCCCACTCTTAAACCAGAAAATACTTAAGTTGACCTAAAATACTACATGGGGAACTGCATCCAGGCTATATTTTTGAACTTGCATTGGATGTAATAAGAGATCTACTGCTGCGATAAACAGAGCAAATCCATCCTTCTAAACTACCAAAGTTGTTCTTCACTGGACAGAAAAATTATAAACCTGCCTGATTAAGTCATCACCAGCATAGTACTTTTATAATCATCTTTTTCTGAGCATACGCATCCATGCAATTAAGAATGTGCCATTATGTATTTGTTAAACGCCTGACAATGCATTATAAAACTTTTAGAAACCTGTCACTTGCCCACTCCAGACAATTTAAAAACTCACAGGAGTCAAACAGTTCATTGTAAAATACCATCGTTGGTCAGTAGATTAGGTGGAAAAGCAGAACAGGAGCTCTGTTCATTACTTCTCCCCATATGTAACAGGAACCACTACTGATGGAGTCCTAAACAACAGGATTGCAGAAGGACAGAACTAACACCAATAATGGCATTCAAAACTGGGCATCTGCAAGGATCTACTTGCCAGCAGCAGCTTATAAACACATGGCCAAACTGCTCACCCTCCATTACACATCACTACCCTGGTGGAATAAGGAGTATAGAGGAGCTTAACAGAAACAAGTGTCACATCTGAAAATGAAGTGCAAATTTACTGAAGCCAGAGTGAACTATTTGCATACCGTACTTAAGTGGATTGAAAAATTATAGAGCAATAAGTGATCTGACATAAAAAGTCAAGTAAAAGATTTGCCAACCTCCTACATAAAGTAGTGAATAATAGTGCAGAATTAAAACACAAGACTGTTCATTCTCAGCGCTCATTCCAAACCCAGGATCTGAATGCAAAAGGCTGATCTGTTCTCTACAATCTTCAACTAAATGTGCCAAGTGATACTCCAACTTCTTCCCGATATTCTCACATTTAAACATGCCAGTTTTCAACCAATTCACTATATGGCATCAAGAATGGGCTGATTGCATCAGATACATGGAAAAATAAAGTCGACAACATCCCAGCCATAGCATTTAAACCTGCATTGCATCCTTTGCCACGTTGCTTCAATAATGCTAATGCCATCTGTCCAACCATTTAGAAATGCTCAGGTATACCCCATTCAAAACAAAACTAGACAAATTGGACCCAATTAACTACCAGCAGCCTACCTTTTATCATTGACCAAGTTGTGAAAAGCATTTTTAAATAGTAATTTTACATTTGATCAGTTTGAACTTTTCCATTCAGTGTTCTAAATCTCTTTACTGCACCAATCCCACCATAGACACCACAGTTGAACAGTGACAACTGACTGATGTCAAGGTGGCCTTTAACCATACCAACAATTGTGATATATGAATTGTACGTACCTTCGGATCACTCAAACGTTCCAAGTGTTTGTCAAAAGGGCCATCGATAAACTGAGAAAGCAAAGGTGAAATTCTGCTACATGAGAAGTCAAACTAAATCAATTACTTTTTAAAGTCAACATATAACAAATTCTAAATCATATTTCTATAAACAATTCCCCAAGTATCTCATACAATAGGCAATGAAAAATTCCCTTTAAGAGAAAGTCTTTAAGAAAACAAAAGCAGGAAAAGGAACATGGGATTTCAGAGCCTTAAAGTTACTAGGCTTACTCCACAGGTAATAAGTACACGTTCTGACCAGTTACATAGAGACAGATATCTACATCGATTTCAAGTCAATATATAGCAAGGCAGCCACCAGAAAGTCACACTGCCGTAACTGTAACTCAAGCGTTTACCACCCCCCTCATTTCTAGAAGCCAAAATAGTTAGATCTACCAATTCCACACATCATTTGATTTGCCTTCTCCGTAAGACACTGCCCACAGACTCAACTCGCAGAACCAAGCATTCACCGAATTCATAAAATTGCGCATCTCTAATACGCTACGCTAATAACACGTTTTCCCACGCAATTTGAAGTGGGCAAAGACATATTTAAAAATAAGCCCTCTTAAGTACTTAATGATTTAATGCTTGACACAAGTCATGGTTAACGTTATCACCTATTTTACATCACAACTTGGTCATACCTACGGAAACGACATTTTAAAGTTGTTTATAGAAACTTATAGAATTTCAATGAGTTACCAATACTTACTGTCTCGAATTTACTTCGGTTCACCCTCATGTAAATAATGCAAGTTTTTCGGATCTCCAAGTGATACATTTGAGTCAAAAACAGCTGTTAAAAATGCAAAAAAAAGTGTTTTGGTCAACAAGCGGAGGACAAGTAGAAAAATAATGGCTCGAGCTCTCTGAAATACAACCATAAAATTGTTTTCTTCTGAAAAATCAATGAAACGAAACACCAAGTCAATAGGAAAGTTGGTTGGACACAAAAGTGATGCAATACGATACAGTTTTAATTGTTGTTTGTTACGTTTACGAAAATATAAACTTTGGCAAAGAGCTTACCTGCTCGGAGACAGTCCTGAAGAGACAGGAGCCGTCCTTAGCGGTGAGTTTTCGATACAACCCCTGGCTGCTTAGATACTCATCCATAGTCACTTCATTCAGAGACTTCTGGCCGAAGTATTTTCTAACCCCCTTCTGCATTTCTCCACCCCGCCATAAGGCAACATATATTTTTTCCACTCTTAAAAAATATACTTTTTTTTTTAAAAAATGGTAGATAGAATTTAAGCTAAAAAGCAAAACGCTGTCGAAGTGAAAAAAGGATTTTTTTTTTCCCCCTCCCCAGCTCTGGTTGACAGAATCAGGGTTATTTTTTGAGTAGCCCTATTCTGCTGGGCCGAGCCAGACCAGGTGCATCACATCCTACTGATTACAAATAACCTTCCCCCCCCGCCACACACACACGCCCCACGCCCACCCGACACACTGTCTCCAGCTCAACAGCAACACATTGGGGTAAATTATTTACAATAGCCTTTCATCCTTTAATGTTTATATTTTAATTTTTAAAAAGTGACGCCCTTAATTCTGTCATTTCACATAAGGCATATCAAATGTTTTTCTTTAAATGACAAGGTGTTTAAGAGGCCATTATCTTCATGAAAACCTGCTTTCGCACACAGCAAGATTAAATATTTGACGCGGTAAATCAAGAAATGCATCGTCACCTCACATGTCCGTGATGTCACGGGTCAAGTAGTACTTAAACAGAGAGGGAAAAAATGTTCTTATTGTAAAGCTAATAGTAACCCTTTAACATGCTGGTATTGATTCAAAGGCCCAATGCCTCCGCAAGAATGTCTATTATTTGCATAGAGCAGAGGGGATACTGCGTAGTCTTTTTTTAAAAAAAAACTGTCTTGGTTTGGAAAATGTGGAGCTGCACAGAATATTACAGCACAAACGAATCAGAAGTGAAAATTCCCACCACCATAGACATTGGTCAGTGCTCCAACAGATAAGGGAGCCTAGATTCAATTTCTAATTCATGATAATTTAGCCAATTATAATTGAACTCAGTGTTTGTCAGGTAACGAAATATTAGAAGAAAATGGTCACAGTTGTCTGTCCCAAAGTTAAGTGATCCTTGTTGGGAAGTATCTGTACATGGATTTTGGCTGTGGGTTGAATTTGGTTCAATCGTAATGCTTTCTACCGACAAACAGCTGTTACTATTCACTATTTGACTAGGTCAGTTTTTTGGACAAACTCCAATAGGAGTTGAGTTCTTCAGAAAAGAAGCAGTGGAAATAAAATGCTTTGCAACAACAGCAATTATTTCCATGTACTAAATATTAGGTGCAATTTGTCAAGGTAATGTTTTTCTATACTGATTAACAGCCTCAACCCAAGGCTTTCCAGCAGCTCTCACATTCCAAGGTCATGAGGAACAGTGCTAATCTTGTCTAATAGGAACACAAAGTGGATTTTCTCCACAATGTAGTAACTAGCTTAATAATGGAAAGAAAGGCCATCTGAATCAAGTTATGCATTTCCAAGTGTTTAAACAGTCACTGACTATTGCTGAAAAGTAGCGATGCAGTTTTCATTAAGATGATGCAACTTTGCATTGTAATTATTTTTAATCAACCAGTTCAGATATATCTTGACACACATCTCTGTTGGGTGAGAGCTGAACTTGTACCTTCTATGCCAGAGGTAGGGATTCTACCACTGTAAAGACCCCTACAACTTGCAGAAAATGAACACCAAGTGTTTGTGAGTATTTAAAATATTAAAACATTTATAAATAATTGCAATGCACCCTTTGTTCTTGACATGAGTCATTAAGCTAGTTAAGGGAAGGAAAGTAGGGTGTATATTCACACAATCTAGCAATGGGGCTCTTGTGGTTTAGTGATAGTGCCCCTACCTCTAAACCAAGAGATGTAGGTTGAAGTCCTACTCATTCTAGAGGGGAGGGTATGTGTGTGTTGTGTAAAATTATCTGACAGGTTGTTTTGGTAAATATCTGAATGACAGTACTAGTTCCTTAATGGGAATATTGATAGACTGTGGAAAGTGCCTACTTTTAAAAGTTGAGAATAGTGCTTACTACTTGAAAGAACCTGAGGGATAGGAATGAAACCTAGGAGTAAAAAAAAAAATGATGGGTGTGAAAAACAAAATCAAATGCTGAAAACAACAAAAGACAACCTATAGTAGGGCTTGATTGAAATCCAAGTCTACACCATATATCAAGTAATTCACTCAGAGCAGTTGACTCGTGCTGCTATTTGATACATATATCTTGTAAGTAATTTTTAAAAGGAACTAGCTTTCACAATATCAGACTCAGCAATTATATCTTTCAAATTACTTTGTCACTAACCAAAAAAATTAGAATAGATAATTGTTTTTTAAAAATGCAAGCCACACAAATTTTCCAGGATAGAAAAATAGACAATATACCTGATTTCTATTATCAGGGCCATCTCTAATAACAACATGCACTTAATAAAGTCATGTTAAAAGCAATATAATTCAGATTGGCTTATTGGCAATTTAGTAACATTTAATAGATTCAGGGTTTTTTCTTATGTTTTGGACCTGCTTCTTTCAATTAGATCTATGTAAATTACTTCATATACCAATCAACCAAGAGGCACAAAATAGGCAGGTCAAACATAAGATTATTAGGCTTACATGAAGATCATTGCAGTGATTTTTCTTAAATGAAGAATTGATTGGCTGTGCTTATAAATTACCCTTTTAATTAGAAACACAGGTGCTTTGATGATGGGTTTAAAATAACATTTGGAGGTGTGTAATAGT
This sequence comes from Rhincodon typus, assembly GCF_021869965.1. NCBI lineage: Eukaryota > Metazoa > Chordata > Chondrichthyes > Orectolobiformes > Rhincodontidae > Rhincodon > Rhincodon typus. The sequence goes on along the minus strand of NC_063345.1, from coordinate 22,767,814 downwards.
ATCTCTGGACAGAAAATAAAAAGAAATAAAAGTTTGAGGAAAAATAAGCAATAAATTATTAACCAGCCAGGTGGTAATTGGTTTTTGAATGGTGTGCCTGCTTGAATGAGCTGATCAATTTCAGGAAAGAATAACTACCTTCTTTTGCAAGTGCATGTTGTGTAAATGTGAGGCCCTTTTGAAACTCTTGAGTGAATATTCCCCCTGAATTTAATATCATAAAATCAAATTATCTGGTCACTGTGGCATTGCTGTTTGTCAGATGTTAGTGGAAATTGGTTGTAACATCTCTTATACTATAACATTGGCAAGATTTTATAGGCAGTAAAGCTCTGAGCATCTTGTGTTTGTGAAAGGTACTGAATAAATACAAGTTCTTTTTATTTTGAACATTGGACCATTTATTTCCATGTGTTTTAAAAATGTTATTGTTGTAATGCCTGATTTTTGTTCCAAGTGAAATTACACTCAAATACAGGGGGACTCAAATTTGAGATCAGAAATTGGTATAACTTCAAAATGTAAACATAGAACTGAAACATCTTAAAGTAATTTTCTTTCTATAGGACAAGTAGTGTCTAAACAGAAAGAGTTTGTGGAAAACACCGGGGCTATCTGAGTTGCTACTGCAGAAAGCCAGTGTAATGGGCTGCATGGAGCTTATCTACCACCATTCTATGAATTAAAACAAAAAACAAAATTCTCCAATAAAGCAGGTGTTCCTCCATTTGCCCAATTATTGGTCACTGTGCTTTCAGCCACATAGATCCTTTGAAATTCCCTCCCATAACTCCTTTGCCTTCAAGATTTTTTTTAAACTACCTCTTCACCTGGGTTTTGCAATGCCTGATTTTTTTTTTTCCCCCATTAACTTGCTGCATACATTTTTTTATTATGCCTGTTTGAAATACTGTATGACATATGATAAAGAAACTCATGTCTATTTTTATTTATATACTCTTTGAACTAATACTTCACGGTAGTGTTGTCAAACAAAATTCAACACTGACTCCCAGTATGACAAAACATAATTAAAAATTTAGTGTTCAAGTAATGTAGAGGAGTGGGAGTTTTAAGGAGTGAATTCTAGAGCTTGGAACCACAGTATGAACACAATTGATAGAGCCAAAAAACTTTCGAATATGCATTGGGCCAGAGTTAGAGGAACATACAGACCTCAAAGGTAGGAGGTCAGCGACTTGGTTGATGGATGAACAAGAACTTTATGCAAGTTAGTATCAGGGTAAGAGATTTTGGATGGATTTGAGATTTATATATATGCAAAGATACCATGTAAATTCATATTATTTTTGTTGAAGTACAGCATTATAAATAGTTGAGATGAGAAATAGTCCATCTCTGAGGGAAAATGTCTTGTCGAAGTGAAGAATCTATATTGGAGGTTACACTGTGATTCTGAAAATCAGCAATCATTGTACTAATTGTATCACAAATTCCCAAAATTCATTTAATTTGGGACCTCTTGATATCCATTAAAAAACAACAGATCTTTAATCCACCTTTTATATGTGCTATAATTATATAATTTTGAATCCAGTATCCACATCAGTTTTTGTTTTGCAATGCATTTCTGTAGTTAAGATAAAAAGTATGCTTCTGACAGGAGTGGAAATTATTTCAAAGGTTTGTGTACTTGTGGAAGGCCCTATCCTAGAGATCTGTGTATTCTCCTTTGTTGAATTGTTAAGGCAGGGACATAGATTTTTGTGCTGTTTCCTGAGAAACAGGCAAGAATGTGGAGCTGAGGCTCAAGATCAGCCATCAATTGTATTAAATGACAAAGTAGGATTGAAGGTCTACTCCAGCTCCTGGTACTTGTATTCTTTGTTTTAAGGGAAAATGTTTACATCGTTCTTGGATTAGCTAGCAGAGACTGAATATATAGCCTATAACATTCCCTCTGTTACACTGTCAGAAGGGCCTCAACTATTTAGACCTCTATCAATTACATAGGAAAGGGACCAAATGTATGGCTAAATTTGCCAATGACAGCAAAATAGATAAGCAAACCGTCAAAAGGAGGTAAGAGTCTACAAAGGGGAAATACAAACTGGTTCACTTTGGTACAAAGAAGAGATGTAGTATACAGTTGAAATGGTGGGAGATTGCCCATCTCATTCATGAAGTGGGATCTGAGTCCTGGTATACTAATGACAGAGACTTGGTATGCAGATACAGCAAATGATCAGGAAGGTTAATGGAATGATATTTTATTACAAGGGGAGTAGAAACAGAAGAATGGAGAAGTTTTGCTGAGCTATACAGGGCCATGCAGTAATCCCATCTGGAGCACTATGGACAGAGTTGGTTGTCTTATTTGAAAAATGATGGAATAGCTTTAGAAACAATTCAGAGAAGGTTCACTTCACCCATACCTGTGACGAAAATTTTTTTTATTAAGAAAGGTTAAACAAATTGGACCAATACCCAGAGTTGAGCAGATTGTGATTTTGAGGGGACCTGATAGGGTAGATACCAGGAGGATTCTTCTACTAGTGTGGGAGCCTAGAATTAGGGGACAAAGTTTCAGAATAAGATACCTTCCTTTTAAGATGGAGATGAGGAAAATGCTTTTTTTTTTTGAAGGTGGTTCGATATTCTGTCAGAAAACAACAGAAGTTCGGTTATTGCATCTAGTCAAAGCTAAGTTGGACAGATTTCTGATTGATATGAGAGTTGGACAGAAACTGAAATGAGACATAACCAGATCAACTATGATTGGCAGAACAGGCTGCACAACTGAATGGCCTACTCCTGCTCCTAAGTCTTATGTTCCAAAGTTCTATATTCTGCTACCATGTTTGTCTCGACTTGTCTAGCTGTGTGAGACTACATTGCCTGATTTTGCTCTTGTCTGTCTAATCATGGTGTAAGCAATAACTGCAATGGTGTCTCTTCTCAGATCCAGTTACCTCACGGTTGTGTAAGGAGCTATCCCTTGATCCTCTCTAATCCACACACAGCTCCCTCAGTGATGTAATCATAAATCATAATGTCAATTTTCACATTGATATGACACCAATTTCTGTACCCACCTCTCCTTCGACCCCTCTTCTGAAGTGTCTGACACTTCTCCAACAGTCAGTATAGATGAGTAGTAATTTCAGCATATTAAGTATTGAAAAGACAGACATTACCATCTTTGGTTCTCAGTGCAAACTTTCTCACAACTCTCTTTCGCTCTCCTTGTTAGATGTTTGAGATTGAACCAGGCTGTTGGACCTTTTGATGCTGACCATCATATACTGACTTTTCACACCAGTAAAAAGCAATCCCCTATTATATCATGCTCATGTGTGTGACATGCATTGCAGATAGCTGGAAACTGACAAAAGTTAGAACTACGTTTTGGAAACAAACAATTACTCAGAGGTTAATACTGTAGGCACCGCACTGAACAAAAATTGAAGAAATTATTCAAGACCTTTTCTTTACGTTAGCTATTGATTCCCCTGCAGCGACCCTTGTTAAAGGAATTGCAGAATTGGCAAGTCTGAAAGTGTGATTTTTTTTTTTTTTGGGTTAGGAGGTCAGAGATTTCTTTTTAGTCAATGTGCAACTAACAGTAATATTGACACCCCATCACCGTCTAACAAAGATATAACAAGAGATTCCGGAATATCACTGCACACAAATACAGCAACTGGGATCAGGTTCAATACCTCTGTAGGGTCAAGGTCTAGGTTTACATATGTTGAATAGGTTGTTGAGTGTTGGCATGTGTAAATTTACTCCAGTAAGAAGGGGAAAGGGAGTCAAAAAAGAAACTAGTTAAGACTTCACGCAGAAATAGATCTTTAAAAATACATGATTGTTTCTCGATTTCACGTTGCACAAATGCATGAACAATTTCTAGGTAACAGAATTCACCACAGAAATACAAGTAATAAAATGATGGAACATCAGTTAGGAAATGCGAAGGACACATTTATTGCACATATCAATGTTGTACAATTCTTCTGGACAATGATCCTTTTCCTGGTTCCATACAATTACTTTACAAAAGCAAGGATTTTAAAATTTCCATCCAAAGGATGGGTTTGGCTGTTCAGTTTTGAACACCAATTTTTTTAATTGGTAACAAATAAGTAGAAAGAAAAAGTCCATCATTCTTTAAATCTACTATCAATGTCATTGAAATCCTAGGACTTTATCCAAAAATGCTGAAAATTTTTCTGGGTGTCCTGGAGGAAATGGTTTCAGGGATGTGGAGTCCAATTTCTGTAACGTTTCAGAAAGTGTGCTGAAACAAGAATCACAACACAAGTTAAAAATGTGGCAAAAAAATCTGTTGTAGCAGTTTTTACTTCCTGAAACATCACTGTGATGAACTTGGCCAAGACATCGTGGCACCTTTTAACAGAGCTTACCTAATACATTGCTTACAAAGTAACTAATTTATGGTACACATTTACGCAAAGAACATTGTCTTCGTAAAACCAATGTACATTGTAACTCTTAAAAAATGTGTACACCGTGTAGATCAGTCATAATGCATCATCCAGAATCCATAGATTTTAAATAAAAGGGTGACCATGTCAACTTACGTGGAATACATTACAATAATTCACTTCCATCACTAATTCCCTGAGCTAAATAAAATCCTCTCAAAAGTCTAGGCACTATTATTGGTAGCTTTTTCCTGCAGTGATATTAATAATAACATTTGATAGATCAGTTGGAATAGATAACTAGTTCAAACAACATGGTTTCAGTGAAGCCCAGATTCCTCATCATTTTGCAGCAGAACCAGAATTCCAAATCATATGCTTTTTTTTGGAATGGGTAACCAATTTTTTTTCTAACCTTTTGCATAGTCAATAAGTTTTCTCTTTAGTTGACTGATAGAGACAGCTTGTTTTATGCAGTTGCTCACCACTTGTTCTAAGGTTTGTAAACTGGCACATATAAAACTTAGTACATAGACTTTAAGATAATTTTGCTATCTCCCTGATAACATAGTACTGCACCAAATGCAGTATTTATTTACTATGTTAAATAAACCAGAATATTTCAATCTAATGTCCTGGTTTATAATGGATTCATGTAGGAAGCTTGAGAGGTTGTATGTTATCAAATCAATTTTTTTTTAAACATTTATAATTTTCCAAACCACCACAATTCTAATGTCAATCCTCAATTATTGTAACTGAATCACTTTAATCAAAAGCATCCTTAAGAATTTCGGGTCGAGACCAATAATTGCTTAACCTGGAGTCACTGATATGCTATAGGAACCAAGTGTTTTTAAGTTAAAAGGATTTACTTCGTAATGCTGTCCTATTATCCCAAATTGACCACCCCTTTTTACAGCAATACTTCACCTTAACTGATGTACATTTCAAAGTTCCTTTATTAAACTATGCTAGTTCTTAAATTCCATTCCTGGGATGTGGACATCACTGGGTGGGCCAGTGTTTACTGCCCATCCCCAATAGCTTCAAGAGGTGAGCTGCCCATCTGTAGTCTGCCTTCTTGAACTGCTACAGTTCATCTGCTGTAAGTAGACCCACAATACCATTAGGGACCATTCCAAAATCTTGACCAGGTAACATTGAAGGTACCAGTGATACACTTCCAAATCAGGATGGTGAGTAGCTTATAGGGGAACTTGCAGGTGGTGTTAAAAATCACTCATGCATGTATGCACAACTAAGAAATCAGTACTTTAAAATATCAGTAAAGCAGACAATCTTTTAACTTCCACAGACACTCCTCTTCAGTGACGTTCACATAATAGGCCCTGTATCTTAGTTTTTGGTCAGAGTTGGCTATGCAAACTGCAGTTTAAATGAGGTGCATGGTACAAGTGTTAAAAAGAAAATATTTTAAAAAACAGTTCCACAACAGTTAACTCTTCTAGCTTTTCAGTTTTACAAATAAATAGCTACCTGCAAGTACAGTAGAGGAGGTGCCCATCAGTATGCAGCTGTTTGGCTAGTTCCAACTGGTGGTTGTTCATCAACTCTTCATTAATGACAACTATGAGTGACTTTCTTGCTTCAAGGGTCTCCAGACAACTTCCAGCACCTAGATATGTGTTGTAAAGAGAAAAATTAAGTACAGTTTTTAAAAAGTGAAAGTAAATACTTCTAACACGACTACATTGCTTTTCAGTATTCCTTTTGATGATACTGAGTAACTTGATTTTTAGTACTTTTTAAAAATTTAATTCCTGGTGTTAATGTCATTGAGGCAACTGATAGCGTCAAAAAATATTACATCTGCAAGTGGTCACTTGGGCATGTTGCTAATACTGGATCTCAGTATGGGACAAAACCCAAGTGTGTTGCTGACTCAATGCTTCAAAGGTTGGGCATTCTGCAGCGAGTAACTCCCCTCTTGACTCCCCAAAATGCTACTAACAAGGCATAAATCAGGAGTAATAACATAGTCTCCATCTGCCCACTTAAGTGCAGCTTTGACAACACTCCAAATGCTCAAAACTATAGCCTGAATAAATAATACCCCACTCATTAATGTCAACATTAACTCCCTCCACTACTGACGCATATTGCCAATAGCATGTATCTACAGATGCAATGCAGCAGGTGATCAACATTCTGACAGCATTTTCCAAATCCATGACTGCCTTCTAGAATGACAAAGGTAGCAAACACATACCTTCAATTTCCTTTCCAAGTTACATGCTGTCCTGCCTTGGATCTATTTTGCTACTCATTCAATACGCTGGGTCAAAATTCTGGAATTACCTTGGTATCAACATTGTTGGTGTTCCTGCATCCCAACAACTTTCTAACTTCTAACTTCTCAAGAACAATTAAGAATGGGCAATAAATGCTGGTCTAGCCAGCGATAGTCATATCATTGAAATTCTTATAAAAAATTTCCAAAGTACTGGATTCTAGAAGATTAGAATATGAAAGCAGGAAGATAATATGTTTTCTCTTAACAGGATAAATGTCTTAAATTATGACTGGATCTCACAGTGTAGATGTGGACAAACTGTTTCCGCATGGGAAAATTTTTTTCACTCTAAGTCGTTAGGGTTTGGAATACACTGCCTGGAAGCGTGGAGGCAGGTTCAGCTGAGACATTCAAGAGTGTTTTTGATGATTATCTGGATAAAAATAACATGCAAGAGCATGGGGCAATACAGGAGATTGGTACTGGGTAACGATGCTAGTTTAATGAGCCAGTACAGACACAATAGGCCAAATGGCCACCTTCTGCACTTCAACACTTCTGTGATTCGAATGAGTCTAGAACATGAGCATAAAAATGAGATTACACGTAACAGAGTACTTGAAGAATCTGAGGGGAATTTCTTCACACGCTGAATGAAGTTTGCTGTTCGAGCAGATAGAATTGATGCATGCAAGGGAATACATACACGACGGTGAAGGAAGAGGAGGGCAAGATTGGAAGAGGCTCAGGCAGAATATAAACACAGTCATAGATCAGTTTGGCCAACTGACTAATTTCAGTGCTGGAGATTTTATGTAATTGCCACAAGCCTCAGTAAGAGTTACATGAAAATAACAAAATTATATTTTAAATTAACAGCTTAATGATAGTTAACTTTCAATATGACAATTTTGACCCTGAACACTGCCAATTTCTCTTCTAAATGCATCTGGTGAGTTTGATGAGCTAATGCAGGTCAGGTCACAAATTCCATCTCCAGTCTGAGCTGTTAGGCAAAGTCATCCACAATTGTAGTCACAGTTTATATTTGGCTAAAGTGCAGCTGAGATAAGTAAAGGAAAATCGACCCAATTTCTGGTTCACTATCCAGGGACACTTGATTATTTTGTGTTCATGTTGGTGACAATAGAAATGACGTCAATTAAGAATGCCCCCATAGTTGAATAAGATTTCAACCATCATTGTTTTCTTTCACTTAATGGGATGTAGGTGTATTGTCCATCCCTAAAAGCCCCTGAGAAGGTGGTGGTAAGTCACTTCTGTGAACTACTGCAGTCGTATCCAGACACGTTTGTTTTTAAAAAAGGCTCTTGTTGAGATTTTCCTCAATGGCTACATTTGGTTTTTGCAGTCCCCTTTTTCACTGTCACCACCTGACTTACTTGGTAATGCAGTCACATTATAACAATAACTCTGTATTTGTCAGAGATAGTAAGAACTGCCGATGCTGGAGTCAGATAACAGTGTGGAGCTGGAGGAACACAGCAGGCCAGGCAGCGTCAGAGGAGCAGGAAAGTTGACATTTCATTTTGGGACCCTTCTTCAGAAGGGTCCCGACCCAAAATGTCAACTTTCCTGCTGCTCTGATGCTGCCTAGCCTGCTGTGTTCCTCCAGTTCTGCACTGTGTTACCTCTGTATTTGTGTTGATGTGTGATGTTTTTACACTCACTTGGAGGCAGAATTAGAAGAATTCATGAATATCTTCAATAATGATCAAACCTCTATTAAACCTAAAGCCATAACACAAGGAAAGCATTCATGTTCTAGACACTACATTATTTATAGTGGGACAAGACCACAGGCATAAGTTAAAATTTTTTTTCAAAATAACTGGCGCAAACATAAAAAGATGTTATCCTAAACACACTTTCCACTGACTGATCAAGTCATAGTTAATGCACTGCCACCACATATACCCACAAGTAGAACATTTTAGCAGATAGTTATGATCCTTCTTATTGATTTCAGATCTCAATCTCAGATTTAAATTTAATGATAGACAGAGTTCACTTAAACAACATCCACTACATTTTACCCTATCCTTAAACTAAAATTTCTGTATTTTTTTACAAGGACTTCATTACCTCTGATTTCAGATTTTCCTGCTTCTAGTTAGCAGGGTATGCTGTACCTAAATGAGCTGCCATGTTTTCGGTACTATAATCATGAGTATACTTCAGTAAGTACCTTGTTTGTAAAACATTTGGTTGTGTAAGGCACTTTATAAATAAATAAAAAAACTTTTATTTATTAAAACGCAATCAATACTTACCAGCATGACTGATAACAAGTGTAGCATTTTTAATGTCATCTGCTATTGAGTCCTTGAACCTATAAGCTTCAAGAGTAAAATTTGTTCCAACAATAGTCTTTGGTTCAACACTACCACGGCCGATCTGAAGAATGAGTTTTCTGTAGCCTAAATCTTGTAGAATCTAAGAATGAGCAATAAACAATATGAGGAGAAGGCCAATAAATCTGAACAGAGTAGGAATCAGCAACAAATCAATGTGGAATGTTGCTACATCAATTCAGCACAAATAGCTGTGCAAAGACAAGTTAAATACATTTTAAGGATTGAATTACATGCATCTGATAATTGTTTAGAAACAACTTCAGGATATTGCTGGATTAAAAGCACAAATCTTGTAGAAATCACAAGACAAGAAGGGTGCCTGAGAACCAATTGTTACTCTTATTTTTAAAATAAAATAGCATAAATAACTCAGTAAATAGTTATTTCTGGACATACCGGGGATAGTAGCATAGTAATTGTGAAACTGGACTAGTGGTAAAAAGTAATAAAATACATCAGGACCTTCACAAGATCTGACAAGCCACATAAGGAGCTATTAATGCAGATGAATTAAAGCTTGTCCAAAAGAGGAAAGCTTAAGTAGTGGCTTATAGAAAGAATGCAGGGAATACAAGAAAACAATTCCAAAATTTGGCCTCAGGTCAACTAAGGATATGGTCTTGAAATATGAAACAATTAGAATTTGACATGCTGAAGAGGGCAGAATTGGGACTAGAGGTGATAAGCAATGAAGGGACATCAAGAAAACACAGTCATAGATCAGTTTGGCCAACTGACTAATTTCAGTGCTGGAGATTTTATGTAATTGCCACAAGAATTTTGAAATCAAGCCATCATTTAACTGGGACTCGATGTCAGCCCGTGAGCACAGGGACTTTGTGTGAACATTGGTGTAGGTTCGGACACAGGTGGCAGAGCTTTGGATAACCTTGGGTAATGGATACAGTATGTGGGAGGCTAACCAGGGTTGGCTATTCCAGGTCTCCAAGCTTCACAGTTTTTTTTTGGTTTTATGTCAGACTTCAGACGTAGGAATTTACATGGGAAAACTTGATTTGATGTTATTTACTGCCCATCACGAAATGCCTTGGCAAAGGTGGTGGTACCCCTTCTCATCCCCCCCCAACTCCTCCTCCTTCCCACCATCCCCCCGAAACCCCGGGACCTGGCCCCACCTCCTACGCTCCTGATTGGTGGCCTGCCGCCTGCCTCCCGCCTCCGGATGTCATTTGTTGACGAGTCCGTCGATACTTCGCGTTCCCGGCCCCTTGAGGGGAGTGAACTCACCCGTGTCACCTTTTCCGAAGACACTTCTCGGATCAGCTCGTCGAAGCTGGTCGTACCGACTGTCACAAACACCGAGTCCATTTCTTCTTCGCCGCCCGCTGTTCGCGCTCAAGCAACTCCCACTTTCGGGGAAAGCCACTAAAGTCCAACCGCCACAGCAGCTGGCCGACCACAACAATGTCTGGAGTTTCGAGGCGGGGGGTGTGACCAAGCGAAGGCTGGCTCAGCGGGTGGCCGACCAGCAACAGCTCACTATAACAACTGACTAGTAATACAAGGGCACTGCTATAGCATGGTCTGGTTTTTAAACCTCCGTTCCACATTACTTCACAGCTTTCGTTCTGTATTGCATTTTTATTTCCAGTGTCCTCTCTCACCATTATCCACCAGGTGTTTGAAAGTTGTAATTAATACAAAGGTCACTCTCACGTGGGAGTTTGGACTCAGGAGGGGGTATTGTCATTCAAGCTACTAACAATGCAAATCCTGTCCTCTATACATGGACTTTTCGGCAGGAATTATCAAATCGTAAAAACTTCAAATGATTCAGTTTTTATGTTTGTAGTACTTTTTTTGTTAAATTTTATTCATTAACGGGATGAGGGTGTCACTGGCCAAGCAGCACTTATTGCTCATCCCTAATTGCCCAGAGGGCAGTTAGGAGTCAACCACATTACATGTAGGCCAGACCAGATAAGGATGGCGGTTTCCTTCCCTAAAGGGCATTAGTGAACCAGATGTGTTTTTCCCAACAATCGGCAACAGATTCACGATCATTAGACCCTTAGTTCCAGATAGTTATTGAATTCAAATTCCAACATTTACAGTGGCAGGATCCCCAGAACATTGTCTGGGTCTCTAGATTAACAGTCGAGCAGTAATGCCACTAAACCATTGTCTCCCCATGCCTGATTAGGAAACAATCCAGTGATTGAATCTGACAAAATGGTCTGAATGGCTATTTACCATATTCATAAGATACCTTTATTCAGTAAGCCTTGTAGGAACTTGTGCTCGATCTTTTTCATTCCACAGACAAATTTACAGTAACTGTAATTGTATAAGGAATGATACTATCCACTGGGCAAGTAAACATTCCCTTCCCCCTATTTTTATTAAAGATTAATCCTGGATTTTTAGGTACTGCAAATGGCTGGCGTTTGGAAATCTATCACCATACTTTACAACCTCCAAATTACAGAGAAGTCAGCTTCTCTGATTATTTGATGTGGACTGTGCATTCTCATTGGCATACAATGGTGCCCTACTATATTGCCCAATTGGCTCCCTGGAAAGTTGGTTTGTTTCCAGTTTACCATCACTAAATGTATCAGCTTGGACTCAATGAGAGATTCCAAGGGCAATCCATTATACTTTGTTACCACATAACCTGCCATTACACTCCCCCTGTTGTTAGTCACTAACAGTCCCCATTAACAACTCCTCACCCTCCCAGCTTGATCGTTAGCAACTCCTTTGTCTGTCCAAAGATAACAAGGTGTAGAGCTGGATGAACACAGCAGGCCGAGCAGGAAAGCTGACGTTTCGGGTCTAGACCCTTTCTTCAGAAAACATCTCCAGCATTGGCAGTTCCTGCTATCTCTCTCTCCTTTGTCTGTCCAACTGTCTTTCTCTCTCTTTGGGCTGTATCCTATCATTTACTCCCTACCCCACCTCCCTATTTTCTGCATATAAACTGACGTTTTCCCAGCCACTATCAGTTCTGAGGAAGGGTGACTGGACCCGAAACGTTAACTCTGTTCTTTCCTTCACAGATGCTGCCAGACCTGCTGAGCTTTTCCAGCAACTTTGTTTTTGTTTTTAATCCATTATACTTCCGTTCTCTCTTTCCCCCCCCCCCCCCCCCAACTAAAGATAGCCACTAGTCTGTGATGCAAGGTTGAGGTGTACTTCAGATCCTTTTTCAGCTTCATTGAAAGTATCATTTCCTGTTCTTTTCCATATACTTTACAAGCTGGAGTTGACCTGCACTGCCCTATATTTACTTTATATGGGAAGACAGCGGCGTAGTGGTATTGTTGATAGATTGATAGAGACCTGGGTAATGTTCTGGGGACCCAGGTTCAATAAAAATCCAGAGTTAAGAGTCTACTGATGACCATGAAGTTGTTGATTGTTGAGGGAAAAACCCATCTGTTTCATTAATGTCCTTCGCTGGTCTGGCCTACCTGTGACTTGGACCCACAGCAATATGGTTGACTCTTAACTGTTCTCTGGGGAATTATGAATGCATAATAAATATTGGTCTATCCAACAATGCCCACATCTGGTGAATGAGTAAAAAAAAGTTACCACCAATTAAATTATACTACTTAAAAAAACATGATATAATTGTTTTTAACCCTTCATGAGTGCTTCCAATAGTTAAGTAACAAAATACTTGGTAAAATGAGCTTAGGCTGTTTTATAACAAGTGAACATGGAAAGCAACATATATGCTCAGCCTCAGGGATAATTCAATCATATGACTAGTTATTGCAGATTAATACAAGATAATAAAAGCACCTACATTAGTGGGCTGTCTTGCTTCATGAGAACAAAATAACATTTATCATCATAATTGCCTGAGCCCAGCAAAATCTTGCCCTTAAACCTTTCTGTTTCAAAATCTAATATGTGTGCATTTCTGTTTTTTGTTATTGCTGCCTGTTGACAAAATGATTGGAGGTCGTATGCTGAACCCCCAGCATCAGTGACTTCTTAATGCAATGAACTTGATGGATTTACTGATTATCAAGTCAGGCACTCAAATTGATTATTGTCTATAATCTTTGTTGAATTGAATTAGGTTTATTGTCACGTGCTCACATGAGTATAGTGAAAATTCACAGTACAGGTGAAACCTGTCTGTGCTCACAAAATGCTGTGTGTGAACTTTCACTGACCTATTGAGTGGAGTCTAAATCCTTGCCCCAAGCACTCTTGACCACATCATGCAACATTATGAATCAATTCCACTAATGGCTGTGATGCATAAGTAATATATTATGACCTGGAAAATTCACCCTTGTTGCCAAAATAACCATCACCTTCGGCGGTCCCATAGCCAGCAGGTGCTGTTTATTCACACTATGGATCAAAAACATAGTGCAGCACTACGGATAGCTAGCATCTTCTATGGCCAGGAGGTCCTAGCAGTGCTGCATACTTGTGCTTCTGGCGAGATGGATGATAGGATGAGTAGGAGAGCCTTGGTATGTTGGTAGTGAGGTGAGTTTTGCAGAATAGCATAAGAAATTTCACATGTAACGAAAGCCCCCTTGAAACTCTCCAAAATTGACACATCTGATTTCTGGTAAAATCAAGCCTCATATTTTGATGCTGGGCAGATGGAAAGAAAAAAAACCTTGAGAGAGAAAATGATGAATGCTTCCAGACCAACCTGTATTACAGATAATTGTATGGAGAATTGAGGAGAGAAATAACTGACCAGCGTGAAGAGTCTGAAGTTTAAAGCAACCCTTGAAGTCCGCTAGGTAAGAACGATGGACAGAAAATGCACATAAAATACTGCTTTTAATATTGCTGGTTAATTTCCAGTTACACAACTTGTGGTGAATTAAAGGATGTGTTTGTTCATTTGGTTAATAAAGCATCGGATTCGTTCACCTGTGGTCTGCTCAATGGCAGGTGGAATCTCCTTTAGCTCCTTGTTTGCTGAGGTTTCATATTCAATTCTTGCCTCCACCTCATTCTATATTATGATTTTTGAATGGAGTTTGGGGTGCAGGGTTGCTGGCTTTTGTCTTTCTTTATCCATCCATGTTGAATTCAGATGGCCAACGTATTGCCAGTCACACCTCACCTGGACACAACCTCTGTCCCTAAGCTATACACATTACCATTGTCTTTGGCTTCTACATCATGAAATATGTCTTACCATCCAATCTACCACAGACCTTGCATTTTGTCTTCCTGCCGTCTCACCCTTTCTGTTGCCTTAAAATCGCTTATTTCTACCTTTCTTCTGCTTCAAAATATTAACTCTTTCTACGGCTACACCTGAGTATTTCCAGCACTTTTTGTTTTTATTTCAGATTTCCAGCATCTCAATATTTTGTTTGTATAACCAGCCCACAAAAGTTACAAACTCCTATTGAGATCAGTGAAACATTGGGTTAGTTTATTCGAGAGTTAATTGCTACTCAGCTTGGTAAACAGAATACCAGCTTTGTGTCTGGGTTCATTAACTGCTTCCAGACATTGCGACACCAGCATGTTCTGTTGCTTGATGTACATTCTAAATGCTTGCCTATGTTTTTCTATTTTTTCTCCATCATGACACAGGAATTTGCATTTTGCTAATATGTGATGGATAAGTTCTTATACTAGTTAAATTCTTACATGGTTTCTCATGCAAAGTCAGAGGATGCAATGTTTTATAAAGTTGCAAATATGAACCATCACTTCAAAATTTCATTCTGCAACGTGTTTTGAAAAAAGCTCAGGTAAAAAGAAACCTTCCTCCAACTGAATTGGTCTGGCACTGAACTGGTAGAATCCTAAAGTTGCATGTGGGATATTAGGCAAATGCTCAGACTGTTTAATAGAAATAAACAGTTGCATTTGTTTAGTGCTTTTCACAACCACCAGCTGCCTTAAAGTGCTTTGTAATCAATGCAGTTCATGTTTTTCTCTGAAGGAAACATGGCTCAGCAAATCTAGCAAACATTAAGAGATTAATGACCAGATTATACAATAGAATCCCTACAGTGTGGAAACAGGCCATTCAGCCTAATACGTCCACACGGAGTCTTCGAAGAGCATCCCACCCAGGCCCATCCCCCTACCATATCCTTGTAACTCTGCATTTCCTATGCCTAACACACCTAACTTGCACATTTCTGGACACTACAGGGTAATTTAGCATGGTCAATCCACCCAAACTGCACATCTTTGGACTGTGGAAGGAAACCAGAGCACCTGGAGGAAACCCACGCAGACACTGGGAGAACGTGCAAACTCCATACTCCGAGGGTGGAATCGAACCCAGGCCCCTTATCTGCTTTTTTTTGTGTGAGACTGTTTGAGTAATAAATATTACCCAGGACACAAGAGATAACTCCCTTCCTATTGTTCAGAATTGTACCATGGGATTTTTTATGTCTAAGCGGGAAGATGGGTCTTGGCTTAGCATCTAACCTGAAAGATGTCATCTCCAACAGTGCACTTCTCCCTTAATATTTCACTGGAACACGTGCTCAAGTCCTGGAGTGACACTTGACACTTGAACCCAAAACTTTGTGATTCAGACGTGAGGGTGCTACCAACTAAGCTGCAGCAGATATACATTGAACAGTTATGATACTGCCAATCATTGCTCTCTAATGAGAGATCTGTCGTCTGGTTGGACCACAGCGACTTTACGTTGACTGCCCCCTCTGGGAGCGGCACAGTGGCTCAGTGGTTAGCACTGCTGCCTCACAGTGCCAGAGACCTGGGTTCAATTCCGCCCTCGTCTGTGTGGAGCCTGCACATTCTCCCCATGTCTGCGTGCGTTTCCCCCAGGTGCTCTGGTTTCCTCCCACAGTCCAAAGATGTGCAGGCTAGGTGGATTGGCTGTGCTTAAATTGCCCATAGTGTTCAGGGATGTAGATTAGGTGGGTTATAGGGGATGGGTTTGGGTGGGATCTGGCTCTGAGGGTCGAAGGGCCTGTTCCACACTGTAGGGATTCTATGATCTATGTACCAGCTTATCTGTGGGCTGGATTCAATTGGAAACTGCTAACACACAATAGGGCTGAGGTCATACAAGAGAACCTTCGTCCCCACACAATCAGACTGGCTGTACTGAGCACGGCGCAATTCATGATAAGCACAAGTAACAAGATAGGTTAATATACAAGATTTACGTTAATGTTGATTTTTAAAAATTTGGTATAGATGTAACAAAAGTATTAGTTTCTCAAAGGAAGATTATTCTATTGGTTTTATAACACTGTAGACTGTTTCAAATAAATATGTTCTCTTAGTATTAATGTTTAGAATCATGTAATAGTTAAAAATGCACAAGTCTATGTTTTTATTTCTGGCCTGAATTACTAATGTGCTTATATTTAGTAAAAAAGTTAAGGTGCAAAAGTGTTTAAAAATAAGAACATTTAGTAACGAAAAGGCGTATAAAATTCAGAATTTCCATTAAAGTGTATTATAACGATCCCATCTTGTTTTCCTTGAGCAAAATGGTAACCACACCAATGTTACTGACATCAATAGCCAGTTTGAATTGCTTATCATATTACAGTGCTACTAAAACTGGTTCAGTAGTCAGTACAACTTTTAAGTTGCCAAAAGCACACTGACATTTGTTCATCCATTCATATTTCTCACCTTTCTTTAGCAAAATTGTGCTGAAATTCAGAGCAAACCTCTGAGAAAATCCACTCATGCCAGAACCATTGCATAGTTCTGCATTTGATCTCAGGCCCTGGAAAATCTTAGATTGTTCTTTCTGTTGTTGTTTTATGTGTAACTTGTTCTTGCCCCAAATAAGTAAATTTTGCTTTGGCAAATTCACTTTAAGGTAGACTTATGACCAACTGGTCCTTTGTAACCAAACAGTTTATTCAAGTGTGCCCATTTCTTTGGACAGACTCTTTCGCCCACCTCCAAAACTCACCCTCCACCTGGACCTCTCCCTCTGGACTTTTACCTGCACTCAACCTGTTTATTGAGAATTATCAACATGACATTGGTCGCTTCAATTTCTCTGAACCCCACCTCCCCTTACCCATTCCAGTCTATCTCCCCCTGAACTGACTGCACTCAGTGCTTTCAGATCCAACTCTGACTTTGTAATTGAGCTTGCTGATAAGGGTGGTGCTGTTGCTGTCTAGCGGACTGACATTTACATCGTAAAAGCTGTGCACCAGCTCTCGGATACCTCCTCCTACCTCCCCCCTGGACAATGACGCCACCATAGAACATCAGGCCAATGTGTCCACAACAGTCACTAGCCTCATTTCATCTAGTGATCTCCCCACCAGTGCGTCCACAATCAGTCTCCCGAACCAGCACAGCTCGCTTCGATGTCCTTCCTAAAATCCACAAACATGACTGTTCAGGCAGACCCATTGTTTCTGCCTGCTCCTGCCCAACAGAACTCATCTCTTCCTACTTTGACTTGATTTATTTTCTCCCCTTGTGCAGTCCCTTCCCATTTACGTCTGCAATTCCTCTGACGTTTTACGAGAGTTTCAGAATTTCCAGTTTGCAGGCTCCAGCTGCCTCCTCTTTACCATGGACGTGCAATCCCTTTACACCTCTGTCCTCCATCAGGATGATCTCAGGGCTGTCTGCTTCTTCGTAGAGAAAAGGCCCGAACCATCTCCATCTGCCATCATCCTCCTCTGACTGGCCGGCTTGTCCTCACTCTGAAAAACTTCTCTTTTAACTCTTCTCTCTTTCTTCAGGTCAAAGGAGTGGCCATGGGTGGAAGACTCCTTGTTCCAGTCCCATTATATTTAAGATGGCAGCAAAGTAAGATGGTCCAGCCGAGCTCCTCTGCTTCACCCATTCTTTTTCTTTTTCACTTTTTTTTTCCTCGAATTTTTTTTTAAACTTAGTTACATAGAGAGGAATGAAGGAGGCGAGTCCCGGGCCGGGGGCTGGTGCGGGGATGTGAAGCCTTGAGTTTTGAAACCCAGCATGGTCTGGAGGTTAGCCGCTGGCATGGACTGGGGTGAAAGCACTGTAAATTGAGTACTTTTCTTTTCATTCTCATGCTGGATTTATATTTATTCTTTCAATTTTGTACCAAATACTTAAGAATCTGTACCGAGATATCTTGTACCTAGGATGGTGTCTTAAGCAGCAACATTGCAAACTTTTCACTGCACTCGTTTAAGTGCACATAACAATAAAGCTAACTCATTCATACTATTCTGGCCCCCATCCATAACTCTTTCTCCAGTATATCAATGATATCATCGGTGCTGCTTCCCTCTCTCATCTGGAATTGGAAAAGTTTGTCAATTTCACTTCCAATTTCCAACCCTCTCTCACCTTCACCTGGTCCATCTCTGACTTCTCCCTCCGCTTCCCTTCCTCGACATTTCTATTTCCATTTCTGGGGATAGGCCTACCATCAATATTCACTACAGATCAACCAACTCCCACATTTACCTTGACTAGACCTAGAACATAGAACAGTACAGCACAATACAGGCCCTTCGGCCCATGATGTTGTGCTGAACTTTTACCCTAATCCTAAGGTCTATCTAACCTCCACCCCTACCTTATGCTATCATCCATATGCCTATCTAATAGCCACTTAAATGCCCCTGATGAGGCCAACTCCACTACCCTCTCTGGCAATGCATTCCACGTCCCGACCACTCTCTGAGTAAAGAACCTACCTCTGATGTCTCCCCTATATCTACTTCCACTCATTTTAAAACTATGCCCCCTCTTAATAGCTACCTCCACCGTAGGAAAAAATCTCTGGCTGTCCACTCTATCTATACCTCTCATCATTTTGTATATCTCTATCAAGTCACCTCTCATCCTTCGTTGTTCTAAAGAGAGAAGCCCGAGCTCTCTCAGCCTTTCCTCGTAAGACCTTCCCTCCATTCCAGGCAACATCCTGGTAAATCTCCTTTGCACCTTTTCCAATGCTTCCACATCTTTCCTGTAATGAGGTGACCAGAACTGGACACAATACTCCAGATGTGGCCGAACCAGGCTTTCGTTTAGCTGGAGCATAACTTCACGGCTCTTGAACTCAGTCCCTCTATTAATGAAAGGTAACACACCATATGCCTTCTTAACAACTCTATCCACCTGGGTGGCAGCTTTCAGGGAACTGTGGACATGAAGCCAAGAACCCTCTGCTCCTCCACACTGCCATGAATCTTTCTGTTAACCCTGTATTCTGCTTTCAAGTTTGTCCTTCCAAAATGAATCGCCTCACACTTTTCAGGGTTAAACTCCATCTGCCACTTCTCAGCCCAGCTCTGCATCCTATCAATGTCCCTTTGTAACCTAGAACAGCCCTCCGCACTATCCACAACTCGACCCACCTTCATATCGTCCGCGAACTTACTAATTCACCCTTCCACTCCTTCATCCAAATCATTTACAAAAATCACAAATAGGAGAGGACCCAGAACAGATCCTTGTGGTACACCACTCGTAACTGAGCACCATGTTGAATATTTTCCGTCCACTACCACCCTTTGTCTTCTAAGGGTCAGCCAATTCTGAATCCAATCTGCCACATTCTCCCCCTATCCCATGCCTCCTTACCTTCTGCATGAGCCTACCGTGGAGAACCTTATCAAACGCCTTACTTAAATCCATGTATACCAAATCCACTGCTCTACCTTCATCCACGTGTTTGGTCACCTCTTCAAAGAATTCAATAAGGTTTGTGAGGCATGATCTACCCCTCACAAATCCATGCTGACTATCACGAATCAAACTGTGCCTTTCCAAGTGATCATAAATCCTGTCTCTCAGAGCCCTTTCCGATAATTTGCCCACCACTGACGTAAGACTAACTGGCCTGTAATTTCCGGGGTTATCCCTATTCCCTTTTTTGAACAAGGGAATGATGTTTGCCTCCCTCCAATCTTCCGGCCCTATACCCATGGACAGTGAGGATGAAAAGATCATCGCCAAAGGCCCTGTGATCTCTTCCCTCGGTTCCCATAGAATCCTTGGATAAATCCCATCAGGCTCCGGGGACTTATCTATCTTCAAGTTCCTCAAAATTCCTAGTGCATCTTCCTTACTAACGTCGACCTCCTCTAGCCTACCAGCCTGTTTCATACTGTCCTCCTCTACAACTAGGTCCCTCTCAGTTGTGAATACCGAGGAAAAGTATTCATTAAGGACCTCTCCTATCTCTTTAGGCTCCGTGCACAAATTCCCTTTACAATCCTTGATTGGCCCTACCCTTTCTCTGGTCATTCTCTTATTCCTCACGTACGTGTAAAAAGCCTTGGAGTTTTCCTTGATCCTATCTGCCAAGGTTTTCTCATGCCCCCTTATAGCTCTCCTAAGCCCTTTCTTCAGCTCCTTCCTGGATAACTTGTATCCCTCTAGAGCCTTTTCCATTCCTTGTTTCCTAAACCTTACATAAGCATCCTTCTTCCTCTTAACCAGTCGTTCAACCTCTCTTGAGAACCAAGGCTCTGTCACTCGACTGCATCTTCCCTGCCTGCTAGGGACAAACATATCGAGCACGTGCAGTATGCATTCCTTAAACAATCTCCACATTTCAGTAGTGCTCTTCCCTGACAGCATCTGTTCCCATTTTATGTTACCCAGTTCTTGCCTAACAGAATTGTAATTACCCTTCACCCAATTATAAACCTTACCCTGCTGTATGCACCGATCCTTTTCCATGACTATTGTAAAAGTAACAGAGTTATGATCGCTACCGCCAAAATGCTCTCCTACCGACAGGTCTAACACTTGGCCCAGTTTATTGCCAAGCACCAAATCCAATGTGGCCTCTCCTCGTGTTGGTCTATCTACATACTGTGTCAGGAATGCTTCCTGAACACACTGGACAAAATCCGCTCTATCTAAACTATTACAACTAAAAAATTTCCAATCAATATTTGGAAAGTTGAAGTCCCCCATGACTACAACCCTGTGACTTCTGCACCTTTCCAGTATCTGCCTCCCAATCTGCTCCTCCATTTCTCTGCAACTGTTAGGGGGTCTGTTTTTAAAAAAAAAAAACCCAACCAAGTGACTGCTCCTTTCTTGTTCCTGACCTCAACCCAAACTGACTCTGTAGACATATCATTCTCGAACTGCCTTTCAGTAGCTGCTATACTAGCCCTGACTAGCAATGCCACTCCCCCACCTCTTTTTCCACCCTCCCTATTTCTTTTAAAGCATCTAAATCCCAGAACTTCCAACAACCATTCCTGTCCCTGAGTTACCCAAGTTTCTGTAATGGCCACAACATCGTAGTTCCAAGTACTGACCCATGCGCTAAGCTCATCCGCCTTATTTCCGATACTTCTAGCATTGAAGTATACACACCTCAAACCATCTCTGTGTCCACAATTATGCTCCATCGATCGCATTTCTTTATTAACAACCTCACTCCCTGTTGTGTCTGTTGGAAGGCTGAATATCACATCCTTTGAATACATCCTCACACCCTGCTTCCTGTAGAGACTCTATTCCATTCTCCATCACCATCGCATCTTCTGATATGCCAACTTTGACAAGGGTGTCTCCAAAATGTCCACCTTCTTCCTTCATCAAGAATTCCCTGGCACCATAGCTGACAGGGCATTCAGCCGAGTCCAGGCCATCTCCCGCACATCAGTCCTCACCCACTGTCTTCCCTTCCACAACAGTGATAGGGTCACTCTTGTCCTCATCTACCATCCCACCAGCATCCACATCCAGAGGATCATTAAACACAATTTCTGCCACCTCCAGCTGGATGCCACCACCAAACACATATTCCTCTCCCCTCCATTATGAGCCATTCACAAGGACCGCTCCCCCCTAGGACACACTGATCCTCTCCTCCTTCACTTCCAACAAGACCCCACACCCCCGTGGCACCTTCCCCTACAACTGCATAAGGTGTAACACCTGCCCATTTACCTCCTCCCTCCTAAGTATCCAATGGCACAAACATACCTTCCTGATGAAGCAGTACTTTAACTGCACTTGCCACGATCCAGTCTACTGCATTTGCTGCTTACAATTTGTCTACTCTACACTGGGGAAACAAAGCATAGACTGGGTGACCGCGTCGCAGAACACCTATGTTCTGTCCGCAATAAAAAGATCCTGAACTTCCTATGCCTGCCACTTCAAAACATCACCCTGTTCCCTGGCCAACATCTCTGTCACAAGCTTGCTGCAGTGTTCCAGCAAAGCTCAGCACAACCTAGAACAGCATCTCATTTTCCACTTGGGGACCCTGCAGCCTTCAGGTCTCAATATCGAGTTCAACAATTTTAGGGCATGAGCACCTTCCCCACACTTTGCCCCAACCCACACTGCAGGCCTTGTTATCACATGGTCTGTTATTACACACAACCCATTGTTAGCCAGTAATAGTCCCCATTAGCAACTATTCATTTTCCTAGGCTGAGTGTTATCCACTCCCTTGTCCAACTGCTGTTTTCTCTCTTTGGGCTCTATCTCCACCTATCATTTACTCATTACCCTCTTCCACTACCCTATCTCTGCATAAAAAGCAACCTTTTCCTAGCTACCATCAGTTTTGGAGAATGGTCACTGGACCCAAAATGTTAACTCTGATTTCTCTCTCCACAGATGCTGCCAGACCTGCTGAATTTTTTCCAGCAATTTCTGTCCTTGTTTCAGTTTGTTCAAGTGTTAAGTGTTCTTTCCACATTTAGCTGAATGCAGCAAAATCATTGAGGTATATAATACAGTTGCGTAATCCATTGACCTTGTTCGTTAATTAGTAAAAAGTTGCTGGTGCCTTTTTCATTACATATGATATTGAAAGAAAGGCCACATTGAAAGAATCCATTTTGTGTTCCAAAAGCTCACATTTCTTTTGCTGAGACAGTCAATAGAACCTTCAAAAACTTTTTAACAAACTAATTTTGATAGCAAAGTTTGTATGCCCAATTCTCACCACAATCCCCCAGTCATGAAATTGGATATGAATCAGTGTTTGTTATTACATTGACTTTGTGATATTTGATACACAATCATTATGACCTGTCTGGTTTTTGCCATCACATTTGGGGAGCTCAAGCTGCTATTACTTGGTTCAATAATGTCATTGGCTATTATGAGCTTAATCTCTTCCCTCAGTTGAGCTAATGTCTCTGGGTTGAGTCTGTGGGGATGTTGATTGATGTGTAACTCATACCTACAATAGCAACAACAACATCAAAGATGTTCTTCTGGTCTATTTACACATTTCAATTTGAGTCCATAATGGCTTTTGAAAGTTACTTTAATAGTATTTTGAGGGAATAGCATAATATTCCATTTTACCATTAAAGTGCCTCTTAATTGTGTTTGATTTGATTTATTATTGTTACACGTACCGAGATACAGTGAAAAGTATTGTGTTGCATGCTAACCAGATAAATCATACCTTACATAAGTACAAGGTGGTAATAGAACAGAATGCAGAATAAGGTGTTACAGCTACAGAGAAGGTGCAAAGATGATCAACTCTAATATGAGAGGGGTCCGTACACAAGTCTGACAACAGCGGGAAAGAAGCTGTCTTAAATCTGTTGGTACGTGTTTTCAAACCTTTTGTATCTTCTACCCAATGGAAGAGGGTGGAAGAGAGTATAACCGGGGTGGGAGGAGTCTTTGATGATGTTGGCTGCTTTCTTGAGGCATTGGGAAGTGTAGACGGTATCAATGGAAGGAAGGCTGGTTTTTGTGGTGGACTGGACTGCATTCACAACTCTTTGTAATGTCTTGCAGTCTTGGGAAGGTCAGGAAATTATAGCTTCGTAGACAGAAAGAATATATCCAAGGTAATAAAATTAAGATAGTACACAGAGTCCGGCTGCAAATACGCTGCTGCAGTTTTTTGTAGAGAGACAGCTGGATAAGGACACTCTTGGGTATGCGGTTAGAATTCTAAACCTAGCTGATTAAAAGTCTGAGATCCATTACAAATAGATTTACATTAGTTAAGGTTCCCAGATACCCATAATTGTACATTCAAAATCTACATGTAATATATATAATTTTCTTTTAAGATCACACAATAAGAATTAGAGATTCCACTAATCTCCTATGGACAGACAACCTTAAACAGTAATGAAAGGTCCCACACTGCTTACAGGGAGAATTGAATCACAGATGCAGAAATCAGCAGAGATTGGAATGTGGATTGAATAAGATGCACTGTAAAAGACCCAAGATTAGAGATACGGAGTTTGGTAAACATCATGGAAGATCGAGGGTTGCCGATAGAGTTGCCTATCTTTGACCATACTGTCACAAGATTAATTTGATTGCATATGTACGTAATTAATTAATAATGATTGGTCTGTAATTGCTAAAGTATAAATGTATAAAAATGTTTGTCTTCCCTTTGTTCAGCGAAGAAGCATCTATACCCCCAGAGGTTTCTTCCCACTGGTGTAACATCACTTAACCTCGTTGATGCTGGAAGTAGACTCTGGGTATTGAGTAATTTGTTTAGTCATTCCACCCCCAACACTGCCAACCAAAATGAACCCTAGAGTTCGCTTGAGCTTATGGACAAAGTTATTAACTGAAGTTGTTCAAACGGTAATAACAGCCCACTCACAAAATGGATACATGGATTTGACTTTGATGCAGGATGATGAATCAACACAAGGTTAGAAGCAATGTTTCAATCCTTTGTCTTTCACAGAGGAATTATCGGTACCAGTTATGGAGGTAATGCTAAATAAGGAGCAATCCTCCATTAACACGATTGAGGATGTGAAAATGTGTAGTTCACCAGGAGACAAACATCGAGAGTGAGTGACGATGTCCAACCTAATCAACAAGTTGAAGTAAAGAGTATACATGGCTCCTCAAAACAAATATTTCAGCAGATTGAGAGTGAAGAATTGCTTGAACAAAGTGGAGCTGGGCTGCATATGACTCTGTGCAAACCACACCTATGCCCAGAGAGTCAGAAAAAAATAAATTACCTTATCTGAAAATCTAGGATATTAGAAAGAAGAACTTGCCAGGTCTGAAAATCCAGGATACTGCAAAGAAGAATGTACCCGTCCTCCATGAGATTAAAGGTTGTCTTAATCAAGGTTATGAAATGACTACTTTATTTAGTACAGAAGAGTTCCAGTCCAAAGGGAATTCAGAAGACTAAGCCTCCCCTCGGTAAGGTAAAAGACCAATTATCAAGTTAAGTGGCAATGACATCTTTCATGAAGGACACCTGTGAGTTAAAAGATCCTCCAGCAGAGAAATGACTCCCAGACAATTCTGACAAAAAAAAACTATCAATCATCTGGGTAAGAAGAGAACACATTCTGAAAGAATTATTGATTGTCTAGACTGCTTGAGTTTATAAGTCAAAGACTTGGAATAGGGTTGGAGAGAAGCTCAATAGAGCAGTGGTAAATGTAAATGTAGTTATGAACTGCATGTATAAATATTAACTATTGGAAAATGACACTTCTGAGAAAATGTTGTATAAGGCAAGTTTTTGAAAGAATTAAGGTTGATGCTGTATTAAACTCCACGTACTTTGATGAATTAACACTGTCATTAGGAGGAGAAGAAGCAGTGTAACAAGAAGTCCCAATGGAAAAACTGACTTCCAATAGTCAATTGTAATTATGATCCATTAGTCAGTGCACCCTCCAGTTATTAGTATGATGCAATAATCTATATATTGTTGTGTAAGACTTGTGTAAGTTCTTGTGAAGACTCAATAGAGGATTGTCCGCTACCACTGCTACCTGGATAGACTCTTGGACTCGGCATAGAAAAAAGGATTTATGGTAGCACTGTTCCCCAACTAGAAGCCACTGGTGGTTGGTACGCAACACCATAACACCTGCAAGTCTCAACTCTAAATGTGAGCTATTGGAAATTGCTGTGGCCTCAGCATAATAACATTGATGAAGTTACTGAAATACACATAAATAACTTTATGAAACCATTGTGAAAAAAGCATATTTTATTTATATTTTTAATGTGCTGGAAGCCAAATTTGTAGTCAAGATTGCTGAATTTGATTGTTGGGTTGCACATTTTTGGTGATTTGCAGACTTGGTGTTTGATCTATTCTTATTTAAAATCATTATTTAAAGGGATGACAGTAGATAGACAATGGCAAAAATTTAAAGAGGGTGTGGACAAACTGCAAATATATTCATTTTTAGTCTGACATAAAAATAAAACTTTGAAATGTGGTCAGATCATGGCTAACAAGGAGATTATGGGTAGCATTAAATCCAATTTAGATTCCAGCAAGAGGAGACAGAGACTGATTAAGAGGGGAAAATGGAGTATGAGAGTAAGCTTGCAGGGAACATATAAACTGATATAAAAGCTTTTATAGGTATGTGAAGAGAAAAAGATTAGTAAAGAAGAATATAGCCCCCTACAATCAGAAAGAGAATAATTTATAATGGAGAACAAAGAGATTACAAATGAATTAAATACATACTTTGTACCAGTTCTGAGGAAGGGTCACCGGACCCGAAGTTAACTGTTTTTTACTTCACAGATGCTGCCAGATCTGCTGAACTTTTCCAGCAATTTGTTTTTGTTCCTAAATACATACTTTATTCTTCGGGGTCTGGAGAAGGGTCCCGACCCGAAACGTCAACTTTCCTGCTCCTCTGATGCTGCCTGGCCTGTTGTGTTCCTCCAGTTCCACACTGTGTTATCTCTGACTCCAGCATTGGCAGTTCTTATTATCTCTAGTGTTTGTATTGTTCATTTTTAAAGCTGTGAGGGGGACTAGGAATCATTTGAGTAAAGGAAACTCTCCTTGAAAATGCCAGGAGCAGACAGAGTCCAGATGCCACAGCCAGAGTTTTATTTCTATTCATACACCACAAGCTGTCACAACACTGATATCCTGTTCCCCCTATAAATATACCCAGTTCAATTCTCACCTAATTATCCCTTAGTTAACATCATCTGTATCCTAGTTCCATTTATTCTTAGGCTTCCCTGCCAGATGATAATTCAATGTAGTCGTGCCTCATGGGGGCTGCTTATGATGGTAGTGACACTCATCCATAAATACTCCTTTTCACTTTCTATTATTCTCTGCTTTGTCTTTTGTGCTAACATTTTAAAGTTTTTACCCTTTGCCCATAGGGATTTGTAACATGCAAATACCGAAAGTAAATGCAGGAATAAGCTATTCAGGCATTTCAGCCTGCTTCACCAATCAATATGATCATGTCAAATCATTGAACTCAGTACCCTCTTACCACTCTTCTCCCCCCCCCCCCCCCCACCCTTTGATCCCTTTAGCCCTATTTAACTCCTTCTTGAAAACATTCAATGTTTTGGTCTCAACCACTTTCTGGCAGAGATCTTCACATGCTCATCATTCCCTGGGTGAAGAAGTTTCTCCTCATCTCAGTCCTAAATGGCCTACATCATATAGTCATAGAGATGTACAGCACGGAAACGGACCCTTCAGTCCAACTTGTCTATGCCAACCAGATATCCTAAGTAAATCCAGTCTCATTTGCCAGCATTCAGCCCATATCCCTTTTTAAACCCTTCCTATTCATATACCCATCCAGATGCCTTTTAAGTATTGTAATTGTACCAGCCTCCACCGCTTCCCCGGCAGCTCATTACACGCACGCAACACCTTCTGCGTGAAAAAGTTGCCCCTTAGGTCCCTTTTCAAACTTTCATTTCTCACCTTAAACCTATGCCCTCTATTTTTGGACTCCCCCACCTGTGGAAAAGACATTGTCTGTTTACCCTATCCATGCCCCTCATGATTTTATAAACCTCTATAAGATCACCTGTCAGCCTCGGACGGTCCAGGGAAAATAGCCCTAGTCTATTCAGCCTTTCGCCATAGCTCTAACCCTCGCAAAATTCTTGTAAATCTTTTCTGAGCCCTTTCAAGTTTCACAACATCCTTCCTATAGCAGGGAGACCAGAATTGCATGCAGTATTCCAATAGTGGCCTAACTAATGTCTTGCACAACATGACCTCCCAACTCCTATAATCCATGCAGCACTCCTTCTTCTCTAAGGACTCTGACACAGCCCAGTGTGACTCATCTTTACGTTGTTTCTCAATGGCATTGTTTTTCCTGTGGCTCTTACCAGCTTTCAGCTGATAGTATTCTTCCGGATTGCCACTTTTACCCTGTTCCTGCCCTCCTTACTTATGGACTTTCAGCTGCTGACTAGCTGTTCGAGTCTTCTGAAGGTGGTTTATTTACTTTTCTTCTAAAAATGTTCAATTTCCTGGGTGAAATAGCTGTTTTCCATTATTGCTTCCTTGATCCCAGTTTTTTTTCCCTAATGATTCCCACTGCTGATCACCATGTTGTATGTTGTGGTACAAACCACTGGCATCTTATGGTTGGTGTAGAGTGCTGCCACCAATCCTTTTTTTTTAATGCTGAGTTTTTATACCATTAGATTAGCCTTTTTAATTCCAGATTCTTGTTGAATTCAAATTTCACCTTCTACCATGGTGGGATTTGAATCCATGCCCGCAGAACATTAACCTAAAATTCTGGATTACTAATCCAGTGTCGTCATCACTACACCACTTCCTCCTCCAATTAGCAGTGGTAGCGAATAAAACGCTTTTGACTCTTAATGAGGAGAAGTCTACCTCATGCCAGACTGTTTCTTATGGCTGAGATAGTAGGAACTGCAGATGCTGGAGAATCCGAGAC
>NC_063345.1:22699830-22738769 GCF_021869965.1 Rhincodon typus | reverse complement strand
TATGCATGGTGTACAATACATTTCTAGTTGGTAACACATAAGCCATCAAAGGTCAAGAACTGTGCAATCAGGAAGTTTGATATTAATATTCCAAATTAATGATGCTACACTAAGCAGAAGCTGACAGCATACTAATATGAAATGAGAACTAATCTACATTACCACTAAACATGCTACTTTTTTTGAGAAGAGTAATTCTCTTCAATGTTTACTATATCTACTCTTTGAAAGAAACTCTCCCATTCAAATTCTAATTAGCACTCCAGAAACTATTTCTCTCATACTGTTTTTTTTTAAATCATGACCCCAGAAAGCTTAACAAGATAATCATTAAACTCCTTCAAACACACAAAATCAAAACCCACATGCTAATAGTTCAAAACCTAACTGCTAAAATAAATAATTAATAAATTATTTATATATATAAATATAAAGTGTGTGTGTGTATATAAAAATAAAGATCACGTATCTAACATCACAAATTTCCCTTACAATAAATGATGACATTCTATTCGTGTGATGGTATTCTGCCTTTAAGAGAGATTTGTTCTGTGCTGTTTCTCTTGCAGAAAGGCGTTGTCACAATGTCTGCTTCAGACAAGCAATTGATAAATAGCTTTGAGCTCCCTGAGTGTTCTTTTTAAATTAGATAAAAGAAGTGGACTTAGGCTCACACAGACCCAGGGTCTTAGTTTCGTTTTCAGTTGGGATTTGGAGTTGGCTGTTGAAACTGATATATATATCTCTCTCTATACTGCAGCAAAAAGATAGTGTTTGCTCTCTGCTGCTAGATTGTTTCTTTTGGAATCCTTTCTCCTGGATTGGATAGGAGATAGCACATGAGGAGAACCTGTTTTGCTGAAATGCCTTTGCTAAAGGTGTGTTTATGGGATGCAGCTGTATTGGAACTGTTGATGATTAGTAATTAAACAGTATATTATTTTATTAAATATTTCAATAGAGTTATACCAACTTTTTTTTTGTATTTTACAAGTGTGTTTTGCTTTAAGCTTACTAGCAGACCAATTGAATCACATCTAGAATACAGCACTTGCCTTTAAATAAAATAAAAAAAATTAGAGTCTAGGCTATCTCCCTGATAAATTTTATGGGGGTTTGGTCTGGTCCATAACATTGACATTCCTAATTCATTGATGACCCTGCATGCTACCTTTTCTATTTTATGGATTAGGACAGTCAGATCTATTTTCATCTCAGCTCTCCAAATTCTCATTGTAATTAATATGTTTCTTTTTTTTATTTTTCCTGCCAAAGTGGACAATTTTATATTTTTGTCCATTTGTCAGATCTTTTTTCACTCACTTAATCTTTCTAAATCGCTATAGAGCATATTTTTGTCCCCTTCACATTTTGCTTTCCTACTTATTTATTTATCATCAGCACTTTAACTACCACACCTTCAGTCCATTCCCCACTTATATAAATTGTAATATGTTGAGATCCCAGCACTGATCCTGTGGCATATAGCTTGTTGCATTTTGCCAACTAGGGAAAAGACCCACTTATTGCCTACTCTCTCTTTTCTGAGTTAGTCGATCTTTTCTCCAGCCAAGATATTACCCCCTATGTTATAGGATGTTATAATCTGCAATAAAGTTTGATGTAGTGCTTTATCAAATGCCTTCTGGAATTTGAAGAACAGTACATCCACCTATTCCCCTTTATCGGGAGGATATATTACTTTTTCAAAGAACTCCACTCCATTTTTTTAAGCATGCATTTCTTTTCACAAAATCTTATTGCCTTCACCTAATTGGCTTGAACGTCTCTAAGTGTTTCAAATTTTTAATAATAGCTTCTAACATTTTCCCTATGACACATCTTAAGCTAACTAGCCTATAGTTTCCTGCTTTTTATCTCCATCCCTCTTTTTGAATAAAGGTATTACAAGAGCTATTCACAAATCTAGCAGGGAGTTTACTGAATCAAGGGAACTTTGGAAAATTAAAATCAATGCATCAAATATCTCCGGAGCCATTTCTTTTAATATCCTAGGGTGAAGTTTCAGGACCCAAAGGCTTGTCAGCCTGCTGGTCCAGTAACTTATTCAATACCAATTCCCTGGTGATAGTAATTTTCTTGAGTTCCTCCATTCCTTACATTTGCTGATATAAAGCTATTTCTTAGATTTCACTTGTATCATCCAAGTGAAGACTAATGCAAACTACCTGTTCAATTCACCTGCCATCTCCTTATTTTTCATTACCATTTCCCCAGATCCACTCTCTATGGGATCAAAGCTGACTTTGTTAATGAGTTTCTTTTTTTAAAAAAAATCTTTTTATATTTCTACACAGCTTTATATCAATCTAATTTTTTTTATCCTTCTTATTAAAGTTTTAGTCATTCCTTTATTGATTTTATATTCAGTCCAGTCCTTTTGAACTATTACCCATCCTTGTGCAATTATATGCTTTGTCCTTAAGTTTGATACCATCTTAATTATTTTCGTTAACCATGGATACTGGGTCCTCCCCTTTGGAATTTTTCTTTCTTGTTGGAATGTATCTATTCTGCGTATTCTGAAATATCTCCTTAAATGTCTGCCACTGCCTCAGTAATGACCTATGTGTTAAGCTAATTTGCCTGTTCATATTATCTAGTTATGTTTTCGTGCCTTCGTAATTATCCTTTCAGTTATAAACATTAGTCCTGCACCAAAATATTAGCCTTTCCCTCAAATAGAATGTTAAATTCAATCATATTATGGTTGCTACTTCCAAGGCTCTCCTTCACTACATGGTCATTGTTTCACAATACTAGGTATACACACTCTCTCTGATTATGCTAATGAATGTGCTGTTCTACAAAACCATTCCCAAAACATTCTGTGAACTCCTCATCTAGACTACTCTTGCCTTTGGATTTTTCACCATGATTATCGGCATATCCTTCTGACAAGCTCCTTTTGTTTCTTACTCTGTACTCCATTCTACCATGTGGTTGGGCGGTGAGGGAGGTGGGGAACTGTCATATTATTTTCTTTAAAATTCTGAATGCAAGGTTTAAGCAATATTACATGTTTTAGATTCAACAAAAGTATTATCTTGGGTGTAGCATTGTCAGGTACTTTAGTGACCAAGTAATCAATATAACCTGTCATCTCTCTATCTACCACACATACTTAACGACCTCTGTCAAATCGAATTGTACTTCCAAATCAGCTGTTATAAAGCATCTTTTAAAATCCTATTTTATCTGACTTTAAGTCCTTTTCAGTTTAAATTAGATGTTGAAGGTCTCCTATAAAGTCCAAAATGTACAATCACAGAAAGTTCAGTTTTTTTTCTTCTGTGTATGACCAAAACTGACTCATTAAATAATTGACTATTAAATAATCAGTTGACCAATTTTTCACAAAGCTGTTGCATGTTCTCTATTTCCGTAAACTGTGACATAATGTGGAAGTGAAGAAACGGATTTCTCATGAGATTGATGATGATCATGTGGCCAGAACAAGTGAAAGCAATTGCCTTAGAATATCATTAACCAATTCTATGCTACTACTTCAGTAAATAGGAAAGTGGCAATTCCACTTTTTGAGCTTTTACACACGGGGACCAGTTTTCCAAATTTTTCTCCAGTTGGAATCACATCTGGCATGATGCTCATTGTTACATAGAAAGAATTTTTCATGTTTCACACCTCTTTCTAGCATCTCGATCCAGAACTAATAATTATTGCTCTTGAGTATTATTATGGACCTATTATTATACAGAGCCAGAATGAGGAAACTATTGCCAGGTTAAGTTCTGAATGTTATGTTCCTCTTGATTAAAACAAAATTGAAAGCTTTGACAGACATGCAAACTGAAACTGCTTTACTGCTCATCTAATGTATAAATCTAAGTACAAGGTGATTCTTAATTTTATAATTCACCATCTTTCATCATTGCTTTTACAAGAGATACTGATGGATTCAGGGATAATGTCCTTTACTACATCAGATTTGATGTAGATATAATAGGAACATGGGAGCTCAAGTCCTTAGTTACCTTGCTACCATTTCCTCTACATCTCTCCAATTAATGGCCTTGTATGGTACTTTATGTAAATTATTCAGAGTTTAACAAGGTTGATTTTACACAGATTTAATTGGGTAGATTTTAATGCCCAAACTCCCTCTCACTCTAGTTTGTTTTGGGGTGCTACATGATCAGGCAGGAGAGCAGAAGGTGGAAGTGCTTCAACCCTCTAGCCTCCCTCTGATTGCCTGGAGTGAGAAGACTTGCAAGGGCTACAGCTAATTGACCTCTATCCCAATGCCACTGGTGCTTAACCCATGGGAGGTGAAGAACTTAGAAACATGGAAACATATAAGAACTGGAGTGGGCTATTCAACCATTTAAGCCTGCTCTGCCATTCAATATGATCCTGGTGATCATTCTACTCAGTACTCAGTTCCTGCTTTCTCCCTATACCTTTTGATCCCTTTAGCCCTAAGAACTGTATCAATCTGCTTCTTGAAAACATTCAGTGTTTGGTCATAAAATACTTTTTGTGCAGAGAATTCTTCAGACTCGCTACTCTGTCCAGGTGAAGAATTGATTCCTCATTTCAGTCCTAAATGGCCTTCCTTTATCCTTCAACTGTTAGCCCTGGCTGCAGACTCCTTGGTCATCGGGAGCATTTTTCCTGTGTTTACTTTGTCTAGTCCTGTTAGATTTTTGCTGGTTTTTATGAAGTCCTCCTTCATTCTTCGAAACTCCAGCGAATATGGATGTAACTGATCCAGTGTCTCTTCATACTTGACTTGCAGAGAAATCGCCAGCAAACCATTTCTACTTTTCAGTGACCTACAGTGGGCTCCCTCATTCTTTGCTCTTTGTGCCCAATGGAGAGACACAGCATTGAGGAGGGGGCCCTGAGGAAGTTACCTCAATGCCCAGGCCTCTGATTCTCCCCCACACCCACTTCCTGTAACCATCATCCAGCCCACACTCATCCCTTTCCAGGGGTTCAAAGATGACCCCTGTTGAAGGCTCCACTGTAATACCGGCAGTGGCTGCTTCTCTTGGCGTCACTGTTGGTTCTGCAGAGCTGCCAGCCTTTCTGTCCTAGCGGCAGCTTAAAATGATGGGAGGCTCAATGCTGCCCAGATAAGTGCCTGATTGGAATTTAGGACCATCAGCCCTTCTAGAGAAAAGTGATGTCGGCCTCCCAATAGTTCTCCTTCATATTGGGATGTTATTTTAAGGTTGTACACGACATTGATGAGGCCCCTTCTGGAATACTGTGTCCAGTTCTGGTCTCCCCTTTTATAGGAAGGATATTATTAATCTGGAGAGGGTTCAGAAGAGATTTACTAGGATGTTGCCAGGAATGGAAGGTTTGAGTCATAAGGAAAGACTGGGACTTTTTTCACTGTAGCATAGGAGATTGAGGGGTGTCCTTTTACGGAGGTTTATAAAATCATAAAGGGTGTAGATAGTGAATGGCAAGTGTCTTTTACCTAGGGTGGGGGATTTCAAGACTGGAGACATTTTTAAGATGAAGGGAGAAATATTTTAAAAAGACATTAGGGTAATTTTTTTTTTACACAGTGGTTTGTGTGTGGAAAGAACTTCCAGAGGAAATGGTAGATGCAGGTTCAGTTACGACGTTTAAAAGACATTTAGATAAATACGTGAATAAGAAATGTTTGGAGGGATATGGGCCAAGCACAGGGAGGTGGGCCTAGTTTAGTTTGGGATTATGGTCAGCATGGACTGGTTGGACTGAAGGGTGCTGAGTGGGACCCTGGTCACCCATATTAACTCCCAATCACAGTTTTGAAAACAAGGTTTACCTTTTAACATGTGGATTCCCTTTGTGTAAGTTGAAGCAGAAGATAACTGAGAACGAAGCAGAAGATAACTGAGAACTAACCAGCCACCCAACACACTGAAAGTGTTCTAGTTAATGTGTTATCATTTCTAGACGCCTCTGTCTAGTTAAGAAAGTTAGACAAAATTTTCCTTTTGTTGATGGCTGCTTGTGAAATGTGAAGTGGCGTTTATCAGTCTAAACCTATCTACATTTTATGATTGCCTTCAGGCAAGTGCTAAATGCAGGACACTTCACTGTGACAGGGCTGAGATATGGAATGGAGGCATTTCAAGCAATGCCAGATGGTGCGTTTTTGTCCTTGTCTGAATAGAGCTTTATACTTAAAAAGCAGTTGAAGATTCCTGATGATCACCCTTTGAGAGACCAATTCTACTCCTATCCCTAGTTACTGACATCATGTGTTAGTAGCTGATCAACGCAAGATACCTTGGGTTTGGATATTAACGAATAAGTTTGTTTCAATTTTGAATAATTGCTAAATACTTTCTTTTACCCTGTCCATTTCTTTATGTTAAATGCCAGATTTTTTTAAGTGCTGAGTGTATTAGTTACTCAACACACCCAAATGTATTGCTTAGATGGAAAATCACAGTCTGCAAATTGGAAACTGAGCTCAGGGTTGAACATGACACTAAAGCACCAAACAGAATACTTCAGCTGAAGACATTGGCATGCAAATATGCGACCATCCTACTTTAAACCAACCTAATGTTGTATGAACAAAATAATAAGTTAACAAGGTTGAATAATTTTTTAAATATCAATTTTTGTCTTTTCACATTTTCATTTTAATTAATTCTCTAACTACAAGTACAAATCAAATATTTTTGACTTTATGAACCCTGACTTCAATAGATTACAAGATGACATTAATGAAGAGAACTAAGCAGTTAAAAATAATAATCTGAATGTGAATATTGATATAGATATAAAAGAACCAAATAATGAAGAATACTTCTCAACAGCTACCTATTTTAATCATATTCACTTCTGTATTGAAAATTAAGATCATTTAAATGTAGACAAAAGAAGAAGCTTTCTTGCATACTTTGCTTATACCATTGTTGCATTTTGTTTTCAAAATAACACGTCTCATAATAACACCCCTCGTAATAATACAACTGTTGTACTGAATTGATTAATATTAACAGCGATTAATAAAAAGCAATCCGCTTAATCCCATGATGATACCAACTTGGACAGTGTGGGGCTTCAAGGGTAATTTAATCACAATGATTGACAGGTAGAGCAGACATATTACAATGCTTTCGGCGCTGAATTTCTCTCAGTTTGGTGTGTAAATTTTTGTGTGTCCATGAAGAGAGAAAGCTGTGGTTGAGAGTAGAATTTCAATTTTAGTTTCTCTTGTCATTTTAAGTTACTT
This sequence comes from Rhincodon typus, assembly GCF_021869965.1. Taxonomy (NCBI): domain Eukaryota; kingdom Metazoa; phylum Chordata; class Chondrichthyes; order Orectolobiformes; family Rhincodontidae; genus Rhincodon; species Rhincodon typus. The sequence continues at coordinate 22,731,535 of NC_063345.1, read as the reverse complement.
TCTCTTTTTTCCTTCTTTCTCACAACTTACAGGAACTTGTGACACTGAGGGGAATTTGTCTCTCCTTCTGGACATCTCCAGTGATAGTGCATTGCACCTCTTGGAAAGACTAATATTGGACTGGGCAGTGTGAAATCATGTTTGGAGTTCCACATTTCTAGAAACAAATGCAAATTAATCCAAAACATAAGATCTCCGAAGGTTAACAAAATAATTCACACTGAGATGAGGCAGTGCATAAAATTGCATTAATCAAAGTACAGACTTCTAAAAGTCTTGATTGATATTTTAAAATATTTTCAAATAGCTAGCTTGACAATCTGACTGATCCAAAATTAAAAACGCTGAGTAATTTTAGTCATTGGGACTTATAAGCAGCAACATGACATGGTATTTGCTGACCTCTCTCCTGGTAGGGAAATCTGCCACTTTTAGAGCAGCTTTGCAATTGCAGCAACTGTAAAGATAAGTAAACCGAATCCATTTAGATAACCTGCCTCTGAGCTGCAGTATATCTCACTGAGCTAAATTTAGCAGGTCAGTAGTCTGGCAGTTTATGAACCAAGCCATAAATTTCTCTATCAAATATATAATTGCTTTCTTAATTTGTACATTACATCTCATAAGGGTAGAACAGTAACAGAAATATAGAATATAAACAGAGTACTGGAGAAACTCAGCAGCTCTGGCTGCATCTGTGGAGAGAGAAACCGAGTTAACTTTTCAAGTCCAATATGATTTTTCTTTGGAACCCACTGAAATATGGGTTTATAATTATGTTTGTTTTGGAATTAATTATCTTTGATGTTGTGTTCCAGTATCTTATGAATTTTCAGTCAATATTTCAACATTTTGAACACAGACTACTAAAATGGTCACAGCAAGCTGTGTGACTGCTGGCATTTTAAACTTCAGAGAGTCCTGAGATTCAAGCAAGTGTCTAATTAAATATAAATATTCATAACCATCCAGGAAATTTACACATTCCTTTGCTTAAGGATGGACCATCAACTAAAAAAAAAGTGACAACATTGCCATGTTTCTCTTTCACTATGGACAAAAGGAACATCAAACTTCAATGTGCGGAATTTTGTAAATGCATCCCAGCAATCTTACATTGTATTAGGGTGGTCCCTCATTTCAACTAAACAACAAGAATTTTAAGGTGTCAATAACAACACAGGATTTGTAACCAACACGCCAACAAGATCTTGCTGTGAATGGAGGGTTTGAGTTATAATAAGAGGTTGGATAGGCTGGGACTTTTTTCACTGGAGCGTAGGAGGTTGAGAGGTGACCTTACTGAAATTTATAAAATCGTGAGAACTATAGATAAGTTGGATGGCAGGTGTCTTTTCCCTAGGATGGAGCATTTTAAGACTAGGGGGCATAATTTAAGGTGAGAGGAGAAAGATTTGAAAAAAAAACATGAGGGGCAAGAGATAGTAAGAACTGCCAATGCTGGATTCAGAGATAACAGCGTGGAGCTGGAGGAACACAGCAGGCCAGGCAGCGTCAGTGGAGCAGGAAAGCTGACATTTCGGGTCGGGACCCTTCTTCAGAAATGGGGGGCAACTTTTTTTATACAGAAAGTAGTTCATGTGTGGATTGCACTTCCAGAGGAAGTGATGGATGTGGGTACAGTTACAATATTTGAAAGGCATTTAGAAAAGCACATGAATAGAAAATGTTTGGAGGAATATGTACCGAGTGCAGGCAAATTGGACTAGTTTAGTTTGGGATTCTAGTCAGCATAGACTTGTTGGACCAAAGGGTCTGTTTCCATGCTGTATGACTCTGTGAATTTTTCTGGATAAGGACCTTGAACTTGTATAGACACACGGTTTTCTGCTTTTAAAATCACAGCAAGAAACTGTTGGGCAGGTGTCAGAAAGCCATTAAACCATCTGCAAGTCATCTCAGCAGCCAAAGTAATAAATGTGCAGCTATACCTTGAAAGCGGAAGAAAAGGGTCTCCCTCAACTTGATCTGACCTCAAGTTCACCTGAGAACCACCCTCTAGGTAATTAAACTACAAGAAGCATTGCAGCCTCCTGAGAATCCTCTGGTTGACAAAACCTTTACTTTGAATAAAACATCAACACATTTAAGAAATTATAGGGCTGCCATGAAAGAGACTAAGATAATCCTAAAGTGTAATTGTATTGTTTTGACTTCATCTATATCTAATCTTTGTATGTGTGTGATAGTTTATTTGAGACATCACATTTTAGCTTTCTGGGGTATGTGTGTGATTTAAAAAAAAACTTCTTTATTATTAAATCTACAAAATGTTTGATGCTAGAATTATTTAAATTGGGATAATGACCCAAGGATAAGAAAAGCAGACAGACCTCACATACAAACATAAAAGGCGACCACACAAATTTTACTTGTGACATTAATTCTTCATTGAATTCATACATTCAGGCAGGACTATCTATTACTCTGACTTCAAGTTGATTCTCTCCAGTAGATGTCAGTGAAGCTGAATGTATCTGGGCTTCCTGATTTATGCCAGGTAAGGTTTCCTAACCTGTAATTTATTTAGCTAAATTCAGTCTATAGCACTTTCACCTCTGCTTTTGATGATTCTGGGTTCAAATCCCACTCTAGATTTTAGCATAAAAGTCTAGCCTGATCCTCCAAAGCAATATTGAAGGATGTTGCATTGTAGGAGGTAATATCCTTTGAATGAGACACTTGTTCTTGAAGCTGGACATAAAAATTCGAATGGCATTATTTTGAAAAAGAGCAGGGGAGTTATCACCAGTGTTCTAGTCAATTCTTATCCACCTATCACCACATAGAGATTATTTGATTATTATCACTTTGATGTTTGTGGGAGTTTGTTGTACACAGTTGATTTCTGCGTTTCCTACTTTGCAACAGTAACTAAACTTCAAGAGTATTTCATTAGCTGTAAAGTACTTTGAGAAATTCTGAGGTTGTCTGATGGGGTATATAAATGCAAGTCTTCCTTTATCTTTTATTATCTGTATGTTATTAATGGTGAGTAATATCACCCAAGTATTGATGCAATAGACAATACATCAGAACTGTTTTACGGATAACAATTGAAACAGAAGTATGTTTGAAATGAATGTATTTTGCCATTCCTATTTTACATTTATAACCTGAACCTCAACTTTCTCTTCATTGAAAAAAACTGTCACAGTTCCTCATGCCTTTTCTGAAATGTGTTTTCATTTTTTGAAAGAATTCTCAATTTTAGATCATCTGGAGCTAAATGCTTAATCACCTGAGGGTGCTGGTGAGTGACTTGGGTTGGATCTGTGAAGGTCTACCAATGTACATCATGATCATAGGATGAGTATATGAGCCAAGTCGGCAAGATCCCATGCATGTAACGTTGGTTATTATAATATTGGTTATTCTATATCTCTTGTTAACTGAAGCTCTATCTGCACTGGTTGACTGAATGTAGAGGGCCAAATACACATGCGACAGCAGCAGCAAATCACAGGATGCCCACTGATGAATGGATGTTGACACACAAAGTGGGCAATAATTCAACAGAGGATTGTATTTTAAAGTTTACTACTACTATACGTATAATACCGTTAGCCAAGCTTTTCTCTAAAGTGCATAGCTGTGCAGCAACATGTACGTACCTGCTCAGGCTGTGCATGTATTGGGTCCCTTTTAAATTACTGTTTATGAGTGCTTTATGGTACCTGTATGCAGGGTCCCAGACAGGGGTATAAATCAGGGCCCATTAACTGGGGCCCGGATCTCTCAAGGGACCCTGTGCTCAGATTGGTGAGGTGCTAAGAAATGCAGTGGGCCTGTGATTTCTGTCCCTCAGCATATCCAAGTGACCTGTGATATCATTGGAAACTCCAAGAATGCACAGGGGCTAGATTGAAGGAATAGCTATATCATTAAATCATGTCTCTCCACTAGGTACAGCAGGAAGAGCTGAGAGGTTTTGGTCCAGTGGAAGGTTTAGAGCATCCATTGCAATCTTAGGTCATGATATTCCTTCATCCTGACAGATCTTCCACAAAGACAGATGATGGTGGGCTGTGTCCATCAGTAGAATGTGTGGCACAATCTGGTTAGCACTACACCAACCCACAGCAGGAGATGACGGAGGCAGTGACAGCTGTAGACACTTCCACTGGAAGAATACAGAGAAGCCCATCAGCTTCGTGCATCTTGTAAGCGTTTGGTGTCACCTGGAAAGCAGCAGGTGCTTCAGTGACAGTGTGAAATGTGTAGTTTTCAGAGGCAGTGCAGTGGCAAATGAACTCTTCGACCACCACCACCTCCCCTCATCAACACCCTGTGGATTACTATTGACTGGAATTGCTATTTATATGCTGTGGCTACAAGAGCAGGTCAGAGGCTAGAATTCTTCAGGGAGCAATTCACTTCATGGCCAGTCTATCTATCAGCCTTTACAAGCCACAAGTGAGGAATGTGTTGGAATGCTCTCCACTTGCCTGGATGTGTGATGCTGCAATAACTCTCGTGAAGCTTGACACAATCCAGGGCAAAACCAGCTCAGTTAATCAACACCCCATCCACGACCTTAAACATTCAAACCCTTCACTGGTGCACAGTGGCAGGTATGTGAACTATCTACAAGATGTGTTGCAGCAATGTACAATATATTCTTTGAAAGCAGCTTCCCAAATATAACTCTCTCAATGGCAGTGGACACATGGATACAAGACCATCTGCTAGTTTTCCATGAAGTCACACACCACTTTGATTTGGAACTATGTCACTGTTTATTCACTGTCACTGGGTCAGAATCTTGGAAGTCCCTTTCTAACAGCACTTTGGATGTCCCTACATTGCATGGACTGCAACGTTTCTGGAAAGCAGCTCACCGCCACATTTTTGAGAGCAATTAAGAAAGTGTATTCCATGCTGGGTTTGCCATTTGATATTCCATAAACAAATAAAAAAGATTTCAACTAGGAAATATCATATTTCTATTGTTGCATAGGACATGTTGGAGAGCTCGCTCAAAACATCAAGTCTTATAATACGCAACATATATGGAATTCGGTTCAGCTCAAAACATACCAATAAATAGCCACCACCTTGATTGTTGAGAGTCTTAATACTGATTACATATCAGTAGTCACTTCCATCTGAAAAAGAATTGATTTTTATCTTAAAAATCATGTTTTTCCTGCCGGGTTTGTAGTTTCAAGGTTTTAAGGCAATCCAGTCAGGGGTAAGAATGTGTGCCATTAGAGCTGTTTGTATACATTTTAAATGCTTCAGTGTTGTTGGACACCTTTGTACATTTGCCATCTGCTGCCCCCTCAGAGGACCAGTGACTGAAAGAATTGTGATTTTAATAGCGACTGAAATTTAAACTAATCTGAATTGGAAAATGCTACATAATTGGCTATGTAAATTAAACTAATATTTATGAGGATTACAAAGCAGCTTGACGTCCCTCTGAAGAGCTGCATGATGTCAGTTTACAGCTCGCCTGAGTGAAATGAATGGATAAATAAAATATGAGAAGTCAACGTTATTCATCACACTACTAACATGCAGAATGGAATAATAATTGTTCTCTCTCTCACTGATAATTGGCCAAGTTTCTTTGCAGAAGTTGTAATTGTCAAGTATACTAAATATTTAAACTTTTAGCTAATCTTTGCATGTATCATTATCTGATATGCACCCTACAAACTATTGATCTTTCTATAACTCAGTAAAGACACATTAAAGGAATATATATATCAAAAATGCATGCAACATAAAAGTACATTTTGATGGGGTTATCAACAGTATCCCATAGCTTCAGCAAGAAAGCAAGAAAACCCCAGATTACTGGTGGAAGTGGCCTCCTGCACCAAGTTCACAGGATGTCTGTCTGGTTGCTGTCCTGTAGAATTTAATAGACAAATTGGTTTTCTGTGTGAAATGCCTTCAACAGATTATAGCCAATTTGCTGTTGCTCTCAGCCGTGTGAGATGGTGTTGGGACAGAATTCTGTTGCTGGTTGTGTCTAGAAGAGTTGACTTCTTTCACTGTAATAAATACTCCAGTCTTTCAATTTTGACCAACTGCGAGTATATGAACAAGAAATTAGTTAGGTTCACTTTGCATTGCTTCAATAGAAATATTGTGTTTTCATTGTTAGACAATACATACGTTGCTCTTTGAAAATTAACAATGAGACATTGATGCTACAGCAATTTTATAATATGTTCCATCAGTAGAGCTTTAGATAGATCCTTATCCCCTGTGTTTCTCCTTTCACCAGGACCCAAAATGCACCAAGCCTGGATCACTGTGTTCTGATTCCTGAATAAGAAACATCATTAAGAGTATAAATAATCATGTCACATCAACAGATACACATTCCAATAAGAAACAACTGATTTATGTTTTAAAAATCAGTGTTTGACTGGCAGGTTTACATCTTAAAATCTTACATTTTTACATCTGCTGCAATGCAAATTTTCACTAATTACTTGTTCTTGGTTCACTCGTGTTTCAAAATTTTTTTAAAATTTAGATTTAAATATGGGAAAGGGAATGGAAAAATGGATCGGAATTCTACCCTTACTTCTCGGGAAGTTGTATTCAAAACCAACCAAGAAAGGAGAAATATAGCAACGTAGAAAATAAGAGCAGTAGGTAGCCATTTGGCTCTTTCGAGCCCGCTCTACCATTCTATTTGATCACAGCCGATCATCCAATTCAATATCCCGTTGCCACTTTCTCTCCGTACCCTTTGAACCCTCTAGGGCTAGGAACTAGACCTAACTTCTCCTCGAAAACATTCAATGTTTTGGCCTCAACCGCTTTCTGTGGCAGAGAATTCCACAGGCTCACCACTCTGGGTGAAGAACTTTCACCTCATCTCAGTCCTAAAGGGCCTACCCTGTATCCTTTGACATTGGCCCTTTGCTCTGGACTCTTCAGACATTGGGAACACCCTTCCTGTGTTTACCTTTTCTGGTCTTGTTAGAATTTCATAGGTTTCTATGGAATCCCTCAATATCTTTCCAAACTCCAGAGAATCCAGTCTCTCTTCATATGACAGGCCTGCCATCCCAGGAATCTGTCTAGTATACCTTTGTTGCATTCCCTCCATAGCCAGAACATCCTTTCCCAGATAAAGAGATCAAAACAACATGCAATAATTTAGGTGTAATCTCACCAATGCCCTGTACAATTGCAGCAAGACAGCTCTGATGCTGTGCTCAAATCCTATCGCTATGAAGGTCAACATTATCAACTGCCTTCTTCACTGCCTGCTGCACCTGCATGCTTACTTTCAGTGATTGGTGAATCAGAACATCCAGGTCTCATTCCATCTCCCCTTTCCAATCTATTACCATTTATGTAACAATCTTGCTGGTTTTGCTACCAAAGTGGATAACTTCACTTTTATCCACATTATATTTCATCTGCCATGCATTTGACCTCACTGGTAACACTGCCACTCAGAAAAAGATTTGTTTATTCCTTTCCTTTGTTTCCTGTCCGTCAACCGGTTCTCTAACCACATGGGTGCACTACCCTCAATTCCATACACTTTAATGTTACAAGCTAATCTCTTATTTGGGAACTGATTGTAAGCCTTTAGAAGGCCAAGTAAACCACATCCACTAGCTCCCTCTAATCAACTCTACTGGTTACATCGTCAAAAAATTCCCTTTCATAAATCCATACTGACTCTGTCCGATCCTGTTACTATTTTCAAAGTGCTCTGCTATTAACTTTTTTTAATATGGACTCTAGCACTTTCCCTGCTATGGGTGCCGGGCCAACCAGTCTATGATTCCCTGTTTTCTTTCTACCTCCATCTTTAAATAGTGAGGTGACAATAGCCACCCTCTAATGCAAAGGAACTGTCCCAGAGTTGATAGAATCTTGCAAGTTGACCATCAATGCATTCAGTATTTTTAGGGCCACTTCCTTAAGTCCATTGGGACGTAGATTATCAGGCCTGGTGGATTTTGCTGCCTTTAATCCCATCTATTTCCTTACTAATACTGATTTCCTTCACTTCTTTCCTATCGCTGAACCCGACATTTTTGTGATGTTATTTGTGTCCTTCTTTGTGAAGACTGAATTAAAATATGTATTTAATTAGTCTCTTTATTTCCTATTATACCTTCCCTTGTTTCTGACAATGAGGGACATACATTTGTCTTCAATCATTTTCTTTCTTCACACACCTATAGAAGCTTTTACAACATTTCATTTGTACCCACAAGTTCACTCACATATTCTATTTTCCCCTCTTAATCAATGCCTTTGTCCTCTTTTATTGAAATCTAAACTCCGCCCAATCCTCAGGTCTGCTGCTTTCTTTAGCATGGATAAGATGAATGCTAGAGGGCATAGGTTTAAGATGAGAGGGGAAAGATTTAAAAGGGACCTAAGGGGCAACTTTTTCACGCAGAGTGTGATGCATGTATGGAGTGAGCTGCCAGAGGAAGTGTTGGAGGCTGGTACAATTACAACATTTAGAAGGATGGGTATATGAATAAGAAAGGTTTAGAGGGATATGGGCCAAACACTGGAAAATGGGACTAAACTTGTTTAGGATATCTGGTCGGCATGGATGAGCTGTACAGCTCTATGACTCTATCTGTGACTCTAATTCTGTCATATTATGATGAAAGTGAAGTGGGATTAGCACAGTCTTATTGAAGTCAGATTTCAACCAATGCCATTGCAGCACAAATTGTACTGTAATCTAATACTAATCCCAGGAGAGTCACCTAGATGCCTGTTAGGAGGAACAAAAAGTTTCAGGGTACTGAATTCATTGGTTTTTAGGTAGTTTCAAGGGGGATTTCTTACTCTGCATATGTCTATGATTTGGTTGATCTGTGTGTCTTTAATGCTGATCATGAACACATGAGTATATCCAACACTCATACCCACCGATGGTCACAAAAGTACATGAAGAAGGAGTTACAGCAGTATGTGGTGGTCAGCCATTGCCAATGATGGTGAAGATGACCACGCCTTTTTCTCCTCAGTCATGGCTCATTCCTACATCAAGGAGATGGTGGATGCCATGTTTCAGAAAACTGAGCAATACATTAAGTATCTCATCAATTAGAGAAAGTGTGATATGATTTATGGCCATGGCTGGATTCCTTCAGGATAATCCTGTCTGTATTTATTCACCGAGGCTCCCTCAGAACGTCCAAGCATGTTTCTGAACAGCAAGGTGTTCTATTCATTGAATGTTTAAATAGTCTGCAACCAGTGCAACCGCAGATGTGTGTGGGATTCCCAGGAAGCTGCCAGAGCTTATATGTTATGAGACAGCTCAGCTGTTCAGCCCAACTGAACACCTTCTTGGATGGATTCTGTATCTCCCAGGTATATGTACTGCAGAGCCAGAAGATACCTGCTGCTGCTGCTGTATGACTACAAGGACAAGCATCGAATAAGTCATTGGTCTTTTGAAAGTGAAGTTCAAATGACTAGATAGACTGGGGGACCTTGCAGTATACCCAATCAAAGTCTCATCTATCGTAGTGGTATGTTGCACTCTGCCTTGAGCCTGTCCCTTCTTTCTCCATGGAGAATGGGGTGGAGAAGCTTTGAGACCATGTGACCAATGGAAATACACCCACAGGTCTGATGCCACTGGGCAATTGGTTCAAGTGGGTCTCGGAGACATGCAGTTCAGTCATAAGTATACATTTCTCCTGAGAGTCTATTTACCACTCTGTCAATGATTGGTTTTCACCCAGAAGTAATGGCCTGTTATTATTTGCATCTGCCATTTGAGTATAAGTGTGGAAGCAAGGTTGAGGAGAAGCTGTCCAAAGCCTGAAAGGGACCTTCTAAAGGCATGCCTCATGGCGATTTGTAGCGGATTTTGGTTCACTTGACATGGGCTGCATTGACCCAGACGTTTCATGGTCTCCATCCATCTAAGTCCTAAGTCAATCATAATTATGGAGTCTGAGAAAGCTAACCTAAAAATTTGCTAGTCTTTATTCGTTACAAGACCCACATGTTTTTTTCCAAACTCAGAAATAAATTTTTGCAAGGTTTACAGAATTTATTAGGTTTTTCCGAACCAGCATATAAGAAATAATACTTAATTCTGCGCGCTTCTAATGCCTAAAGTTCCAACGAGACAGGCTGTTGACTTTTCTACCCCTGTACATGAGATGAGATGAGGTGGATCGTCTCTGGGCTCCTGAACCCTACAGAACTTGCCCTATTCAGTCTTCCCTGTGTTATGCAGGTGCCACATTTGTCCTTGTAACGAATACTGCATGCAACCCCAATGTCAAAAGTACTGAGGATCTGCCATAAACACAGGGCATGCCTTGAGAAGATATCCCTGCTTCATACAGCTGATTCTCCACCCTTACAAAGTTCTTGGCCTTACTGCTTACTTGGTTCTACACCTGGCAACTTCTCCATTAGTCTCAGAGCCATCTCACTTGCCCAGCTACAACACAGCTCATAGTTGAGGCCATACGATCAAGGTCAGTGTATCTCTGGTATCTACTGAATGGTTAGCTACATGTGGTACTCCTTAAAAGTCATCACTATTTCAATGGCACCTACCATGGCAAACACACAAGGGATAAGACAGTACTCTTAACATGGATGAACTCCCCCATCTTATGTGCATGGAGATAAATAGCCTGTAGGAACTCTGACATATATTCACATGTTCCACATCTGATGCTCTGCTAATAAATCCCATGGCTCACCAATCATCTGAAGCTGATCATTGCTGGGCTTTTCCTCCAGTGAGGCAGTTTCTGTAGTTATTGATTCCTCCATTACCTCCCACATGTGCAGTGCTCATCACTTGGTGTCACTCTTTCTAAATGTGTGGATGTGTGAATATTTGTGCTGTGCAGATGTGACATTGTCATCTCAGATGGGTACACTTCTCTGAAGTCTCATGGTCCCAAAGTCATTTTTGATGGTTCATCTGTTCGTGAATCTACTGCAAAAACAAAAGTACGTTCTTATAAACTGTGCTTTCAACCAATTCCTGCTACCTTTTTGTCCTTGTCCTTCCTGTGTTCATTAAGGTCAATAAAGGCTCCAAAGTTAGTACCCATCAGAAGTTTTATTAAATGCATCTATTGCTTTACTCACTCACGTTAGGATACACACCGATTTCACCCTCAGTGACAAGCTTCCCTTGTTCAACATATCCTCCTCAGCCACTGGCATTAGTAATCAAAGAAGGACACACCACCCCCCCATTTTTCTCTGGTCTCGAGCTGAACGCACTTTCGTGCAACCACACATATACACTGTGTCACTCTTGTCTCATTGTCAGGCCATGCTCATCAGACTGTGCCACTTTATATGTTCAAAATTGCATCACTGAGAGGTCTGCTGTACGTCACCTTTCAGCCTTGTTAATGCAGCAACTGTCTCTGACCGACCATTGTGAGTCTGCTCTGTGGCTCAATGTAAGACAATGGTCTCTGATCATGACACCTTGCCTCCTCTCACAGGGACATTTTAAGATATTCAGGTTTGCAAGCCTTCTGTTGGGAATGACATTCACCTTGCTCAACTGCACCAGATTATTCCTCATGTTTGGGTAATCACCTCATGCCCACTGACTTGCACAGCCAACCTCCAACTGTATCATCTCCATGAGGCTTGCTGCCCCCACCACCCATACATTAGGAACAGCAACTGTCTCTGTCCTCTTACTTCCTCCTGGAGCTTCGCTGGGAAGCCTTTGCTGACCCATGAAGCCACTGATTCCAGACTTTTTACAAAAGGCTTTCTTGAACTTTACCTCTGTGCCACCTGTATGAAGGCTGCTGACCCTTCCATCGATTCCGTCAATCTGCTAGTACTAACTCTTGACCATCACCCATTATTGGCCAAATCTCCTGCTTGATGCCAACAGGCTACGGCTGAGAAGATAACCAAATAAACTCCTACCACCTGCCCATGCAACCTCATGTACTACATATGACCCTGGTGTAGGCACTTACACAAATTTGACAAACTTGAGCTCAATATCACTGATTGGATTCTCCTATTATCCTCTTGTGAAGAATGCCATAGAACCGGACAATATAGATGGAGGGGATTTCAGCTTTGGTCCTCAGTCAGTCCCAACAGTTAGCTACCTCTGCTGGTTGGGGAGCAGCATTTTGTCTGCAAGCAATTATGATTCTTGAATTTCATGTGAGCCATTAATGGATCCTCACCTCAGTGACAATTTTATCCTGACCACCTGTCACTGCTCCAAGTAATTAAATGCAACTATTTGCTGGGATGATAGGAGTTAGGAATTCCAACAAAATTATCAATCACCAAGAAAGCTGCAGCAAGCACCTGGGAGAAGTACAACTGTGAGATTAAGAGAAACATCAGTTGAGCCTAAAGGGAGGGGACTAACCTGAGGCAGGGAGAAGCCTGAGCTCAGGGGAAGCAGGAGAACTTGGAACTGAGAAGAGAAAAGTGGAGTGTACAACTGACACCTGATTGGAGGAGGCAAAGTGTTAGCATGAACTTTTATTCATTCATGGGATGCAGGCGTCACTGGCTAAGCAGCACTTATTGCCCATCCCTAATTGCCGTTAAGAGTCAACCACACTGCTGTGGGTCTGGAGTCACATGTAGGCCAGACCAGGTAAGGATGGCAGTTTCCTTCCCTAAAGGACATCAGTGAACCAGATGGGTTTTTCCAACAATTGACAATGGATTCATGGTCATCATTAGACTCTTAATTCCAGATATTTATTGAATTCAAATTCCACCATCTGTCATGGCGGAATTCGAACTCTGGTCCCCAGGACATTATCTGGGTCTCTGGATTAACAGTCCAGCAATAATACCACTCGGCCATCAAGAGGAAGGGGGGAAAGGAAGAGCTTCTGTGAACTCCATGAAGGCAGAAAGAGAGTACTTCAGTGCAACTATGACTTACTAAGTAAACAAGTTTAAAACAATTTGACAAGAAGATTTATCAGAATGAAGCAATGCATTTTTTTTAAAGTACAGTAACATCAGATTTCTGCACAAGATATTAGGGAAAATTTCCAAAATATCTCTCTCATCTACTGCCACAATGGTGACGGTATGTGGATGATCTGTCCACCTAGTTTCCTTTAACACCATCAGTATTACTATACGTCGTATCCCTATATTCAGGACTGGTTTCGAGTTGTCATTTTCTTAGGAGTATTTGGCTTGCTTCTGTTGATTTTCCAGATTGGCACAAAGCCAGGCAACGCAATGATCACTTACGTCAGCTGAGCAAGTACTCCAAATTACTTTAATGTAAGCCCTTGGGGTCTCTGTTTTGTTTGCATCATTTCAAGAAAGGGCAGTCAGCCTTTTACAGGAACTGCATTGGTTTTGTGTCAGATTACATGCTAATTTCCTCAGAGGGTTGAAATGTGTGATAAAATTAAGTCAGTGATTAAATGAAAAGTCTCCATTAAGATTTCTTTCTGGGCACTTCAATGCTGTTTCACAAGCATAGGTAACAAGTCACCTACACTATCACATAATTGAAAACTTCCCTGGGTCCTGTAAAAACACAAATCAGAAATATTATTATACTTTAATCCTGTTTCCATGTTTGGAGAAGAGGACTATTATATAGGCATATCCACAACAGTGATAACTTTTATTTTGTCGATATGACTGTGATCAGTGTGCCAATGCTCATCAAATATGATGAGCTATGTGCTTACTCATCCCCCTTTCTGCGTCCGTGCTGTATTTAACCGATGATTCATTGCTAATTAATTCTTTTCTGGGACCTCAATCCTGGGTGGAATTTCACCAGGTGCTGTTTGACATGGGCTATGGTAGAATGGGATGAGATCATCATCTCTACATTGAGACTATCTTGCCACAGGTACCCTGTGTTGCTCAAGTGGGGAGGTAAGATTCTTGGCAGGAGCAACGGGTTCCCAATTGACAGTCTTTAATGCTTCTTAAAAACTTTGCTAACAGTTTAACTTGCCAGGGGTTATGATCTTACCAAACTTGCTGGCCTTTGGCTAAACACAACATGGAAATCTGAGTGGATGCCTGGTGGGTTCACTTTCTCCAAAAGATCCGCATGTTGCTCCCTGGGCACCAACATCATAGGCAAAGCTCCATGGGCCCTGGGCCACATGCAGCCCATGCCCATGGACAATGGCTTCCGACATGGGCCAGCCTCTATGAACCCTCATGACACATCTCTGATCCATTTCTAGTTTCCTTCTGCACTTCACCTTGGGCAATACCAACAGTTACATTGCAATGCTGATGCAAGAATACTTTATACTCAGAGGCACGTGTCCAGCTTATCGACTGGACCAGGCTGCATATCTGGGCTCTTTGTTAGCTGTCATAGCGCTCACTCAGTCTGAGACAACCTGGATGCTTGCAGCATCCCTGCCTTTCAGTGCCTTTTTTCTCCTGTGCATTGGCCCCTCATCCAGAGATACCTGACTCATATTACTACTCTCTGGCTATACCATTTATTACAGACACAAAGCCAGGAATCTTGGCATAGCAGTCAGCAGGCTGCAGTGCAGTCAAGGGGAATAGCCTTTACTCATGACATTCTGGCATAGTAAATTAAGTGCAGCCTCCAATACCAGTCCAGGCTTTGCTCGGGGCAGTTCACAGTCACGATCCTCTGTTTATAAAGGGTGATGAGCTGAATGATGGGCTGCATACCACCTGTTTTTGAACCTTTCCACTCAGTTTTGGACTGGTTTGCTTCAGAATAAGAGGCAGGTAGTATGGAAGATGACATTGGGTGGCACAGCTAATACAGTTGGTGCAGGGTGGAAATTTCCTGGGTAAGTGAATAGGAAGTGCAGGGGTCTTGTAGAATTTGTGGTTTTGCTGTTTGGGGTGGATGAGGATGAGTGGGAAAAATTTACATGCATTGCCGAGAGTGGTAGAGTATGAACCTTGGTGGGCGACATATGCAGTAGCAGAGATAGAGTGAGTGTAAGGTATAGGAACATAGTAACATAGAAGATAGGAGCAAGAGGAGGCCATTCAGCCCTTTGAGTTTGCTCTGCCATTTTTCACGATCATGGCTGATCATCCAACTCAATAGCCCTAATCTTGTTTTCTCCCCATAACCTTTGATCCCTTTCGCCCAAAATGCTATATCTAGTCGCTTGAATATATTCAATGTTTTGGCATCAACTACTTCCGGTGGTAATAAATTCCACAGGATCACCACTCTTTGGGTGAAGAAATGTCTCCTCATCTCCATCCTAAATCGTCTACCCTGCACCCTGGGTTTCTGGGCACACCCACCATCGCAACATCCTCCCTGCATCTACCCTGCCCAGTCCTGTTAGAACTTTATAAGTCTCTATGAGATCCCCTCTCATTTTTCTGAACTGCAGCAAAAATAATCCATACTCCCCGCTAATCCCACCACACCCAGCACCTTTCCCTGCAACCACAAGAAGTGCTACATCTGCCCCTACACCTCCCCCCTCACCTCCATCCAAGGCTCAAAACAATCTTTTCATATCCGACAGGGGTTCACCTGTACGTCCTCCAATCTGGTTCACTGTATCTATTGCTCCCGATGTGGCCTCCTCTACATCGTTGAGACCAAGCACAGACTCAGAGACCGTTTCGTAGAGCATCTACTCTCTGTATGTGACAAACAACATCATCTTCCGGTCACTGACCATTTTAACTCCCCCTCCCACCCCCTGGGTGACATGTCCATCCTGGACCTCCTCTAGTGCCACAATGACACCACCCACAAACTGGAGGAGCAACACATCATATTCTGCCTCAGGAACCTACAGCCCAATGGCCTTAATATTAGAATTCACCAGTTTTAAAATCTCTCCCCAACCCCAGCCTCATCCCATGTCCAAACCTCCCTCTCATCCCTGCATCCTTGACCTGCCACAACCTGTCCATCTTTTCTCCCAACTATCTGCCCCACCCATCCCACTGACCAATATCCACCACTCCCTACCTGCATCCATCTATCACCATCCACCTACCTTTCCCCAGCCCCACCCATCCTCTCTTAATTTATTTCCCAGCTCCCTTCTGAAGAACAGTCCCAACCCAAAACGTCAGCTTTCCTGCTCCTCTGATGCTGCCTGGCCTGCTGTGTTCCTCCAGCTCCTCCAGATGTCTGAGACTGCTTTAACAAGGGTAGCAATCTCGGGCAAGGTACCATGGCTTCCTCTGCTGGTCCTGGGTGAAGAGGAATTCCTGACTCTGAACTGCCCTGTCCAGCAGGACCTCTAGGTCGCAAAGTCTGGTGATGATTTACCCCTCTCTGCCATGTCTGGGGCAAATGTCAGGGAATGTGCAGGGCAGCTCTGGACAGACAGTGCCTGTCCAAGTGCCAAATGGCCTTTTAAAGATGGCACTGGCCCCAGTGATACCAATCAATTCCGCGATTTCCATTGAGTTGCTCTAGGACTGAAACATGGTAAGCTGGGGTAGACATTGAACATGATTCTCATCAATAAGAACTCGAACGGCAAGTAATGCAGCAAATTCGTAAGGTATAGCAAGAAATCATGTTCGGCCTCACGGCAAGAATCACTCCCCCAAACTCGACACGACTCACATTTTTCCAAAAATATAGAAGATTCCACCCTATAAGATTGTAAGACCAGAAGACAGAGGAACAGGAGTAAGCTGTTCAACCCCTCAAACCTGCTCCACCATTTAATAAGATCATGGCTGATCCGACATTCCTCACGTCCATTCTGCTGTGTTTTCCCCGAAGCCTCAATTCCCCTACTGTTCAAGAATCTCTCTTATAAGATCATAAGATTCGGCCAGTTGGCCCATCAAATCTGCTCCGCCATTCAATCATGGCTGATAAATTCCTCAACCCCATTCTCCCACTTTCTCCCCGTTACTCTTGATCCTCTTGATAATCAAGAACCTATCTATCTCAGTCTTAAATGTACTTAATGACCTGGCCTCCACAGCCTTCAGTGGCAGTGAATTCTATAGACTCTCAACCGTCTAAGAGGAGAAATTCCTCTTTGTCTCAGTATTAACTTGGCACCTTGTGGAACACTTGAACTTCTTCAGTATTAAATGTTTTACCTTTTCAATCTCAATCTACTTCTGAACTGACAGTGGTGTTTTGCCCAATAAGATTGGGCCCTTCACCATAATTTCACAAGCTGATGACTCTGCTAAGAGTAGATAAGGAAGCTTGTACGTTTGATCCAGGACTCATGTTGAGTTTGCTGAACATAACCCGGGTTGTGCCATGAGTGCTACAGTTGGTATTAAAAGTTAGGGAAATGAATCCATGTATTTTTATGCTTTTAGGCATTCACCAGATACTCTTTCATTCTCAGTTTAGTCCTCATTATGAAGCTCGGTGTGGCATATTTGGTGTTGTATAATTTATGTGTAAGTTGTTATATAAAATGATATGGTATTATTCATCAGGTATCAAAGGAAACCTTTGTTACAATATTTAGCTTACGGAAGATGAGATTAAACCTCTTATGAAAGTGGAATAATTATCATTTGATCAAAGTTTAGTTTATAATTTAAAAATCGGAGCAAGTTTATTCAAGAGCACTAATACAAAGGTATTAGCAACACAAATACAGTAATTTGCACAATTTTTATGTAACTTTATTTTTTTTTATTCACTCATGGGATGAAGACCTCGCATTTATTGCCTGTCTCTAATTGCCCAGAAGGCAGTTAAGAGTCAACAACATTGACATCACACGGAGGCCAGACGAGGTAAGGACAGAAGAATTCCTTCTAGAGTTCCTACTAGATATGAGAGTTCTTTCCATAAACGATATAGCAACGTGTTCCTTTCACAAAAGTTTCATTTATTGAATTGAATTAGCTTTATTGCCCCATGTACTCAAATGAATGCAGTGAGAAGTTTACATGTTGCCACTTATGGCGCCATCTTAGGAACAAGATATCTCAGTACAGATTACAGGGGGTTCCGGCATGTCTTGGCCATAATATGATTGACAAATAGGGGAACGCTGTTTCTAAAATGCAAACTTGTGTTGGCTATATCACGATGCAGCATTATTTAAAAATGCAGCTCATTTAAATAGAAGAATGGACTCCAATGTTGAATTGATGGTTAAGTCAAAAATGAAGTATAGTTTAAAATAATGAGTACTGTTAAAACTTGACCCTTCATGTGTAATATTTTTGCCTGGATTTTGTTACATATTTAATATGTAAGAATTTTTGAATTTGCTCATGTAAATCATTTATACCAAAAGTTGTCTGTGTTGCAACCTGCTGTTTTCCAGCACTATTTTGAATACAATGTTACTCAGATTTACAATGCATTTTAATCCTACAACTAACTTCAATGCCAATGGGTTACATTGGAAAGAAAGATCAGATTCTTCTGCTACACTTACCTGAAAATCTATCTAGAAGTCTGTGCCAATGGAATGTCAGATCAAATCAGCATTTGAGGAGGGAATTTTACTAAAAATTGCTGACGTGTCAATTTTGGGGGAGTTTCAGAGGGTTGCTGGCCGTGAGCTGTATCTCACACAATTTTGCCCTGCTCACCTCTTTTGGATCATGCTCACACTATCATGCAGTACTGTCTATTGCTAGGATTTCCAGTGGCAGAACTCTCTTTAAAACCCAACTGTCACTTTATTGCAAATACAAGGTCAGATTCGTAAATGTATTGCCTCTTTGCAGCATCACCTGTCTGATAAACTGTCATCATAACCGCAGCTATAAGAATGAAGCTACGCAGGTGAGGAAGAATTTTGGAAAATATAATTGTTATATCTCCGTTGTGCCCCAACCCTGCTTTTCCCATAGGCCCCATTATTTATAAAGTGCACTTTCCTATAATGAGGTATTGCACTGGAATGCAACTATCACGTTCTAGCAGAACCCCCTGTACAGGAGAAAATTACTGCAGATGCTGGAATCTGTATTGAAAACAACAAATGCTGGAGATCACAGCAGGTCAGACAGCATCCATGGAGAGAGACAGCAAGCTAACGTTTTGAGTCTGATGTCTAGTCTAGATGTCTAGCTGAAGCTCTGATGAAGAGTCAACTAGACTTGAAATGTTAGCTTGCTCTCTCTCCATGGATGCTGTCTGACCTGCTGTGATCTCCAGCATTTGTTGTTTCCACCTTGGTACAGATTCTTCAGTACAAGTTCTTAGGAAAAAAAATGAGAAAAATAAAGAAATAAAAAGCCCAGCATTACAAATCATAGGAATAAATTAGAAAATAGAGAAATAGAAAGTTCAGAACAACAATCCTCCCAACCCAGTTCACTCTGGCACCTGGCCTCCAGTCTATGCTGAGCCTTGAGTCCACATTGTGTCGGGCTTAACCTCAATCCTCTCAAGGCCAGGGGACCGCTTTGGAATCATCTCAACGTCAGATGTCCATGCTGAGGCCATGCTGGGCTGAGCGATCAGCAGAGGCAGCCGAGAGACCAGCAAGCCAGGCCGCTGAGAGACTGCCATGCTGAACCAGGGAACCACCACGCGCCACCGAGAGACTGCCATGCCAGGCTGCCGAGTGACTGCCACGCCAGACCAGGGAGCCACCACACTGGGACGGGATGATGCCACACCAGGCTGGGAGACTGCCATGCCAGGCCTAGAAGATGCTTCACCAGGTTCTCGCTGAGGATAAGCGTCACACCAGCACACTGAGGCTGGGAGTCCAAGTCTGCACTAAGGCAGAGAGTCCAGGATTATGCCGAGAAGAAAGATGAGAGAAGAAAGAAAAGAGAAAAGAGAAAAAAAAGAAAAAGAAATGAATGGAGTGGATGAGCCCCAGCTAAAGCGTCTTACTCTGCCGCCATCTTGGATTATACGCAACACTACATTAGTTCTACTGGTAGATCAGAATTACAACAAGTGTCTATTGTAACTCCTTCATAGCTTGAACAGCTTAACTCTTTTTTAACTCTGCCCATTTGAATGGCCCCATGGCATAATAGGATGAGTTTTTTGCATTTGAAGTTTCTCTCTGGTGTTATTTATTACGCCCAGGCCATACTTCACAGATGATCCTTCACATGACCCCCTCATGTTTGTGAATGTATTTCAATCAATTAAAATGCAACTGGTGTGTGTTGCAAAATAACAAGTGATTCAGCTTTATGTCTACTTTCCTGGAAGATGTATCATAGTTTTATATTGCTGTAATTCTCCATTTCCCTTTCTTTTATCCAGCACAGCAAGTGACAGACTGGCTATCTCTTCTACAGCTGGCTCAAGATTCCTCTCAGAACTAACACTATAGATGAGCTCCCAGGCAAATATTATTGGTATTGTGCACAGCCTGGTGGCTTCCCACAATGCAGTCCACAAAGAATGCCCTATGATAGTGATTTCATCTTTGCTGTATAGCATTGCTTTGTAAAAGAATCAACAATTGACCTTCAGCATAATGAAAGAGAGAACACTTGTGATGTGGAAGAGATCCTGGTTGCTAGCAGCAACAGATCAGTTGCAGTGCTGCTCCCCTGCATTGACAATCATGTCACTATCTCTGCCAGTCTTTAAACTATCAGATAAACTGCATCAGTCCCAAAACCAAACCCCCATTTTAATCCATTTGAATGGAAGGGTAGGAGGTTTATCCACTGCCCTAGAACAGAAGCCTAGCACTTTCTACCCAATTTGATGACAAACTTATAAACCTGCACCCTCTCCATCATTTCCGCCACAAAGTCAGCCTTGCAAGTCAGTCAGAGGTTTCTTTAAAGCAGCAATCAATGCAACTTTTGGAATGAGCTTCAAGGCCTTGCGGAAATCTTTGCATCATCTATAACTATGGTGAGGTGCCTGATGACTGGAGGGTGGCTAATGTTGTAAGGAGGTTGTAAGGGGAAACCAGGGAAGTAAAGACTTGTGAGTCTGACTTCGGTTGTGAGTAAATTGTTGGAGGTGATCATAAAAGATAGGATTTAAGGACATTTAGAGAGGTAAAATTTGTTTAACGATAGTCAGCATGATTTGTGCAAGGAAAATCATGCCTCACAAACTTGATTGAGATTTTTGAGGAAGTTACCAAAAAGATCAATGAAGGCAGAGTTTATTTGGATTTTAGTAAAGCTTTTGACAAGGTTCCTCACGGTAGACTAATTAGTAAAGTTAGGTCGCATGGAATTCAGGGTGAGCTTGCCAATTGGATACATAATTGGCTTAAGGGCAGGAGACAGAGAATAATGGTGGAGAGTTGCATTTCAGACTGGAGGCCTGTCACCATTGATGTTCCACAGGGATCGGTTCTGGGTCCTCTTTTGTTTGTCATTATATAAATGATTTGGATGAGAATATAGAGGCATGGTTAGTAAGTTTGCGGACAACACCAAAGTTGGTGGCATAGTAGACAGTGAAGAAGGTTTTCTAAGAATACAAAGGGATCTTGATCAAATGGGTCAATGGGCTGAAAAATGGCAGTTGGCGTTCAATCTAGATAAATGTGAGATATTGCATTTTGGTACAACAAACAAAGGTAGGGCTTATAAAATTAATGATAGAGCCTTGGGTAGTGTTGTAGAACAGGCCATAAGACTATAAGACATAGGAGTAGAAATTAATTCATTTGGCCCATCGAGTCTGCTCCGCCATTCGATCATGGCTGATAAGTTCCCCAACCCCATTCTCCTGCTTTCTCCCCGTAACCCTTGATCCCCTTATAATCAAGATTAGACCAGAGGGAGCTAGGGGTGCAGGTACATAATTATTTGAAGTTTGCGTCACTTATAGACAAGGTGGTGAAAAAGGCATTTGGTCCGCTTGCCTTCATTGCTCAGTCCTTTGACTATAGGTGTTGGGAAGTCATGTTGAGGTTGTACAGGACATTGGTGAGGCATCTTCTAGAATACTGTATCCAATTCTGGTTGCCCAGTTATAGGAAGGATATTGTCAACCAACAACACTCAAGAAGCTTGACACCATCCAGGACAAAGCAGCCCGCTTGATTGGCACTGTATCTACAAGCATTCACTACTGACGCTCATTGGCAGCAGTGTGTAATATCTACAAGATGCACTGCAGAAATTCACCAAAGATCCTCAGACAGCACCTTCCGAACCCACGACCACTTCCATCCAGAAGGACAAGGGCAGCAGCTATATGGGAACACCACCACCTCCAAGTTCCCCTCCAAGTCACTCACCATCCTGACTTGGAAATATATCGCCGTTCCTTCACTGTTGCTGGGTCAAAGTCCTAGAATTCCCTCCCTAATAGCATTGTGGGTCAACCCACAGCAGGAGGACTGCAGCGGTTCAAAAAGGCAGCTCACCACCACCTTCTCAAGCGCAACTAGGGATGGGCAAGAAATGCTGGCCAGCCAGCGACGCCCACATCCCACAAATGAATAAAAAGAAAAGCTGGAGAGGGTTCAGAAGAGATTTACCAGGATATTGCTGGGTATAGAAGGTTTGAGTTATAAAGAAAGGCTGGACAGGATGGGACTTTTTCCACTGGAGTGTAGGAGTTTGAGAGGCAACCTGATAGAAGTTTATAAAATAACGAGAGGTATCGATAGAGTTAATGGTAGTTGTCATTTCCCTAGGATGGGAGATTTCAAGACTAAGGAGCACATTTTTAAAGGGAGAGGAGAGCGATTTAAAAAAGACGTGAGAGGCAGTTTTTTAACACAGAGGGTGGTTTGTGTGTGGAATGAACTTCCTGAAGAAGTGTTCAATGTGGATACAACTACAGTGTTTAAAAGACATTTGGATAGATGCATGAATAGGAAAGATTTGGATAGATATGGGCCAGGAGTAGGCAGGTGGGACTAGTTTAGTTTGCGATTATGTTTGGCATGGACTGGTTGGACCAAGCGATCTGTTTCCATACTGTAGGACTCTGTGACACAGGACTTTCACCTACTTGTACAGACTAATTTAATAAGGTAAACCCTTGAGATTTCTGATTACCCATTAGAGAGAATGATACATATAGCATATGAGAAGCTTTTAACAGTTTATTTCTAATCTGTTTAGAGTATCTTTGAACCCAATTTTGATTAATTGAGTGCCAGTGAGTGCAGCATGGTAAATATATATTTAAAAACCGTGTGTGGTCGCTGGGGTGGGCATTTACTCTCCATAAAGTCATCATTCCCCACCAGTTTGTTGTCACAAGTGGGGACACAGAACAATTTGCCATAATAAATGCAGCAAAATACATGTTGAAGAGGCATACTGCCAATGAATTCAGATGTGCTATTGTTGAATTAATTCTATTGCAGCAGTTGAGCTAATTCATATCTAGTCATTATTAATATGCTCCTTGAATGACTGCTATACCTTTCCTCTAAAGTTTATTAATAAGAATTAATATGCAACAACATTAAAAACAAACTTGCCTATTTTACTATCCCATCTTTTTTGAGATTGAAGACATATAAGCAGTGAAGAATGAAAATGAAAGTACACGTTCTGTCTTTCATGTAAAATGTAATGCATATCTGTAGTGTGATGGCCACTAAACAGCAACAGAAAACAGCCCTGATTTTTGGTGAGAGGAGCATGAGCATTATACTGTAACTACCTGTAGTGTACCTGACCTAGGAAAACTCAAAATTGAAAGAGGCTTACTCAAATACAAAAGTGTTCTTTTCCTCTGTGGTATTTCTGTCTTCTTGACAATTATAAAATGTTCGTATAAACAGCAATATATTGGATCTTTTTATTCAGCAAAGGCACTATTCCTACTCAATCAAAACCTTTTGAAAGGAAGCCTGTCTCTTCAGATCCCTGATGTAATCTAATGTGATGTTAAGTTAATGCAACTCTCAATCCTCAGTGAAAGAGTTAATGGCAGCACTGAACATCTTCATTGAAATTAAGTTCACATTTCTCACCGTACATTGTATACATTTGTTTGCGCAATGAAGTTTGGATATACCTATAAAGAATCTTCTTCACTCTGTTTTATAGTCTCTATTTTACATTCTATTCTTTGATGAGATTCATACACAGCGTTTTCTTGAGCAATAATTTCAGCACTTCCAGTGACTGTTCTCTGATCCATACTGAATAAAAAAAAAAGGCTTTACTTAACATTCTACAAAATGTATAGGCTTATAAATGGAGCTTTTGGCAGTTTGTAAAATCTGATGAGAATTCCTTGTTAACATCTTCAATAATTTTCCCTTCTCCTTTCTCAAACGTATGAAATTATGTAGAGCTTTGCTGTAGAGCTTTGCTGGCAAGGCCCTCTCTACATTACTCATGGCTATTATTCACCTCTGTCTCTAGCTAATTAGCATTGGCATGCTATTCCACTCTGGAAATCATGACAGTCGAGCTAGATACCACCCATGTTCAAAGTCCATATGTGCATATTTCTAGCAAGAATCTCTGGATTGCAAACATAGAGCAGAAACCCTGGCTGAGTTTGAAATAATTTTCTCCTTATCTCCAAGTCTAAAACTAAAGCTAGCACCTAAATTTCATGATCCTTCAAGTCATTAGAGCCCTTTTTATTATTATGTTCAGTCTCAGTTAACAAACTAGCCTGGCCAAGCAGTCTTTCGATCTCTCCTAATGCACCTGATGCATATGGTTACACAAAGTAGCATGTGGTCTTTCATGGTTCCTGTTTTGAAGACCACTGGATGCAAATCTGCAACCCAGCAGCAAAACAACATATCATGTTATCAAATTTGAAAATCTAAACTCCACTCAAAATCTGTGCTTGCTGGTGCTACTGTCGGACACTGTTTTAAAAAAAGTTTTTTTTTAAAGAAAAGAAAACTCTTCTGTAATATAATGTACTCATCAGAGATATACTAGACAAAGATTTGTGTTTTGTGGAAGATTAACTAAAAAAATTTCTTCTGTAAAATAATAAATTTCCAACTGAATTTAATTGACTTGTAAAATCTTCAGAATTTTAGAGACAGTAAGATGCTCTAATATAATAAACACGTACTGTTGCCTTGCAAAGATGAGGTACTTTAACTTTGATCAGTAAGATGGCAGTCCACCACACCATCTTTTTAACTGTAACATTGTAACTGTATCACCAGCAGCCTATTTGACGATAACATTGTACTGTTTTTACCAACTTCAAGAATCATTTTAAAGCATTTTTTCTAGACTACTGTCAAAACTAGAAACCTTTGCATACCTCTTTAAAAGATTGCATAGACTCCCAATTACCTTCAGTCTTCCCATTGTATCTTTTATTTTTATTCCAAATCTACCCTGAAAATTCGAAAAAGCTGGATAAGAAAAAGTTAAACACAGACCCAAATTATATCACAGTTAGACATGATAATCCTCATTTAACCAGCAAAACCAGAAGATATGTAAATGAATAACTTCATAACTAAAATACATCCACTCAATAAACAGTTATTAATACCCTGTTATTACAACCTGTGTTGAGTCTGCAGATTTGATAATGTTATAGACTTAAGTTGATGGTTGTGGCATTTCCCAGTTTTGTTTGTTTAGCATTCATCCATGACAGGCTGTGATAACAGAGCCTGGATCATAATGCTGAGCGGCAGCACATCTCCACAACAGGGTCCCCAAAGGAGTTAAATATTGATTCAGCATCTCATTTCTTTTTGCAAACATACTTAACCAAATAAATCTGCTGACATTTGTTTATCCAAAATTTCAAAAGCTGCCGGCTTCCACATTGGTGAAAACATCTGCGTTGCCGGCACTTTCCACGGGTGAGGAAACAGGAGCGATGACATGTTTTAATCTGTACAACACAGTGACCATGATGACAAGCAGGAACACTAGAAGACTGATAAATATTGCTACATAGGTGTAAATGTTTGATGGTTTACCCACTGAGTCCTCCACGTCCGTAGACACAGTTGCTTGGTGGAACACCACCGCGGTAAAATTTCCAGGTTGTCTTAAGTAAAACTCAGTCATTTTCGAAGTTTAAGAGAAACGAAAGCAAGTTACAGGTTTTGCCTTTTGAGGCAACTCCAATATCTGCCTTCCTTGGGATAAAACTGTTGCTTTCCTGAGCACAGAGCTTTATAGTCATTCACATTTTGTCCATGTTTCTGTTTAACACGATCTTCCAGCTTGAAATGTGTTTTCGGAGCATGTCAAGGACAGATGGCTTTGCGGTGCTGTTAGATTACAACTCCCCAGCAAAACAGATACATGCAAACACGAGAGCGCAAGAGAGCGAGAGGACAACATTTCGTATTAGCTTCATTTACTTAAACAGATGCTTCCCGCTAGACGAGCGCTGTTGATAATCCCATTACCTATTTGACAGCCAGCTTGCAATGTCTCTGGCAGATTTTATGAGGAAAATAACCAGCAACATCTCTGCAAGTGAAATTGTCTCATCGGCTGAAATCCCTCTGAACTCATCCCTCATGTCACACACAGCTCCTTTCAAATAATAGTCTCCCCTCGCATTGTCTCGTTCTCTATGATGCCCTTCAGACGTAAGGAAGCTTGTCATTGAAAGAAACATTGTTTGTCCAGTCAGCACAATCGTAGTTCTAAGGGGAAGTTATGTCATTTGTGAATAGATATAGATTAATTTATCTTCCACTTAATGTTTTCATAGACTAGTCAGGGATCATTTACTTTTTTTATTTGCAAAGGAATCCCTTCGGGTGGCCGTTAATGTTCCATGTACACATTTTTTGTAGACATTTGATTATGCCTTTTCAATTATAATTTTTATTGTAGGTAAAATTAGAGTGGAGTTTGGAGCTGGACGATGAACTAAAACAAAAATTCTTTTAATTCTGGGCTGCTGATAAGAATTGCATGTGAACGTTAACTAATTAAATGTATTCTCTGCTAAATTTGGTGGGAAACATAAGTATTAGCACAGCACTATTTGCTCTCATACAATATTCTTAAGTCTGCTAATTGTTGAGGGAAATATAGATGTTAGCTTAATCAGAGTGCTCTCATCTAATACTCATGCACAATTTTCCCTCCTCTCCATGTGAAAACAATATCCTTCATTAAAGGTACTCTTCCAAAAGTAAATATTTCTACTTAAGTGGCCATCTCCTAAGTATAAGCCATATAATAAAAGTCTGACTGTGAAAGATATCATGGCTGAGCATAATCCCATTCTGAAAGCTTGGTCCACTAATGCTCACCTCCATTTGGATTCATTGTCCAGCAATTAAGGCAGGAACCTGGAGCAGTTTTCCATTCCCTGTCCAATGGAATAAATGGTTAATTGTAATGCACCTACTGCCATTCTGGCTAAGTTAGAAATAGCTCAGTACAGACACAAGCCTACAACAGCTCAAAAGCAAAAAAATGCAGGTACTGGAAGTCTGTAATAAAATCAGAAAATGCCAGAAATACTCAGCAGGTCAGGCAACAATCTATGGAGAGAAAATAGTTAACTTTTCAGACCTTTCATCAGAATCTGCCTCACTAGTATTAGAGTGTGTAAGGATTAGTGTGTGAAACTGTGTAAATAACACTTGTGTAAATAGATGAGGTAAGGGAATGCTTGATTAAGAGATGGATGTGGAGAGAATAACCATGGTCTTAGTAGTCAAAGCCCTAATTTTATAGAATCGCACATAGTTCAATAATATATGATCAACCAGTTGTTGTTTGAGTATACCAACAGCTCAGTAATGTTTTTAAAGCCAGTACTGCAGAACTTGGTAAGACACAGTTGAAGAAATCCAAACCTGATCCATATTCACAGTGGAGGCAGAGAACTTCAGAAACTCAATTTTCAAAGCCTTCAAGGCTTTAGCACAGCAGAATGGTGGTTTATGAAGAAAATCCCAAATCAGCGATTGCCACTTTGTGTTGGAGAAACAAGCAAAGATCATGGGTATGATGAGCAACTCTTAAAAAGGGTAAACATAAAATTTGATATTAATGGCATGATAGACAGGCAGTACTGGGAAAACCAGATCACACGCAAGGGCAGTTAAAATAATCACCCATGGTGAAATCCAAGATTGATCACATGGTGATCTCAAGGCATAATGAAAATATAACAAAAAATGGATACAAATACTTGATATTCCAAGAGAAGGGAGTGTGGAGATTATTGAAATACGTTTAAACAAAGCAGTTTTTAACAGTGTTGCATCATTCAATAAATATATATCACACTTAGCTGAGAGATTCCACAGGAAGAGACAGTAACCACTGTGGGAATCACTATGAAGCTGAACAACGTCGGAAAGTTCCACATACTGGACATAAAATGTAAAGTTTCAAGTAAACCACCTAAAAGCTTGGAAAAAGCATTAGTCCTAAATTTATGTTGCTTCAGAGGTTTGGACTCATGGAAAGACCAATTCTACGCAAAGCTGTACACTTTGAAGAAAAAAGTGATGAGGTTTCGAATTACTTCAGGATTGGAAGTCAAGCTAACAGGTCAACATATTACTTCTCTTCAGAGGGACAATAACAGATTGTGTTACTGTAAGAGAAGGCATTAATGAGACTTCTGATAAATTTGAAGGAGTCTTAAAACGCTTCAACACTATTTTAACCTGTGCAATAATATGTTTCTGGGGAGAGAAAAATTCGACAAAAAGGTCCATAAACTAGGTGTACCAGTATATGCTCTGATTAATAACGTTCATAAGCTGTTTGAAGAATGAGAATTTGGAGAGACTTAAAAGTGGAATTATTATAAGATCGCATTATAATTGGTGTTGTCGATGAATCCCTGTCAGACTTATTACAATATAAGGAAGACCTCACCTTAAAAAAAGCAATATAGTGAGTGAGACAAAGATAGTTCCATAAACAGCACAAAATAATACTGAGAAGTTGAGTAAAAATCTTTGGCTTTGGTAACTTCCAGAGACCATACAATTCATTCAGCAAGAGAATATAAAAGAAGTTTGAAAAAGCAAGGTACAAATGAGAAGGACAGAGCAAGATGCCATAAACCCACAAAAAAGACCCACATGCAAAATCAATTCCTGCAAACATTGCAGAATGCTTTTTATATAGAAGAATTGCCCATTATAGGAAGAAGTGCAGAAGTAAAACTCATTCTTGCCCAGTTCAGAGAAAAAACTTCACTTATAAGGCTATGAATGAAGTTGAAGAATTTCTACCTGAAATGAAATAAGATTGGAAGTAAAGCTGAAGTGTTAGTTGGTGATAGAAATGCCAACACCGCCACCAATCATGCATCAATCAAATAATTAAGAATTGGCAGACATATGTGGGTGAATTTTTCTGTGAATCCACATCTCAACATTGGCGTCCCAGGTCACTAGAAGCTGCTGGCCAAGCAGAGGCCAGGAGTGTCAATGTTCCAAGACTGCTCATCTAGGGGTTTTGCTTGGGTGCATTCAGTAGCAAGAGGGTATGCAGTTTAAAACTGTTCTCATGGGGTGGGGTTTGTGGCGAGGCAGGTTAGATAGTTTGGAGTCAAGGGCAGGGGATGGCTTTCAGAGGCCACCTCTTGCCCCCAGTCTGTGCCTCCAACTGCCCCAGATTAGGGCAATTGGATTCCCACCCCCACCCCCTCCAAATGTGCAGGCGTGTCACCCTTGTTTCCCTGCTAATCTATTGAACCCTCAAGACCCTTATTAAAGAAAGCCCAAGCATTGTTTTGGGTACACCAACAAGAATTGCTGCAATCACCAGTAGACGTCCCTTCAAGAACAATCAGATGAGTTTTGTAGGTTGGCTTTCTGTCCATCTCGGGCATTGTCTGACACTTAAAGTAAAAGGGGCACTCACACTCATGTGGGCTTGTGAAAAGTTCTCAGACTATATACTAAGGTTGAGGTTGTTGACTTGCTCACCGAGCTGGCTTGTTTTTGCTCAGCGAGCAAGTCAACAACCTCATCCACAACCCGAGCTACAGATCTTTGCCAAAACTTTAAACATACTAAGGTTAAAAGACATTATAGAGACTGACCGCAGTCCAGTTTCCTTAGTTGATGTAAAATAATACACTAGAATTCACCTGAGAATTCAGTTTCATGCCTTGCGATTGAATGCTTCACCAAAGGTTCTGGAACTTATCTAGGGCAAGTTACAGATGATGATGGACACATTGTACAAAGCAAACAGGAACTATCCAGTATAACATGATGCCAGTCTCATTGGTAAGATAGAGTCATATTCTCGTTAGCTATAGAACAATGGCCAATAAGTTCAAATCACTGCAAAATGTTCATCATGTACAGATGCATGATGAGGAATACATCTGCATTTGTCAGTATCACATGCAAGGTTGGCCACAATCAGAATCCCAGTGGTGCAGTGATAAAAATCTTCTTTGAGCAAAGGATGCACTTCACTATTGTGGATGATTTACTGGCATATGATGAGCTGAACTGATGATTCCAGTCTCAGATCATTTGAAAGAATACACTATCACCATATTAGTATCCTGAAATGCAGAGGAATCAAAGAAAATGTATTTAGCCTATAGGTAGTTCTCCTATAACGCGATAGTTGCATTCTTGTGTGACATCGCACTATAGAAAATCTTGTTATAGAAAATTGCCATAGAAAATCCTGTTATAGAGAAATTGCTATAGTAAATCACTACACCTGTACAGCAGAAAGTTTGTGTTATCCAAACAGCATCCAATATTCATCAATCACATTACAGCCAATTTGTGTCAATGAAACACGTGTTACAGCAGAATTACCTGTATTTGGGTACCAACATCTGTAATACCTTAAAAAATAGCATGGAACTTGAAATTATTCTTGGCTGTACAACTCAATTTTACACTAAAATTAAACTGAGCCTTGTATCTGATTAGAAGGGATTCTTTTTGTCCATGATAAAACAAACTAAATTTAAGATTGAAGCTGAACCTCAGGCTGAATTAGTTTACATCGTATCCCTGAACTTAGTCATCGAGTTATACAGCATGAAAACAATTCTTTCTGCCCAACTCATTTGTGCTGACCAGACATAGGGGAGATGATGGCCTAGTGGTATTACTGCTAGACGATTAATCTAGAAACTTGGCTAATGTTTTGGGGACCTGAGTTCAAATCCCACCATGGCAAATAGATAAATTTGAATTCATTTAAGGAAAACAAAGAATCTGGAATTAAGAGTCTAATGTTGCCCGTGAAGCCATTATCCATTGTCAGGAAAACCCCATCTAGTTCACTAATGCCCTGTCGGGGAGGAAATCTGCCATCCTTACTTGGTCTGGCCTGTATGTGACTCCAGACCCACAGCAGCGTGCTTAGCTCTTAACTGCCTTCTGGGCAAATAGAGATGGGCTATAAATGTTGGCCTCGCCAGCGATGCTCTCATTCCATGAGTGAGTTTAAAAAAGGTTCTAAACTGATCTAAACTGATCTAAACTGATCCATGGACGTCCAGTCCCTCTACACCTGCATTCCCCATGCGGATGGCCTTAAGGCCCTCTGCTTCTTCCTGTCCCGCAGGCCCGACCAGTCCCCCTCCACTGATACCCTCATCCGCTTAGCCGAACTCGTCCTCACACTCAACAACTTCTCTTTCAATTCCTCCCACTTCCTACAGACAAAGGGGGTAGCCATGGGTACCCGCATGGGCCCAAGCTATGCCTGCCTCTTTGTAGGTTACGTGGAACAATCCCTCTTCCGTACCTACACCGGCCCTAAACCCCACCTCTTCCTCCGTTACATGATGACTGTATCGGTGCCGCCTCGTGCTCCCACGAGGAGCTCGAACAGTTCATACACTTCACTAACACCTTCCACCCCAACCTTAAGTTTACCTGGACCATCTCTAACACCTCTCTCCCCTTCCTGGACCTCTCTGTCTCCATATCGGGCAACCACC
>NC_063345.1:22618718-22699430 GCF_021869965.1 Rhincodon typus | reverse complement strand
TGCAGGAACAGCAACTCATATTCCGCTTGGGAACCCTGCAGCCCAATGGTATCAATGTGGATTTCACAAGTTTCAAAATCTCCCCTCCCCCTACCGCATCCCAAAACCAGTCCAGCTCGTCCCCGCCTCCCTAACCTGTTCTTCCTCCCACCTATCCCCTCCTCCCACCTCAAGCCGCACCTCCATCTCCTACTGACCAACCTCATCCCGCCCCCTTGACCTGTCCGTCCTACCTGGACTGACCTATCCCCTTCCTAACTCCCTACCTACACTCACCTTTACTGGCTCCATCCCCGCCTCTTCGACCTGTTTGTTTCCTCTCCACCTATCCTCTCCTCTATCCCTCTTCTATCCGCCTCCCACTCTCTCCCTATTTATTTCAAAACCCCCTTCCCCTCCCCCTTTTCTGATGAAGGGTCTAGGCCCGAAACGTCAGCCTCTCTGCTCCTATGATGCTGCTTGGCCTGCTGTGTTCATCCAGCCCTGCACCTTGTTGTCTCGGATTCTCCAGCATCTGCAGTTCCTACTATCTCTAAACTGATCTAGTCCCATTTGGCACATATCTCTCTAAACCCTTCCTATTCATGTGCCCATCCAGATGCATTTAACTGTTGTAATTATACTTGCTTCCACCACTTCCTATGGCAGCTTGTTCTATACATGCACCACCCTCTGCATGAAAAAAACTGACCCTCAGATGCCTTTTAAATCCTTGCCTCTCATCTTAAATCTATGCCCTGTTGCTTTGGACTCCTTTACCCTGGGAACAAAGACCTTGGCTATCACCTGATAACCTCCTTGTATCTCCCTTACCCATTCAGAAAACCTCCCATGTCCCTCCATTAATGTTTTGTGAATGGTTATAAGGGGGAGTTTAATTTTCCCATTTGCAGTTTAGATTTGGTAGTAAGTGAGCCTCATGGCATCCAGAGCGCCATGGACTGGGGCAAGTTTTCTCACACAGTCTTGTATTTTCCCTGGGAGAATTTCTTGGAGAGTCAAATGATGCATGAGACAGAAGTGTTCATTGTTGGCAAGACCTTAGAATTTTAGAATCATCAACATTTAGGGCAGCACTGTGCCTCAGTGGTTAGCACTGCTGCCTAACAGCACCAGCGAATCAGATTCAATCCCTGCCTTGGGAGACTGTTTATGTGGAGTTTGCACATTCTCCCCGTGTCTGCATGGGTTTCCTCCGGGTGCTGTGGTTTCCTCCCACAGTCCACAGTGCAAGTTAGGTGGATTGGCCATACTAAATTATCCATAGTATTCAGGGATGTGTAGGTTAGGTGCATTAGCCATGGAAATTGCAGAGTTACAGGAATATGGTAAGGGGATGAGCCTGGGTGGGATGCTCTTTGGATGATTGGTGTGGACTTGTTGGGCTGAATGGCCTGTTTCCAAACTGTGAGGATTCCATTCAGCACAGAGAAAGGCCTTTTGGCCCATCAAGTCTGAGGCAGTCAAAAATAAGCACCTAACTATTCTAATCCCATTTTCCAGCACTTGGCCCAAAGTCTTGTATGCTTTGGCATTGCAAGTGCACATTGAAATACATGTTAAATGTTATGAGTATTATGATATGTTATGATCCCTTAAAGGCATTGAATTCTGGATTCCCACCATCTTCTGGGTAATTTTTTTCCCTCATATCTCCACTAAATCGTTATACCCTTGTCTTAAATCTGTGCCCCCTAGTCATTGGTCCCTCCAGCAAGAGGATTGTCTGACTTACACACTTCTGGCATCATACGTAAGGCTCAGCTGCACACTACATGATTTGCTGCAAGTCAGAACCTGCTCCGCCCACGGTGATACTCAGCCATTATTACAGAAACCAGAGAAAAGGCAGCTCCACTTTCTGATTCCAGGACGGTATGGAGTGATGGAGAGTAGGACATTCCTTTTTCCTGCTGACTGCCAAAGGAAGCCATGCCATCAGACATAGCCAATCTGGACAGAAATTGCATCACTCATTAGTGTTGGGTTCTGAGTCAAGACGAGCGCCAAGCAGGGTAGAAAGTAGGTCAATGATCATCTGCACTTTGCAAAGGTAGGTGCCACCATCTTCTCTCTGCTACCTCACCTCACAAGGCCAGCTCTCACTCTAACTCTGCCACTGCACACACATCTCATTAAGGATCATTAACTGCAGTTCTCAGTATTGCATGCTTAATGTCAAAGGCTCTCACCACCCCATTCTCCCAAACTACAAACTCTTTATGCCTTCTGTGTTTCCTATACATTCACAGGGAACATCTCACCAGCTCTCCTACTTGTACATGACTGTTCTTCCATCCAACATTATTCCTCCCTTTTTCTCAATGCGGAAATATCTGTCTCGTAATGGGGCAGCAAGGCATCTCAACTTCACTAAAGGAGCCCCTTCCTCTCAGAGAGATAGGGTGGCTCCAGCAGGTACCCACAATGAGGAAGAATGACACACAGGCACTGTAGAAGCTTTGTTGTCTAGTCCCTTCTTAAAACAAGTTAGACAACTCTAACCAGAATGCTATGAATGAATTTGCCCAGGTATCCCTCAATATTGAAGTGGTCAATTCACTACGAACACAAGCCTGTATCAATGTAAATGGTCTCAACTTTATGAGGAAACAAGTTGCAACAAGTTAATACTAAACATTACTATCTCTAATCCTATTCGGCCCCTTAAGCTTGCAATACCTCCTGAGTCTCTTGTAGATTTATGCAGTTGCTCTCTCTCTGGCTCTGTCCGTGGAATTGTGAAGCTGCATTCTCTTTTCCTCTCTCTCGCTTTCTCCGGATGGTCAGCGGATCTCAGCCTTTTGCTATGCTTGTCTCCTCAGAAGGTCTCAAGAAGGTCCGAGTGATTGGTCTACGTTTATACCTTTTTGGATGGTTTGCTGGAAGTTTTATGTTTCTGACAGTCAGGGAGACTTGCTTAACAGTTTGAAACATTGCCAATCATTTGGATGGCTTGCTACTATTCATTTCTTTGTGTAGCAGGACCCGGTGCCTTTCTGTCTGGCCCCTCCTTTGTTTGGTAGATACATTGTTGGGGATATGTCCATCCAGGATAACTGTTGCCTTTTACATTATGCTAACATCATTAGCACCTGGGTACTGTATTTGCACTGTGTCTGCTGTCTTGGCTTTGTGACTTCATTGCTTTACTTGGCCAATGTAACCAGCACCCCTTGCTGTTTGGCCAAGTTAGCAATCTGTGTTTTAGCAGCCAGGATGCTGCTACAGCTTCTTCTGAGGATACTCTGCAGGTGCTCTGGCCCTCTAACTCTCCTCGTCCTGTGAGCCTAAAGCCTGGAGGAGCATCAATTGTAGTTAGTAAGCCTGCATTTGAACAGGAAACTGTCTGCGGGCCTGGGACCTCTGAGTCCAAAAATATCAGGGGAGATGACCACCCAACTCTTCCAAGTTCACAAAGCCAACCACAGAGCTGGCTCCCTCCACGCCAGCAGCAGAATTTAGGCCTCCACTTAAACATAGCAGGAGGGAGGAAAAGAAGAAAACATAGTGAGGGTACATAGGTGACAGGGGTGCTATATCATTGTTAACAACCTATTACATCTGTTAATACATTTTCACTTGCACTGTTACAATGGCTGTTGTAGCCTAATTTTCACCGTCAAATCTGATTTAGTAACACCCATCTGAGAGATGAGCAGCCTTTTCAGATATCCCAGGCATGAAAGAAGTTATAATGGCCCAGCATTGCTCGTCTCTCACAAGCAACAATTCCTTAACTGCAGATAGTCTCAGCCATCAGCATTCATTGAAATGTGACATTGAAGATTGCCACCAAGGCGTTGAACTTTAACGTGGACAGCAATGAAGCTAAAAGCAGCTTGCAGGGAATGTGCTAGAGCCTGCTTGAACATATCATTTCAAACTTACATTCACATTATGAGTGACAGTATGGAATCATCTCTGCAAGGAATGGTTGATTCAATGCATCAGCTTTTTAAGGGAGTGCACTGACTTTCAAGGTTAAGAAATAAAAATGGGCAGCTCACATATTCACTTTCTGTCAGTGCAGTGATCTGTTAAGAAAAGCTGTACAAAGCACAGTCTCTCACAGGTTCAACACTGTGTTAGAGGACAGTCAAGAATTTCAAAGGCAACGTAAATTATGCTGCAAATCCCTGCCGGAGCAGTCCAGGCATTAAAACATCATCTCAAAGAGATACATAGGCTATTCCACTATGGCCCAGCTGGAAGCCTGAGCCATGTTGTATCTGCATTCTGCACCAGTCTGAAGGTTGTGTGGAAAGGTCACGAGCCATGTTGTCTCCCAGCATCCAGGAACCTGGAAGGAGGCAGGGACCTGTGAGTTCTCCTGTATGGAAGAGTCGTGGCAGCTTCCAGGATATATGATGCAGCTCTCCAAAATTTGGCTTTGATGGTCACCTTGAATTTGAACATTAATGTGTATCTCTTCACAGACTTTTCAGATTTGTGACAGAACCTCTCAAGGCAAGAGGAGTGCACTCAAAAACAGCCTGCAGCTTGGGGAAGCCAGTGATGGTGAAATATCCCAGTACCTGAGCTGCTTGACAATCATCCTCAAGGGATAACAATCTGAAGAAATATGCCCTGGAGAAAATAACATCAGTCACATCCCAGAAGTATTGAACGGTTGAGGATTGGGAGATGCTACATACTTCCCTAGTTGCTCCATATAATGAGACACTGCCATGGAAATTGAGGGTAGCTATGATCTTGAAGGCCACTGGGATGGGATTGCCACCCTCTAGTTCTGAACACGCCATTTTTCAGCAGATTGCACAGTTCTGCAAGGACTCAATGGGAGATCTTCAATTGTTGTTGCTTGCACCGTCTTTCAGAGAGTTGAAGAAAATAACAGTGAATTCAGTGTCTCATCATTCGCTTCCACCTCCTCACTGGATCTTGTCCTGCTGCTTCTCCCTCTGGAGGCTTTGTGCAGCTGCTGGAGCTTGCTGTCACTGCTGACAATGTTCTAATCACTTCTCCTTCTGCACTGTCTTTGCTGAATCAGCAAGACCACAATGATTCTAAAGACAGCATTTTCCATATGAATTCTGTCAGCAAATAATCCGTGGGGAATGTCAGAAAAGTAATGCAATTTATCTGAGGCCTCACATCCATAAGAATGAAACATTATGTTATGCCGTCACTCAGTGTGGCATGGGGCTTCTCAAGGGAACAATAGTCATGCCTACTTTTGGAGTTCTTAGCTATTTGACCTCTTACAATTGTACATTGCACAATCAAAGCTTTCATACTAATTGGAACCGGAATTCTGCCAGTAAGTCACAATGAAAGCATTGCCACGCCTCATAAAGAAAAAGCTCCCTCCCACGCTACAGTCCCGGACTTGAATTTTCCAATGGCCAGATAGTCGTTTCTGCAGTGTGGATGAGAGTTGCATGTTAGGACCCGAAGTAATCCAAACGTAGAAGACTCCGAGACACAGAGATAGAAAGAACTGCCGATGCTGGAGTCAGAGATTACACAGTGTGGATCTGGAGGAACAGAGCAAGGCCAGGCAGCATCAGAGGAGCAGGATAGTTGATGTTTCAGGTCAGGACCCTTCTTCTGAAACGTCAACTTTCCTGCTCCTCTGATGCTGCCTGGCCTGCTGTGTTCCTCCAGACTCCGAGACACAGTTGTGCTCCTGAGTTTTCTTAGCTGCAGACAGCTCTTGAGTCTTGGTAACCAGCCTTTTAAAGGGACAGGAGCCCCAAAGACAATTAATTAGCTGCTAGATGGACAAAAGGTTTGACTGGGATTTACCAATGATTCAGGTAGAGTAAAGTGATTGTGAGAAAGGGAAATCATGTTTGACTAATCTACTGGAAATATTTGGGGATAAAGAGGAACTAGAAAGTGTACTGTATTTAGATTTCCAGAAGGCATTTGATAAGGTGCCACATTAAATGTTATTACAAAAAATAAAATTTTATGGTATAGCGGTAGAGGGTAACATATTGACATGGATAAAAGATAAGCTGGCTAACAGGAAGCAGAGAGTGGTGTAAATGGGTCTTTTCCAGGTTGGCATGATGTAAAGAATAATATGCCCCAGGGATTGGTGCTGGGACCTTAATTATATACAATTTATATAAATGGTTTAGATAAAGGCCGGAAGATGTGTTCACAAAAAATTGCTGATGACACAAAGATTGTTAGGAAAGTGAGATGTGAAGAGGACATAAGGAGCTTACAGAAAAGATATAGGTAGGTTAAAAAGGTGAGTAAAGATATGGTAAATGGAGTGTCATGTGGGAAGCATGAAATTGTCCATTTTGGCAGGAAGAATAAAAGAGAAGCATATTATCTAAACGGAGAGAGATTGTAAAGTTCTGAGATAAAGAAGGATCTAGGTGTCCTCATCATGAATAACATAAGGCTAGTATGCAGGTACAGCAAGTAATCAGGAAAGCTGAAAGAATGTTATCATTTATTGTGAGAGAAATTGAATACAAAGTATATAGAGCACTGATGAAACCACAGGTGGAACACCAAGCACAGTATTGGTCAGCTTATTTAAAGAAGGATGCAAATATGTTGACAGCAGCTCAAAGATTCAAAGTGCATTTACTGGACTAATACATGGATTGGAGCATGTTCTTATGAGGAAAATTGGACAGGCTGGGCTTGTATCCACTGAAGTTTAGAAGAGTAAGAGGTGACTTGAGTGAAACAAATAAAATCCCGAGGGGGTTTGTCAGGATAACTGGGGAGAGGATGTCTGCTGCTCTTGGAGAATCCTGAGCTAGGGGTCATCATTTAAAAATCAGGGGTTGCCCATTTAAAACAGGCATTAGGTTTTTTTCATCCTCAGAGGGTCATGAGTCTTTGGAATTCTCTCTCAAAAGAGTGGAAGCAGAGTGTTTATATATATTTTTAAGGCAAGGAAGATAAAGTCTTGTTAAGCAAGGGATTGAAAGATTATCAGTGTAGGCTGGATTTGAGATTGCAATCTGATCAGTTTATTGAATGGTAAATCTGGGTCAAGAGGCTGAATAACCTACTGCAGCCTTTATTTCATATGGGTTCATCTTACACTGAGATTACTATTTGGAAAAGTGCAATTATACTCAGTGCATTGGCTGTCTTGCTGTAGTCATGTGAACTCTACCTCTGCTGCAGGTGTCTTTTTGGGCAGACGTTGTCAGCCATTAAACACTCATCACTTGTAATATGGTGTCAGAGTAGTATAATTGGAAAAGTGTTGATTTTCCAAGTTGTAAGCATGCCAGCTACTAAAAGCAACAGCAATGAAAAATTAAAGATATGAATAGTTTTCAACATTGAATTAATGTGTGAGTCAAAATTGCTACTCATTCTCCAATTCTTACTACTGTGGAAATTATATGAGACAGAATTTGATTTTTTTGCCTCTCGGTGGTTAGATCTGTTCTCAGTGCTTGGGACTGAGTGCTGTATTGCAACCTAGAATTTACTGAGAAGCAGAAAAGTCTCACTGCAAAAGTTTTGGAAGCTTTGAAGACACATTTTGATTCCCAAATTGTTGTGACTTATGAACAATATTTGCTCAACACCAGTGCTTTACAAGAAAGACAGACTATTGATCAGTATGTGCTAGTGCTGACGCACCTAGCTAAATTCTGAAAGTTAGGATAACTGAATGTTGATCACATCAGAGAGAGGATTATTTTAGGCGTAGGAAATTCTGCTGTGAGAGCATGTCTGCTGAGAGGGGAGAAATTTATTCTCAATGATGATAGTGATACATGCAGAAGCTCTAAATTAGTCAATCCATCAGCTAGAGTCTATTAACAGATGAATAGATGAGCTTTCCCATTATGCTGAGAGACATTCTAATCTGAACAAGAATGACATACTGACAAAAAGGAAATTAAAGAAAAACACTTCAAGAAGAGACAGAAGAAAAATAAAGGCAAGAGGAAAGGATGTAAATATTGAAGAGGATATAAAAGAAGAGGAAGCACATCCAACATGGGGAAAGCAGTGCTTTAACAGCAAGAAGTAGTATAATTTTGTGTACAGGTGTTTAGCTGGAAGGAAACAAAACAAGCTTATAAAAATGGTTGCTGGAGAAATGTCAGTTGATAACTCTGACAAAAATCATTATGCCATGCAAAAAGTTGGTATAATCAGATCTAAAGGTGATATATAAATTGAGACCATTAAAATGATGGCTGCAGAGACAGTAAATCAATGTGAAGTATCAAATACACAACATACTTTCTTACAACATCATGAACTTTGCAGACCTGTGTGAAAAAGCTCAAGATGGTGACTCAAAATGAAGTTTTCAAAGCTAAGGTTGAGACAATATGCTGGAGCGATCCTCATTCCAAGAGAATAGACAAAGATGACAGCCCAATCCAATGGGAAGAATAAAGTTCCAGGGATTTTATGATAAACTGCACTCAACTCAGCAGAAGCAAAGTCAAAACTTGACCTAGTAACCCTAAATGTATCAGAGGAGATTTGTAGAATTTTGAGGCTACACTTGACTGAACAGATCCAAAAAGATTACAAAGATATTTTTCCAGGTCTATGATGTCTTTCTGCTGAATATTATGTAAAAGTGGATGACAGTGTGAGACCACCACAGCGTCTGCTAAGCAGAGTTCCAGCTGCCTCAAGTCCAGCCTGAAAACAAAGTAGAAGAGCTGGAAAGATGGGAGTAATGAAGAAAGAAACTACTCCTATGGACTCAGAGGTAGTAAGAATTGCCGATGCGGGAGTCAGTGATAAAAGTGTGGAGCTGGAGGAACACAGCAGGCCAGGCAGCATCAGAGGAACAGGAAAGTTGACATTTCGGCTCGGGACCCTTCTTCAGAAATCACTTGCTGTGTTCCTCCAGCTCCACACTGTGTTAACTCTTATGGACTCAATTAGCAGAATGGGAGCAGTGAAAAAATACCTAGAAAACAAAAAGTATGCATAGATCTCAAGAATCTTAGTAAGGCTTTGAAGAGAGCTCACTTCTGCATGCCAAACATTGAAGGTATTTTGATACCATTTGCCAAACCAAAGATCTTTACTACACCAATGCAAAGGCTAGCTCCTGGCAAGTGAAGCTGGATGAAATCAACAGTTTTCTAATGACATTTTGGATCCCACCCAGAAGATACAGATGGCTGTGCACGCCATTTGGCTCAACTCAGTATCAACTCAGACAGCATGAGATAACCAGTGATCTTTCTGGAGTGGAAGCTATTATAGATGGTCTGATTGCCTGCAGAAGTGGAAATTCAATTAAAAAACCCATCGCAGATCACAATCAGAGTCTAGTGCAACTGCTAGAGAGAGTCCACCAGATGGCCATGAAGTAGTAGAAGAAAAAAATGCCTTTGTCTTTTGATAATTACATACATTAAAACCAAATTTCTTCACTTGGGTCTTGTCAAGGTGAGATCTGTAGCAATAATGCAGTGACCAACAGGTCTGAAAGCAGTAAAGTGATTTATCAGATCATGAACTAATTAGCAATGTTCTTACTTAATTTGTCACCAGAGTGTGAAGTCTGTGCAAACTCAATACTAATAGTTTGTAGAAATGGAGCAAATGCAGCACAGACTTGGACGTGGCAATATTTGAGTAAAGAAATACAACTCTGAAAGAATAGAAGAGTAATGCAGTTCAAAGACTAAAGTCATGCCAAACCCAAACTTCTCCTCCAGTAAGAAGGTAAAGTTACAATAGTCCTGCTCTTTCATTGCAGAGAGATGGCTGGTGATGGTCTAACTTGAGGGTCACCGTACCTCAGCCAAAGGGAATGGTTGAGAATGTAGGACCTTCACAGTAATCTCAGCTGGTGTAGGAAATGAACCCATGCAGTTGGCATAATTCTGCCTCATAACCAACTGTCCAACCGACTGAGCTAAATGGCCCCAGATCCTGTGATGCAGCAATAGAGAAAATATGATTGGAGCCAGAAGTATTAACAAGTATGAATGACAAAATCAAAAATTGAAATAACAGAAAGTGAACTTTCACTTTGATAGAACTGCCATGTCATTGTTCTAGCTGAGCAATGGAGAGTTGTTCCTTCACTGCAGACAGCTGATCCAGAGATGTGATCTCATCACTGCACAGCGTACAGAATGACCAGCAATGTCAAAAGCCTAACTTTTGAATGGAAATAGACTAGTAGCAGCAATTGCCTTGGCAACAGCTCTGCCCATGGGAATGACATTCCCTGGAGAAGTAAAATCACCCTAGGAATGAGCAGCTACTAGGAAAACAGCCAATGATAATGTGCAGGTGTATCATTAGGACACCTATACTTAACCCTGACTAGGGTTAAGACACTGGAATAAAAACAAAATACTGCAGATGTTGGAAACCAGAAACAAACACAGAGAATACTGAAGTAACCCAGCAAGTCTGGGAGCATCTGTGGAAAGAGAAACAGAGATTACCTTTCAAGTACAACATGAAGATGTGAAACTTGAAAGGGCTCTGAAAAGATTTACAAGACTGTTGCCAGGGTTGGAGGGTTTGAGCTATAGGGAGAGACTGAATAAGCTGGGGCTATTTTCCCTGGAGCATTGGATGCTGAGAGGTGACCTTAAAGAAGTTTATAAAATCATGAGGGGCATGGATAGGTAAATAGACAAGGTCTTTTCCCTGGGGTGGGGGAATCTAAAACTAGAGGGCATAAGTTTAAGGTGAGAGGGGAATGATTTGAAAGGGCCTTAATGAGCAACTTTTTCGTGCAGATGGTGGTGCGTTAATGGAATGAGCTGCCAGAGGAAGTGGTGGAGGCTGGTACAATGCTAACATTTAAAAGGCATCTGGATGGGTATATGAATAGGAAGCGTTTGGAGGGATATGGGCCAAATGCTGGCAAATGGGACTAGATTTATTTAGGATATCTGGTCAGCATGCACAAGTTGGACCGAAGGGTCTGTTTCCATGCTGTACGTCTCTATTACTCTATGTTCTGAAGATGAATCCTACTGGACATGAAGCATTAACTCTGTTTCTCTTTTCACAGCTGCTGGCAGAATTAAGGCACCATTTTGCTAATGAATGAAAGTTTTCTTTGTAACCATGTGTATTGGTTAAAATTGATAATTTACATAAATTTGCATAAAAGTATTGTGAATGCTTGAGATCTGTAAAAGGAACAGAAAGTGCTGAAGAAACTCAACAAATTTGGCAGCATCTGTCGTGAAAGAAACAGAGTTACCATTTTAGGTAGAATATTTTGGAACCTGATACCTGTTTCTGGGACCCAGTTCTTAAGAAGTGTCACATTGACTGCAAAACATGAACTCCAGGATTCTGCTTGACCTGCTGAGTTTCTCCAGCTCTTTCTGTCTATATTTTATATGAGCATTTTATACCTGGAGGAACTTCCTGATGTCAGGACAGTCCAGAACCAGTGGTCACTGTTTAAAAATGGTAGGCCATTTAGTCCTGAGATGAGGAGAAATTTCTCCACCAAAGACTGGT
The DNA here is from genome assembly GCF_021869965.1 of Rhincodon typus. NCBI lineage: Eukaryota > Metazoa > Chordata > Chondrichthyes > Orectolobiformes > Rhincodontidae > Rhincodon > Rhincodon typus. Next base: position 22,687,991 of record NC_063345.1, on the reverse strand, counting down.
GAGCCTGTGGAATTCTCTGCCACAGAAAGCAGTTGAGGCCAAAACATTGAACATTTTCAAGAAGGATGTAGGTATAGCTCTTTGGGTGAAGGGGATCAAGGATATGGGGGAAAAACAGGAACAGGGTATTGAGTTGTTTGGTTGATTAACCATGATCATATAGAATGGCAGAGCAAGCTCAAAGAATTGACTGGCCTACTCCTGCTCCTGTTTTCTATGTTTCAATGTTTCTATAGCGCATGCATCTTTTTTGCCTTATGAAAAGGGGGTTGTTTGGAGAAATGCAATTGTACATAGTGTACTAGCTGCTTGCCATAGTCATGTGATTGCTTCCACTGCTGTATGTGCCTTTGTGGGCAGTCTGTAGCAACCATTGGACACACATGACTTGAAACAGCAATCATTAATTGTCAAGAGAATTTTGTGCTGTCTATATATTATTGTATATTACATACTGTATATTATCCATGAAAACACAGATCGTTAATAAAATGGACTAATTAAACTTTCCATAAATGTTCAACCTGCATTTATTGCATTGTTTTTCAAATGCATTCAGCAAAGTAAGGAGTTTGCTATTCTTTATTTTCTGTTTTTTTTTACTTCAATTGATTGACTTTTACTAATGGTAAGGTAAAACTTGCACTTGTATTTCACAAAACATCTGTGGGACTTAATAAATGAAGAACATTGTCATTAAGGAAGCATGAGCTCTGACAGGTGCAGTTGAAAGTCAAGCACAACCAACAGAGGTTTCACCTCTTATTGAGGTTCATGATTAAGGGACAGCCATTTAAATGCTGAATGGGTAAACATGGAAACAAAATGATTGACAGTGCTACAAAAATTTTGATGTGTTAATAGACCAAGAAGACCTATTACTGTTGATTATTCTATTCATTAAATAAAATGTTTAAGCAATTGGTTTTGTGACTTAATTGTCAGTTTAGCTTAGGTGGTAGGAATTCTGCAGCTAAATCAGAACATTATGGGTTCAAGCCCTTTTTGTTCTTTAACACATAATTTAGGCTTAGTTTAAGTGAAGCATGCATCGTTTAGAAGTGCTGTCTTCTGGATGAGATGTTAAATTAATGTTCCATAAAAAATGCTCAGGAAGACATATGAGCAATGATGGCTGGCCTGCATTTATTATTTATGCTTCATTCTCTGAATAGGGACTGATGCACCTACTCCTGAATCATTGCCGTCTTTGTGCCGAAAGTTTTTCTGCTGCTCCCTCTGCCCTGCAAAGAAAAAGCTACTCAGTCAGCGCTTCACAGTCAACCTGATGACATTCAGTGAACTGGAACCATAGAATATCCACAGTGTCTGGTGTACTTTTCAATCCATTCTAAGCAGCCTTTGTGAGGAGACTTTGGAACTCTTTACCTGGAAACACCAAGACTGGCCTGATGAGAATGACTAGGAGCAATTAAAACACAAATTCTTAACTGGCAACACCACCACTAATTGAGGGAAAGAAAACAGATTGATAGACAAATGAAGGCTGAGATCCAAGAAAGAAAATCATCACCTGAAGATCAGATTCTGGGCCAAAAGAACAAAGGAAATACATTCTGACAGCTGTGACATGCAACAGTCTGACAGCTATGACGTGCATGACCATTATCAAGACTATCTGCAGCCCAAACACTCAAAGACATAATCCACTGAGAGCTAAGACTGGAGTGGTGTTCCTCAAGGACAGTTAGACAGTGAGCACAAGGTGGGAGAAGCACTTAAAATATCTCCTCAAGATTCAGAGTCCTCAACCACATCCCATCGCATCCAACACGGCCATGTGTGCAGATGGAATCACGGAAGCGCTCTTGACTCTTGGATACAACTTCATCTTCCGCATCTGGAATGAAGACAGCATGCTGTCTCTGAGATATTATATTTCTGACCGTCTTCAAGAAAGGAAATAAAACAAATTGCATTAATTACAGAGCAATGTTCTTCTGTCTGCTACAGGGAGAAGGTCATTGCAAAAGTCATCTCCAATCTCCCTTCCCGAAGAGCTCCTCCTGGAATCACAATGTGAAATCCATCCATCAAGGGGCACATGGACTTGATCTTATTAGTAAGACAAGTCCAAGAGAAGTGCAGAGAATAACAACTAACTTTGTACATGCCTTCTTTGCCCTCACAAAGGCTTTTGAATTTGTCAACTGAGAAGGACGATGGAACTTTCTCCTCACATTTGCCTGCTTGCAGAAATTCATCGCCATCATTCAAAAGCTGCACAACAAAATGCAAGCTGTGATCCTCACCAGGAGATCATTCTCAGACGCAACACATGTGCAAACTTGAGGTAAGCAACGTTTTGTCATTTTACCAGCACTTTCTCCATCTTCCTCATCACAACTCTTCATCTCGTTTCCGTGAAGCTTCCTGATTGAGTGGAGCTTCCCTACAGGACATGCAGGATATTATTCAAACTGCATCACCTCAAATCTGGAAACACGACCGAACTCTAACCTCTGTCATTGCACTGAAGTGTACAGATCATGCATATATATGCTCAGACTGACAGGCTGAGTTTGAAACTATCTCTAATGCATTTGTGGAGGCAGATGGGAGAACGGACCTTAGGTTAACCAGCCAGGAGACAAAGCTTCTTAACCAGACTGTTTACATCACATAACACTGCCCCTTGACTACCAAGATCCAGAATGAGCCAGTGGACAAATTCTCAAACATTGGGATCCTCCTCTCAGTTCAGGCTGACATTGATGTTGAAATTCTACATTGCTTCCAGTGGCAAGTGTAGTGTTTAGCTGTTTGAACTTGATGACATAGTCTCACACCCAACACCAAATTCATAGTGTACAGGACAGCAGTGTTACCAGCCCTCCTGTATGTGACTGAGACTTGGACAATATACAGCAGACTTCTCAAATCCTTTGAGAGATATCACTGGTAATGCCTCTGCAAAACAGGTAAAATGAGCACTCCAATATCAGTGTCCTATCTCACAGCAACATCCTTAGTATCAAGGTTCTGGTCATTGTCAGTCAAGTGTATTGGGCAGACCTACTGTCCAATGCCTGATTTCCAACACAGGTTCTCTACTTTGAGTTTTGTCATGTCCTCAAAACCTTCTTGAAGAAAATGCAATATCCCCACCAGCTTGTGGGAATCTCTTGTCCAAGACAACCCAAACTGGAGAAGAAACAACTGTGAAGGTGCCAACCATGCCCAGCATCTCTGTCAGGCTCAATGAGAGGCCAAGAATAACGAGTGGAAGGAGCATGTGATAATCCAAGCATCCTACGCACCTGATTCAGCAAACACCATCTTCCCCACCTGGGGCAGAGTCTGTAAATCCAGTATTGGACTATTTAGTTGCCCACAATAATGGAATGTAAAAGAGTCATCTTTGATCCCAAGTGACTATCAAAGAGGAAGAATAATGCTACATAGAGATTGCCAGGATTTTAACTTAACAACGATGAAGGTTCAGATTCACAGAGACACCAGACCGAGTCAGCAGTAAGTGTGTTACCAGTTCACTCAGAATATTGATGAAACAGTTCATTCCTTTGAAGACAATCTGATAGCTTGATTGTCACTTTTGCTAAGTTGTTAAAAGATAAGGTTTGAACTCATGTACTTTGGATTATTGATTTAGATTTCTGGATGACCAGTCCAGTAATGTAACCTTAAGATGGCTACATCTATAAGAATACTATTTTAGCTGAAGGTAATGGGTTTGAGCCTTTTGTATTGGAGCTAATTATTGTCTGATATTTATGCAAATATGACCAGTCAATCATGTCAAGGCCCTGCACAGGACTGGCATGGGCTACTATGTTGTAGATGGTGTTGCAATTGAAGCTGAACACTGTTAAATCATTATTGAATGGCTACACTCCAGATCTGATGGTTATTAATATTTGAAGGTGGTGGCTTAAGTGCTGCCGAGAGGAAATGAAGTAATCAAGTCCTGGGGTAGTGATAACAACTACAGCTACCATTCTGTGTGCCAGTGTTGGTTATAGCTGATAGATGGGTCTCTTCCCGATCCCATTGACCTTCATTCTGTAAGGGCACCTTGGGCCTTATTCATGAAAAAAATTGCATTGACATCAAAGACAGTTGTCCTCAACTCTCATTTTGCATTTAGTCCTGTGCTTATGTTTTAAATAATAGAAATTGTTGGAAAAGCTCAGGAGGTCTGGCAGCATCTGTGGAGACAAATCAGAGTTAACATTTCGGGTCGAGTGATGTTTTCTCAGGACTCATGATGTTTCAAAGGATTGCTGCATATTTTGAAAAGCAAGTAACTGTATAGGATGGACCGAAGGGCTAAAATTTAATGATGATATTTGACAGCTGCATGAGAAAATAGATTGTACAGGACAGGAAAATAAGCTGGGAAAGTTAATGGTGATACTTGATAAGCTGCATGAGAAAATAGATTGTACAGGACAGTAAAATAAGCTGGGAAAGTTAATGATGATACTTGATAAGCTGCATGACCTTGAAAGAGTGCTGTGAACATTCCTTTGCAGGGCCAATGACAGCACCAGCAGCTTGTTTTTCTGTAGCTGTGTTTTCTGTACTAGCCAGCAGTTTTGACTTTTGCATCCGCTGTTCTCTGTGCTGGTTGTTGTTTACACAGTATAAAAAAGAGAGTTTTGTTCCAAGTCCCTGGAATTCACCTCGGATCGGGTTTGTGAACGGTGCCAGAAACATCCTCAGCCTCCAGAACAGCTGTCGGTGGGCAGAAGGGTATGAGGGTTATTGTTCTTTTTCCTCTCTTTTTCATTCTTTTTGTTTACTTAAGTATTCCTTTCTTTCTTAGTCTCTAAGGGTTATGGTGAATGGGCGGGTAAGTGGAGCTGAGTCTCAAAGATCAGCCATGATCTTATTAAATGGCGGGGCAGGCTCGAGGGGCCAGATGGCCTACTCCTGCTCCTAGTTCTTATGTTCTTATTATTACTCAATAAATGTTCATATTTAAGCAAATTGCTGTTGTCGAGTCTCCTCTTAACTACATTTAACTAAATCGGAAAAGAACCGCTTGGATACACTCTGTGATCCAAGACAGTAACCTACACTTGCAAGCACAGACAGATATTTGAACAAGGAGTATTTGAAATTGTTACACACAGATTAGAGCTGAAGAGGTTCTGTGTACAGATGCCTCTGGGTGGCAACAAGAGGTTGATTGGTCTATGAACTGCTGACCAGTTATTGATGACAAATGCATTCTGATTCTCAGGTAACTGAACAGCTTGGGGTTGGGAACAAGATAGAGCCAAGTGTTTTGATCTTCGCCAGTAGAGGAGCTGTCTCCGTTCTTTGCAGTCAAAACCCATTTTAAACCTGCTTTTGTAATCTGTGATTCTTAACTGATAAGTCAGAGACCTTTATAAATGAACCAGCCATGTTGTGTTTCTTGAAAACCAATTGAAGCATCCAGGGAAAGGTGAGCGAGAAGCAATATTCTCACCAGCAAAGGCATGGTAAAGATCATCTCAGCAACCTGAGAACAGGAATCAATGAACTGCCACCTAGATTTTCCTCCACCAAGTGGGGAGTTGATAAGACATCTAGAGTTTTAATTAATACTGTTATATGTTGATGGTTTATAACTGTTCACCCGTAACTAGAGTTCAATTACTTGTAATAGGTGGCCACTCTAATTAAGTACAGAAACCTCGTCTGTGCTTTCCATCAACTGGGGTCCAAAACTCAAGTAAAATTGGGGAATATTATTTTTAAATCTTTAACTTCTTTGGGACGATTCTATGAGTAGCGGGATTTGATTTTCAGCATGCTATGCCCTGTGAGGTGTGACAAGGGGATGAATTAATGTCTGGACAACTGGCTACAGGTAGGGATTTGCTATTGGTTTTCTGAAACACCAGAGGGGTTTATGGCAAGTTGGAAAAAAATGTTGAGTTTACTCCAAGTGATCTAAAACTATTCCTCCTGAGTGTACCTGTATTCCTCTGGCTCTGATGACCTTGTTTACGTTCATTTATAGTTTGCTGCGAATGTGAGTTTGAAGGCAATGCTTTCAATCGTGCAGATGCATGCACGATGCTCCACCTAGTGGTGGAACTGGCCACAACACAGCCTTCTGAGAAAGTTTAAGCTGAGAGTTTATGTCGCTTATTCAAACATTTCTCTGGTGAATGGAAAAGCCTGATAGGATGATAACCATCTAGTCAGATTTGTCCTTCATTTGCTGCTAAGCAGTCCTTAGTCTAGGCAGGATGTATGTTTGGCTGCTGCTATGTGGCTAACATTGTGCATGTGCAGCACATTGGCAGCTGAAATCCATGGAAGCACCCATCAGTCAGGAGGTCTTGACACAGAAAGTCAAGGGCAGCCTTCCATGCCAGACTGGGGATTGCCACAGTCAGGTGTCCATTTGCAATGTTTTCGGTGAGGGGGTGCAAGTCCAAGGAGTGAGTCATGTTCAAACAATCGGCCGTGGAGTGACAGTCTAGGGAGGGGCTACAGCTAACACAGTCAGGGAGATGTACAGGCACCAGTTGAGGTGTGGGCAGTCTGCCTGGGGTGGGAAGGGCAGGCAGGCGTAGGTACATGTAGACAGATTTGGGGGGTGGGGGGTGTGCAGATTTGTGGAAGTGTGAAACCTGTGCCTTTAAAGGGAAGAGAATGTGAATGTTTGGGTGCGCCCTGGTACATTTCTGGGTGGCACAGTGGCTCAGTGGTTAGCACTGCTGCCTCACAGCGCCAGGGACCCAATTTCCATCCCACCCCCGGAAGTCTGTGTGTGCGCAGTTTACACATTCTCCCCGTGTCTGCATGGTTTTACTCCAGGTTTTACTCTAGTTTCCTCCTACAGTCCAAAGATGTGCAAGTTAGGTGGATAGGCCATACAAAATTGCCCATAGTATCCAGGAAAGTACAGGTTGGGTTGACTAATCATGGAAAATGTGAGGTTACAGGAATGGGGTGGGGTGCTCTTTTTGAGGGTTGATGTGGGCTGAATGGCCTGCATCCACTCAGTAATGATTCTATGAGGTATACTTACTTGGGAAGTTCCGTATTGTTGGGCAGATGACAGGTTACTGTGCCTTTGTATTATTCAATGAAGAGTAAAGATTTCTCCAATTACACAGGCCAAACTTCCTTCCTCAATTGAACATGAAAAGAAATTGTCCAGTCATTCCCTCATTTTCTGTTAATGATTTTTAAATGCAAAGGAGCCAATACATGAAGCTACTTTTTCTAAAGCATCATTGTCAGTACGAGAATATGTGGATACTTAAAAGCCGCAGTGTGACTTCCCCAGTTCAGCAACACAAGTACAGACAGAAAGAAAGCACTGGGTAATATGAGGTGTAATCTGCAATTTGGAGCGAGAGACAGATTTAACAGCAAAAGAATTAAAAGGTTGTTGAGAACAGTGATGGAGAGGATAAGCATACTTTGTACCTCACATTAAGTTTTGGCATAAATTAACTTTGCATCTGAGTTGCTTTATTTGACTAAATATTCTAAAAGATCCAAGTATGGAATTTTTGGTGAATCTTAAACCACTCATTATTAGCATGCTTTATACAATTAAAATGTTCTGAAGATGGCTGGAAGCAGGTTTTTCATTTGTACTTCTTGTTGCTGTTCAATAGATTCCGCATTCCAGTTACACCAACATCAGGGAGAACAGAACATGATCAGCATTTCCAACTAATATAACCACTGTAGCAGAACATATTGATAACCCAGCAGGGAAACCTCGGCACAAAATGTCTGCTGCTGTGGCTGCTTCTAAACAGCAGCTTCAAAACATAAAATGTGACAATGCATGATCAAAGGTCACTAGATAATATGCAGTTACTTTCTAGTATGATAGTTGAGATAACGATTCAATAGAGAATACCACCCATTAAATAGCCTGGTTGATTCTTTCTGTCTTTCCTAACTATCCGTTGTTTGAGTCACTGTTTTAATGTGTTGGCAGGATAATGGAATCCTACATTGTAAACTACATTTTCCAATTGACTGATTAGCACAAATAGAATGACAATACGATCACCAAATTTGTTATTGCTATACTGGATAATATCTTCTTCCTTTCATAGTGCTGCAGTCAAGAAACTGGAATTCCATCCCTAGAACTTAACTCTATCCCCTTGTGGATTCCTTATGTCATTAACACACATGCCCTTCCACCTATTTTTGTAATGCCATCAAATTTGAATACATGACATTTTGCCTCTTTCCCCAAGTCATTAACAGTTAGTAGATCATTGAGCCCTTGGGGCCGAGCCTGTGCAACTCCACAAGTTACATCTTTCCAACTCGGAATGATCCATTAATCTCAACTAGCTGTCTTCTATGTGGTAACCAACTCTCAATCCATGCTAATACAGTACACCCAGTACTATGAACTTCTACTTTGTGCAATAATCTTTTATTTGCCACCTTATTGAATGCTTTCTGAAAATCCAAATGCATTATATTTTCCTGTTCCCCTTTATCAACTCTGCTTATTATAACCTCAAAGAACTCTAGCAGATTTGTCAAGCATAATTTCCCTTTCTGAAGACCATGTTAGCTCAATTTACTATGTTAAGCTTTTCGAAATGCCTGCTATTTCTTCCTTCATAATGGACTCTATTGTTTTCCCAGTGACAAATGTACGGCTAACTGGCCTACTGTTTCCTGCTTTCTATATCCTTCCCTTCTTGAGCAGGTGCATTACATTTGCAGCTTTCTAATGAACTGGAACTCTTTGGAGTCCAGTGAGTTCTAGAATATTTTGATCAATGCTTCATTTAAAATCCTTAGATGTAGTCCATCAGATCCTGTCAACTTGTCTGCTTTTAGTCACATTAGTTTGTCAAATACTTTGTCACTCGTGATAGAAACTGTTACAAGGTCTTTCCTCTCATTAGCACCTTGCTTATCTGTTATCTTTAGGATGTTTATAGTGTCCTCCAATATGAACACCAATATAAAATTATGGTATAATTATGCATCATTTCTCTGTTCTGCATTATTAATTTCCCAACTGCATTCTTCAAAGGTGACCATTTACTTAAGCTGAGATAGTAGGAACTGCAGATGCTGGAGAATCCGAGACAACAAGGTGCATGGCTGGATGAACACAGCAGGCCAAGCAGCATCATAGGAGCAGAGAGGCTGACGTTTCGGGCCTAGACCCTTCATCAGAAAAGGGGGAGGGGAAGGGGGTTCTGAAATAAATAGGGAGAGAGTGGGAGGCGGATAGAAGATGGATAGAGGAGAGGATAGGTGGAGAGGAAACAAACAGGTCAAAGAGGTGGGGATGGAGCCAGTAAAGGTGAGTGTAGGTGGGGAGTTAGGAAGGGGATAGGTCAGTCCAGGGAGGACGGACAGGTCAAGGGGGTGGGATGAGGTTGGTCAGTAGGAGATGGAGGTGCGGCTTGAGGTGGGAGCTGGACTGGTTTTGGGATGCGGTAGGGGGAGGGGAGATTTTGAAACTTGTGAAATCCACATTGATACCATTGGGCTGCAGGGTTCCCAAGCGGAATATGAGTTGCTGTTCCTGCAACCTTCGGGTGGCATCGTTGTGGCACTGCAGGAGGCCCAGGATGGACATGTCGTCTGAGGAATGGGAGGGGGAGTTGAAATGGTTCGCCACTGGGAGGTGCAGTTGTTCATTGCGAACTGAGCATAGGTGTTCTGCAAAGTGGTCCCCGAGCCTCCGCTTGGTTTCCCCCATGTAGAGGAAGCCACACCGGGTACAGCGGATGCAGTATACCACATTGGCAGATGTGCAGGTGAACATCTGTTTGATGTGGAAAGTCTTCTTGGGGCCTAGGATGGGGGTGAGGGAGGAGGTATGGGGGCAGGTGTAGCACTTCCTGCGGTTGCAGGGAAAAGTGCCGGGTGTGGTGGAGCTGGAGGGGAGTGTGGAGCGGACAAGGGAGTCACGGAAAGAGTGGTCCCTCCGGAAAGCAGATAAGGGTGGGGAGGGAAAGATGTCTTTGGTGGTGGGGTCGGATTGCAGATGGGGGAAGTGTCGGAGGATGATGCGTTGGATCCGGAGGTTGGTGGGGTGGTACGTGAGGACGAGGGGTATTCTTTTTTGGTTCTTATTGCGTGGACGGGGTATGAGGGATGAGTTGCGGGAGATGTGGGAGACACGTTTGAGGGCGTTTACTTAAGCTGCTCTCTTTCTTTTTATACAGTTATTGAAGCTCCAACTGTTTGTTTTTATATTTTTTGCCAATTTACTCTCATATTCAATTTTCTTCCTATCTATTAACTTTTTGCTCATCTTCTGCTGGTTCCTAAAAAAAATTCCCAATCCCCTGTCTGACAACTAGTTTTTACTACTTTATGTATTTGATTGGATAGTCTCTTTGACCACCTTTGTTAACAATAGATGGTTCTTCCTTCTCATTGAGTGCACCTTTTTAACCAGAATAAGTGTTTGCTGAGGGTTATGAAATGTCTGATTAAATATCTGTCACTGCTTGTCCACTGACTTTCCACTTAGTCTATTTTCCCAGCCCGTTTTAGACAACTCTTCTCCAGACCTCTGTAATTGTTTTTATTTAAGTTGAGGACACCTGGTTTGTTCTCCTGCAAACTGAATTTGAAATTCTACTATGTTGTGATTGCTACCCCATAGAGGATTTTTAATAATGAAATCTCTTATTAATCCTACCTCATTAGGCATTACTAGATCTAAAATAACCTGTTCCCTCGTAGGTTACAGTGTATTGTTCTATTAACCGATCCCTGACGAATTCTACAAATTTGTCTTCAATATCACCTTTGTCCATTTGATTTGTCCAGACAATGTGGAGTTTAAAAACACCCCTGACAACTGTAGTGCCCTTCTTACAAACCTCTGTTATTTCCTGATTTATAATTTGTCCTGCGCTAAGGCAACTCTACAGGTGCCAATAGATAACACCCATTTCTTTCCCTTTCCATTCATTGTTTCCACCCAAACTGATTCTATAATATGACTTACTGTAGTTACATCAGTGTCAAATCACTGTAGTGACACTTTCTTTATTAACAAAGCTAATGCACCTCCAATTCCATCTGCCTATTCTTCTGAACTTAAATGTTGAGTTCCCAGGCTTTGTCGCTCTGTAACCTCTTCTCTGTAATAGCTATTCAAGCTATGCTTATTTATTTCTTTTTTTGCCATCTACTCATACATCTTGCTACAAATTGTGCTCGCATTCAAATAAAGAACCTTAGGTTTTGGCTTTTTATGATTATTACTCTCTCTGGTTCTAATTTCTGCTGCACTTTTCTGCATTTATTTTCTACCCCTTCTTGTCACACTTTGATCGCACCTTTGATCTCCTGCTTCTTTTTGATTTTTAATTGTCTGCCCAATTGAACCTTCTTTAGTTTGAAACCTTAACCAGAACCCTAGTTGTACAAATTGCCAAAACACTGCTGTCACTATGATTCAAATAAAGGCCGTCCCAATGGAATGGTTCCCTTCTGTGCCTGTATTAGTGTCAGTGCCCCATGAATCAGAACCCATGTCCTCCACACCAATCTTCGACTATGCATTTACCTCTCTAATCTTATTTACCTTATGCCAATTTGGACGTGGTTTAATTTAGCCCTGATCTGTCATAATCCCTCAACAGCACCACTTTCCTACTCCTATGTATGTTGTTGGCATTTTACAGACAACAACTAGATCCTTCCCCTTCAAGTGAATTTTGGCACTAGGTAGTAAGGCAGACATGGGCGAGGAGTGGGAAGGGGTTGCGTTCCTGGAAAGTTAAATTCTGAATATCCAAATCAGCCTCATTTGCAGTCACACCATCCTGTTCCTGATTACAGTCCAGATTTGATGCAATTAACCTAAGGGGATTAGCTGATTCTGAAACATAGGGACCTGATACCTCTCCCCCTCTTTGATTTGTCACAATGTCTGCAGCTCAAGTTCCAGCTCATCAAATCTGAGCTGGTATTCCTTGGGCAGCCAACTCTTACTGCAAATGTTGCCACCATGGATCTCATCAGCTTCCACATACTACAATGGCAGCGCATCAACCACCTCTATCCTAATGAATTAGTTAATTCGGATGTTAAATATTTTAATGGAGAATTTCTTAACATCTTCAGATGTGATAATATCTTCTAATATAAATCAGTTGGGCAATCAAAAGACCACTGAAGAAATAACCACCAAGCACTTATCTGTTATCCTGTGATGTCTCACTTTGGCTCTTACACGAAGAAACAATGTGAGAGGGTGCTATGCCCCTAGTTTTTTTATCTCCCTTCTCAGTCTAGTCTTCTTTTCTCTTTATGAAGTTGCTGTCTCTGCTCTTGCAGGAGTTTTAGGAAGCTGTGTTGCTCCCGCTCCCCCCGCCTAAGTTCTGTTTCAGAAGCACAGGTTCCTCCTCTCTCTTGCTTGGTTGGCTGGTTTCACAGTGATGTTGACTGACTGCAGCCTCCTCCTAGTCCCAAAATAATGAAGACAATGTTGTATTATGGCACAGATTACAGACCCAACAGGCTTGTTCATTTAAGGCATTTACAGAACATTGTGACGTATGAAACTCTGGTGTGAAATTACTCATCTCACCTGCAGTCACTTTTGATGTGTATTCAGTTAGTCGTGTTAGCTTAACGTAGAGTATCATCTGTAGGAATAGAACTCAGACTATGTGTCTATGGCGTCATAGCCTTGTACAGTAGTTGGTTATTGCTGTAAGCAAACTTCACACATCTGACTCAAGAAACCTGACCATTCATGGTATATGTTTTATCAACTGATTTATGGAAGAAAAAAAGCAGAAAATGGCGTCAATGTGGCAGCATGTGGAACTAAAAGATGACTGTGACAGCTAGTTAGTGTCAATACATGGATGCTAAAAATTGAAAAGGTGACAACATTGTGGCTGTTGAAAAGTTATGTTTTCTTTCCAAACAGTCATCCATTAATCTGTGAGCTGATGTTACAACTACAGAAAAAAACTGAAGTGTTACATTGAAATCTTAAGGCCACAAACTTGTTCTGAAGTACAGCAAGTACTCTACTTATCTTTCTTTTAAAAAAATACATAGCATTAAAGCACTCTGATGTGAAAAAAACAGACTCAATACACTAAAAACACAGTTTTCTGCATCTAAAAGGCTTACCTGTGTCTAAACATTAGTTGGTTCCACTACTTTCTTTTTCCAAATCAGATACATATGCTTGAGTTCATGTCATTCCAAATAACAGCCAGGTGAAATGATTGGCCACTTCACAGGCAGATATTGAGGAAAAGGATAGTGAAAGAGCAGTGCTTCAAAAGCTTGTGATTTCAAATAAACCTGTTGGACTATAGCCTGGTGTTGTGTGCACCCCAATCCAACACCAGTACCTCCACGTTGAAGAAAAGGTATGAATATAATTTCATCAAAGCTAACTCAGCTGATAAACTGAAAGGAACTGATCATTGCCTCTACACAAATTAAATCTTTCCAGAAGGCACTTCTGAACAAAGCAATTGAATATGCTTTTGATATTGTATGAGATAAAGGATATAAGTGTGAAGCAATTGTAGCAGGCAAGCAGCACTGGCAAGTACTTTGCTGTTAAATAGCTATCAATTTAGCAATAGCTTTAGTGGAACGTACTAACATATAGAAAACCACAAAATTGCATTAGATGATTTATTTTTATACACTTTTCACAATGTCTGTCTCTCTATCTCACACACACACACACACACACACAATTAGTTAAAGGTAGTGCACTTTTCTGGATTACAATTCATTCAGTCTTTGATTCATGTGTTCTATTTTTGCATATGGTAGGCCTGTAGATTTGATTCATAATGGTTAGGGTCTTGTAAAGACAAGAGTTTATGACAGTTCTTGATGTTTCTTGTGATCAGATGTCCAGGCGCTTGGTTTTCAGATGAATTTTGAAACTGAAACAGGCTAAGCTCTTTGGATGTTTGATGAGTTGCAGCAGATTTCAGAGTCTGGCTCTTAGATTGACCAATGACCTGTGGATCTGCTGGTTTTAAGGGTAAATAAGGAGGCAGTCCCTGAAATCAGTTCAGTTCACATGATGACTGGGTTAAAACTTAAGAGGAGCACTCAATCTTTTTTGGATGTACAATGATTTTGTAGATAAATAGGAACTGATAGTGGCATTGAGTTCAGATCTTTCCTTTTGTGCAGAAATGTGAGGCAAGCAGTCTTACAACTCATCAGTTCTGAGGTTTTGGCCAATTTTAAAAGTATCGACTGAATGTTCCTAAAGCGGACATACCATACTTCTTACAGATTCTTTTAAATCTCCCCAAAAAGTCTGATTAGTGGAAACACCAAAGACATAGAATGCTTGAAGCTTCACAGCAAGTACTGATATTCAATTTTCTGATAGGCAGCAGCAAAGGAGTAAAAATTCAGTTCACAATGATTTTGTGAAGCTGTGAGAGAAGCAAAATCCAAATTAGGGTATACAAATCCAGACCAAAAACTTAAATTTACTTAACTTTAGGTATTTTAGTGGAACTATGAAGAAAATTGTGTTTATTAGCACTGAAAACAAAAATGCTGGAAATCACTGCGGCTCAAGCAGCATCCATGGAGAGAGGGCAAGCTAACGTTTTGAGTCTGAATGACTCTTCATTAGAGTTGATGTGAAGTGCAGTACAGAAACAGATTCCAGCATCTGCAGTAATTTGCTCCTACATTGTGTTTACTGGTGCCCCGATGAGAGCCAGTTAGTCAGTGAATTAAAAAAGAAAACAGTAATTGCTTTGGATATAGCTGGGATTGAATAGAAAAATATTTACTCACCTTTTCAAGGGGAAACGTTCTTCACAAAAGAACACCATGTTTCTGAATCCCAAATGAAAGCAGAATCCCGTTTTATACAAAAAAGTGCATCGTGTGCTCAGAAATTGTATTAGGTCTGTGAAATGGGCATTTGGTCATCTTCAATACCCAGTATCAGCATTGTGTGCTGCTAAGTAAAATATGATGTGGCCATCTGACAAATAAAGCTTCTTTTACTGTGTACTGCCAATAACTTTAATTTCTATAGTACCTTTAACACAGAAAACCTTCACATAAATGAAATAAGATTAGAAGGTAAGAAATATCCCTCCACTATTTAAGAAGGGAGAGGCAGAGAAAGCAGGGAATGACAAACCTTTAGCCTTACATCAGGAGTAAGGAAAATGCTAAACTGTATAATAATGGATTTGACAATTAGACACTTGACTTGATTGGGCTTAGTCAGAATGGATTTGTGAAATTGTAGATGTATAAGAGGACCTGTCTTTGTCAATAAATCACTAAAGTCTAACGTGGAGCAAGCAATTAGAAAGTAATTGTATGTTAGTTTTTATGGTATGAGGATTCGAGTACAGGAATAGGTAAGCCTTGCTTCCGTTTATAGACCTTGATTGGACCAGGAACACTGTGTACAGTTTTATCCTCCTACTTAGGAAGCATATTATTGTCACAAAGCGAGTGCAATGAGGATCTTACCTTGTAGTTTTTCTCCCTTGCAGGCAAAGTATACACTTCTTTCCAGTAAGCAACTTGGAGACAGAGTCTGAGGCAGGCTGCCAACTTAGCTTGGAATCTTGCTGTCCCTTTGGATATCAAAAAGAAGCTAACTTAGAATTCAGAATGACAAGAAAAGAGAAACAGAAATTGCTGTGAAAACTCAGCCTTTGTGGACAGATATCAGAGTTAACATTTCAGGTTCAGTGACTGAAGTTCTAAAGAAGGGTGGTCAGGAGGTTTCTCGACGGCAGTTGGAGATGAAGAGGTCGAGGGAGGGTAGGAGGCCTTGGGGTGGTGTCCAGGAGGGTCACTGGACCCGAAATGTTAACTGGGCTTTCTCTCTCAGCTACCTGACCTGCTAAGTTTTCCCAGCAATTTCTGCTTTTGTTAGAATTCAAAATTGTGCATTGAAATGATTCAAGAAGGTCCAATTTCTGTCGTGTGACAATGACAGGCATTTTAGTTGTTGATGACCCATCTCATGGGGCTAATTGGAAGTTCAATATGCTAAATATGTAACTTTACTTCCACAAAGAGAGTTTTCATTACAAGGTGACTATAAAAGCATTATTGCTCATTTTAACATAATGTGTCTTGTGTTTTCCTTTGTCCAGAGCTGGCTGGAAGCAGATAGCTGATCTTCAAGCCCTTTCTATCAGCTTCAGCCAGAATGTCTATACAATGCAGGGAGTTCAGAAGCTTCTTGAAATATAATCATGTGATCAGCCTCAGACTGTCCAGCAAGACTGACCATTTTTTAAAGAAACAGAATTTAAGTCCAAAAATATAGAATACAGACTTCTCTTCATTACTTCTGTCCATGACATAAGCAAGAGAATGAAAAATTATTGGGGGTAGGTAGGGATGTTGAGTAAACTGATAAGCCATGATGTTATTGAATAGCAGAGCAGGTACAGGGGGCACTTCTGTTCATAATTCATATATTTAAATAAAAATGTGACACCGAATCAAAGATAATTTGGAGGTAAGGTTAATATCCTTTTTAACCGATGATCCCTGACATCCAGAAACAAGAACACCACGAGGTACAAAACCTTGCAGATGATGGGTGCTCCAGTTTATGACATTTTTACACTATAGAAAACAGCTTTATTACAGTCACAAGAAAAATGGCAATCAATGATGACATTATTCAATTAAGGTAACCCATTTGTTTGCTTGTACTTAAGAGATCTGCACATGATCAATGTCAGTGTTGGAGATAACCGACTAAACGTCATTTGAATCCTGCAAAAAAAATGGCTGTTGGTTTTAGGTAACTCTATTGTTTCCCTGAGTGCAGCAGAACAAAAGGGAAGGGAAACAACACTAATCTGCTGAAATCTTAAGCACTAACCATACCTAATAAACACCTGGTCTGCTAAAGAAGGCCACAATGGACGAGAATAATAACTTTTAGCTTAATATAACTGCTTGACACACGTTGTCACACTACATTAAGGAGCAAATGTCTCTTGCCCATAAGTAGTGATTCTGGTCCTTTATCACTACAGAGATGCTCTGCAATAGGAAATAGCAAAAAATTTACAGAAAAATTATTTATCATCATTTTCTGCTTAATAAAGCGTTCCAATGGAAAATTAATGTGAGATGCCTTTCTGGAGGTGCAGGAGTCTAGCCATCAGTGGAAAAGCAATTAGCATTGGTGCCCAAAGTCAGAATCTGTTAACGATTTGACCTGTAATTTAACCTCTCATTTGACC
Source organism: Rhincodon typus (assembly GCF_021869965.1). Taxonomy (NCBI): domain Eukaryota; kingdom Metazoa; phylum Chordata; class Chondrichthyes; order Orectolobiformes; family Rhincodontidae; genus Rhincodon; species Rhincodon typus. Next base: position 22,670,787 of record NC_063345.1, on the reverse strand, counting down.
TGTAACTAAAACAGATATCAATCAGAATGTTCCAACATAGCACATAACACAGCACAGCAGAGTGAACCTGGGAGTGAACAGTGGCAGGAGCTACCGCATAAATACCTGAGGAGTGGAGTCAGTCAGAATGGAACTGAGGTCAGTCAGAGTGACGGTGAGGGGAGTGGAACTGAACCAGGTTTAGAAACTGGGTGAGTAGTACACTGATGAAGATAGAGTATAAAGTAATTACTTTTGTTGTTGTAGTTTGTTAGGAATAGAGAGTGAGAGTGAGAAGTCTGATATGGGTGTGTATGGGTAAGGTTGTGTAATTGGTTCCTATAGTTGACAAAGTTCATAATAGCAGGAGAACTTAGCCCCTTCCAGTGTCCATGGTGACTATGTATACAGGAAGTGCATTAAGCTGCAGCTCCTGATTGACCATATACAGCAGCTGGACCTGTGGATGGAGTTACTCTGAAGCATGTGTGAGGCTGTAGTGGATAGCATGCTTAGTGAGCTAGTCACCCCAATAGTACGGGCTAAACAGACAGAGAATAGTTGGGTGCCCACCAGGAAGACTAGCAAGCATGGGCAGGAAGTGCTGGAGTCTCCCGTGGCCATTCCCCTCTCAAATAGGTATAGTGTTTTGGATACTGTAGGAGGGGGATGGCCTTTCAGTGTATAGCAACATCAGCAGCCAGATCAGTGACACTTTGACTGGCACTGTTGTACAGCAGGGAAGGTTGAATTGTGGGAGAGCAGTAGTGATAGACAACTCTTAGTCAGGGGCAAAGATAGACATTTCTGTGGCTGTGAGTAAGACTCTAGGATGGTATGTTGCCTCGCTGGTGCCAGGGTCAAGGATGTGTCTGAGCGTGCACTGGAGAGGGTGAGCAGCCAGAGGTTGTGGTCCATATTGCTACTAACAACATAGGCAGAAAGAGAAATCAGGTCCTGCAAAGGGAATTTAAGGAGTTAAGTAGGAAGTTGAAAAGCAAGAACTCTAGCATTGTAAATTTGGGATTACTGCCTGTGCCACGTGCCAGTGAGGCTAGGGATAGGAAGATAATATAGCTGAAAATCTGGCTAAATAGCTGGTGTAGAAGGGAGGGCTTCAGATATCTGGATTATTGGCATCTCTTCCAGGGCAGGTGGGGCCTGTACAAGAAAAAAGGGTTACATCTAAACTGTCAGGGCACCAATATCTTTCCAGGGAGATTTAAACTAGTGTGACGGGGAGAAGGAACCAGAGCAGTAGGTCGAGGGTTTGAAGAGAAGAAAGGGTCAAAATCAAGTAAGTCTAGAGGGAAGAGCAGGCAGGGCCAAGTTGATGAACATGGTGGGACTAGCGATCTCTAAATTTTTTAATGCAAAGAGTAGAACAGATAAGGCAGATGAGCTTACCATCTGGATTAGAACATGGGACTATGGTAGCCATTACAGAAACTTTGTTGAGAGAAGAGCAGGACTGGCAGTTCAACGTTCCAGGCTTTAGATGTTTTAGGTGAGATAGAGAGGGATGTAAGAGTAGTGGGGGAATTGTATTACTGACTAAGGAGAATGGCACAGCAGTACTAAATGAGGACATCTTGGAGGACTCATCCAGTGAGGCCATATGGGTAGACTTTAGGAAGAAGAAACATGCAATTACTAAGATAGTGTTATACTTTAGGCCTCCCAATAGCCAGTAGGAGTTAGAGGAACAGATAGGTAAGTAGATCACAGATTGTGTAGGTTGTGTTAGTGTGTGCTTTTAATTTCCCTAATGTTCACTGAGACTCACTTAGTGCCAGCAGCTTAGATGGGGCAGAATTTGTTAGGTATATCCAGGAGGGCTTCTTGAAATGATATATAGATAGTCCAACAAGGGAAAGAGCCATATGAGATCTTGTATTGGGGAATGAACCTGGCCAGGTGATCAAAGTTTCAGTGGGGAAGAATTTTGGAAACAGTGATCATCATTCCCTAAGTTTTCCATAAGGAAAAGGATAAAACTGGTCATTGGGTGAAAATTGGGGAAAGGCTAATTACAACAGCATTAAGCAGGAACTGGAAAAAATAGATGGGGCTGGGTGGGGGGGCAAATGTTTGGAGGTGAATCTACATCTGACAAGTAGGAGTCTTTAAAAGCCAGTTGACCAGTGTTCAGGACCAGCATGTAACTGTATGGATGAAAGACAAGGATAGTAATATTCAGGAACCTTGGATAATGAGAGATATTGTAAGTTTAGTTGAAAAGAAAAATAAAGCTTAATTTAGATCAAACAAGGCCCTTGAGAAGTATAAATGAAGCAGAAAAGAACTTAAAAAGAAATTGGGGGGCTAAAAGGGGCCATGAAATTGTCTTGGCAAGTAGGATTAAGGAGATTTAAGCCAATATATAGGTATATTAGGAGCAAGAGGATAACTAGGGAAAGGGTAGGTTCACTCAAGGACAAAAGAGGGAATTTATGCTTGGAGTCAGAGGAAGTGGGTGAGGTCCTTAGTGAGTACTTTGCATTGGCATTCAGCAAGGATAAAGACATTGATGATGGTAAGTTTAGAGAAGGGTTTGTTGATACTCTAGGGCGCATTTATATTAAGACAGTGGTGGTGTTCCGTGACTTGGAAAATGTAAAGGTACATGAGTCCCCAGGCCTGATGGGATCTATCCCAGGATACTGAAGGAGGCAACAGTGGATATTGCTGGGACCTTGACAGAAATCTCTGTATCCTCTTTAGCCACGGCAAAGTCCTAGAAGACTGGAGAATAGCCAATATTGTTCCTTTGCAGGCCAGTGAGCCTTGCATCAGTGGTAGGGAAAATATTGGAGAAAATTATTAGGGACGGGATTTACTTGGATTTCAAGAAGAATGGATTTATTAGGGATAATCAGCATGGCTTTATGCAGGGGAGATTTTGTCTCACAAAGTTGGTTGAGTTTTTTGAGGAAGTGACAAAGATGTTTGATGAGGCTAAGGCAGTGGATGTTGTCTACCTGGACTTTGCTAAACATTTGACAAGGTCCCTCATGATAGAAGATATTGGTGCCCTGACAGTTTAGGTGCAACACTTTCTTCTTGTACAGGTCCCACCTGCCCTGGAAGAGATGCCAATGATCCAGATATCTGAAGCCCTCATGGTTCAGAAGATCAAATCACATGGAATCCACGGTGAGTTGTCAAGTTAAATATAAAATTGGCTTGGCCATACAAGACAAAGGTAATTGTGGAGGAGTATTTTTCTGACCAGAGGTCTGTAATCAGTGGTGTTCCACAAGAATCAGTGCTGGCACCTGTATTGTTTGTAATATATATATATATATATATAAATTATTTGGATAAAAGTGTTCGTGGTCTGATTAGTAAGTTTGCAGATGACACAAAAATTAGTGCAGTTGTGGATAGTGAGGAAGGATATCAAAGGATGTAGCAGGATATAGACCAACTGGGTAGAGTAATAGCAGATGCAGTTTAATCTGGACATGTATGAAGTGATGCATTTTGGGAGGTCAAGCGCAAGAGGAAAGTATACAGGAAATGGCAGGACCCTCAGGAGTATTATGTACATTGGAATCTTGAAGTTCAAGTCCATAGCTCCCTGAAAGTGGCAACACAAGCGGATAAGGTGGTAATAGAATAGAATAGTAATTTATGTTCACTTGTATTTTTACAAAAACTAACAGTGGAAAGTGTTTAAGTTGCCATACTCAGGAGCCAAAAAGAAACAGAAAAGAAATTAAGATAAAGTCCATCTTTGTTCGATTCACAGCTCTTGGGTTCCTGAGGTTGAGGAAAAGACAGGAATCACATTCTCCAAAGCTGCAGAAAGCCAATATTGAAGCTGTGAATCTTGGGCCATTGGAATCAAGACACCGAAGATGTCGCTTCAAGGGAACACCTCATCACTGAAGCCACCACTGAAGCAGACCACCATGCCAGGCTGTTGGAAAGCATACGGCATACTTGCCTTCATTGGTCAGGGCATTGCAGATAAAGTTGGCAAGTCATGTAGCAATTGTATAAGACTTTGGTTAGGCCACATTTGGAGTACTGTGCGTGGCTCTGGTTGCCATACAATCGGAAGGATGTGGAGGCTTTGGAGAGGGTGCAGCCAAGGTTTGCCAGGATGCCTGGATTGGAGTGTATTAGTAGTAAGGAGAGGTTGGACATTCCTGGATTGTTTTCACTAGAGCATCAGAGGCTGAACGGCGACCTTATAGAAGTACACAAAATTATAGGAGGCATGGATAGGGTGGTTAGTTGGAGACTCTTTTCTACGGTGAAAATGTCAAATACAAGGAGGTATAGCTTTAAGAAGAGAGGGGGAAAGTTTAAAGGAGATGTGCGAGGTAAGTTTTTTACACAAAGGGTAGTAGATCCTGGGGTGTGCTGCTAGGGGAGGTAGCAGAAACAAATACAACAGCAAAGTTGAAGAAGCATTTAGATGGACACATGAGTAGGCATAGATGAGAGTAATATAGACAATGTGCAGGCAGATGGGCCGAAAGGTCTGTTTCTGTACTAGGCTCAATGTTCTAATATGTTAAACTGTCAAATGGCATGTCACACATGTAAAATCTTACTAGCTTCTTATTAAAGAAGATTGCACAGTTTATATGCAACAATCATTTGGCATAGTAAAATTGTGCGCTACAGTACATTTATTATTACAATAGTAATTATTCACACCACACAAATTTACTGTATTCCTGTGAATGTCAGAAATAGCACAAGATAACAGGACATGATGAAATGTAATGGCTAAAAACTAAAGGTAGAGCAGCAAAGTTAAAACAAAAAATGCTGGAGAAACTTCTCAGGTCTGGCAGCACGTGTTGAGAGAGAAACAGTTACCAATTCGAGTTGCAACCTGGTTCTGCAATAATCAGCAACTTACACTGTTGATGGATATAGTTGGTCTCAGGTTCTTTGTTCAGAAAATATTCCAAATTGTTTACAGGAGAGGACAACATATCAAAATATACTTTATTGGACAGTTTTCTGTAACTGTGTAAAATTAACATTCTAATGTAAATAATTACATTTCAGAATGATTTCCTTGATGTTTAAACATGTGCTTTGTACTCATATAATACTATGTAGCCTTGTGATACTGTGGCATTGATTACCCATTGATTACTCCTTGAAAATCTGTCAGTCTCTGTAATTTGGGATTGGCTATTTATTTTATAATCACATTAGCTGCAAGATTAAAAGGACTGAATCAATACATATTCATCAGTGCATTAGGCTACTGTGTATCGGAGGAACTCAGTAAACAGTATTCAATTTATAAGTCATCCAACTGGTAACGAATTGAACTGTGAATTTCTATATGTGTTCTTTTATTAATTTATGAGATCCAAATATTGCTGGCAAGCATGGCATTTTATTGTTCATCTCTATTTGAGATGATGGTGGTGTGACACCTCAAAACACAGCAGATGATGTGATGTCAATACACACACAGTGCTGTTAGGCAGGGAGTTCCAGAATTTTAGCTGCAGTAGTGAATGGATAGGGTGGATTTATTTCAAAGCTAGGATAGTGTGTGATTTGGGGGGAAATTTGCAATGTTCCCATGTCCCTACAGCCCTTATTATTCTATTTAGTATAAGTTGGAAGTTTGAAAGGTAAGTATGAATGTGTCATGTCAATTGCATACACTGTTGTTACTGTGTGTCATTGATGGAAGGACTGAGGTGATGAATGGGCTGTCAACCAACTGGGCTAGTTTGGTCTGGATGGTGTTAAGCTTCTTGATTGTTGTTAGAGGTACACTCAGCTAACAATTGGAGAGCATTCCATCATACTGCTGTCTTGAATTACATGATAAACAAGCTATGGGGAGTCAGGAGGTGAGTCACTATCACTGAGGACTCAACTTGAATCACAAAATTGTGCATTCACACTGCAATACAGTGACTTGAACAAATATTCCAGACAAATAGATCACTGCAGTTGAGAAGAAATGAGGTGAAATGAGATGAGATGAAATGAAGTGTGTAAATTGAGATCCAATCTGTAGTTTGATGTAGGTATAAAGATCCAATGATTCAACTCAAAGAAGACCAGAGAAGTTTTACCAGAGTACTGACCAATGTTTATTGTTCAAGCAGCATTACTGAGATGGATTATCTGGACATTTATCTCATTGTTATTATGAGACTTGGTGTACACAAATTGGCTGTTGTGTGTATTTCCATAGATAATAGAATTCAAAAATACTCAAAAACAGTAATGTGCTTTGAGGCATTCTGTGGATTTAAAGATTCTACATAAATGCAGATTTTTCTTTTTCTCAGAATTAATTATTACTAAATGACCACTGCTTCAGTTGATGCTATTCTACCCCAATTGGACTGACATCTATTTCCTGGATTTGGCAATAAGGAGACAGTAATTAATTAAAAATGAGGTAGACTAGATTTCATGCCACATGAACACCAGAAATCTGCCTACTGCCACTAATACAGGGCCCTATCACCAGATGGCCGAAGGACCTGAGGTGGTGGTTGGCTTTGCGTAGCTAAACCAGGGTGCCAGCTAATATCACTTTGGCTGTGAAATAATTCTGGTCTTTTCAGTGCCACAATCATCAGGCTACTGGCACAGTATCTAACCGTTAAAATCAACCTCAATATTTCCACATACTGTTACTGCAGAAAAGTAGGGTTTCCATTGGATTGTGATCAGGAGTGAGAAGCCTGGCTGATAATACTTTTTTTAACTTTGGTAATCAAAATAATTATTCATCATACATCAGCCTGGATTCAATGGGCTATTTACTTACGAGTTTATCACAACCTGATAGGTACTTCTACCACCTGATGTGTACACAGCCTTGCTTCTTAACAGGGATCATTAAATAAAAATTAGGAGCAGCAACGCTGGTTGATTCTTTTTTAAACTATCTCCTGGATTGGCAAAATACTAAGGCTAATCTATAATGTGTTAGCAGCTCATTCTGTTGATTATGTTCTTCTTCTGCCTGCAATTTGGTATTTTGCAATAATCTTTCAGAAACATGTCACAGCCATACAGTGAGATAATAAATGACATCAGCGAATGGTTGTGTGCTGATTGTTAGTCATTGAAAACACAGAGGAGCATGCAGCAATCACAACAAAGCAATTCATCTCACTCTGGGGGAAGAATATTGATTTTTTTTAGCTTCAATTCGTTCCATACTATGAAGTGTAAAAAATAGAACATTAAAAATATTTTGATCTATTTTTCAAACAGAAAGAGCTCTGCATAACCTTATTTGTACACAATTCTGCCACTTTAATTGTCACCATGTTTAATATGTATTTATCTTTGAAAATAAATATGATTGAATACATCAAAAACGTCTTTGTTATTGTGCATCATCTCACTCTCCTGCAGACATTATTATGAAGTGTTACTTTTGTTGTCATCCTTCAAACCATGCACTATTCCTACAGACAGGGTAGAGAGATCATATATTACCTGCTTTACACAATATCTGTGTTGTGTAAGAACAATCCAGAATAATTGCGATGCAGTGGCAGAATGGTAATGATATTGCAATGGTGATATTAATCCAGAGATGTGAAATTCCGGAGAATTTAAATACAGTTCATTAGATAAACCTTGAAGAAATAAAGCTAGCATTAATAATGATGATCATGAAGCTACAGGATTGTCATAAAAACTCAACTGGTTCACAATTATCCTTGAGGGAAGGAGATCTTCCCTCCTTATGTGGTCTGACCTACCTATATCTCCAGGTCCATAGTTGACTGTCTACTGCTTTCTGAAATGGAAAATAAACAGCCACTCATTTGCATTAAATTCACTACAAAAAACAGAAATATCACCTGATAGCAACCTAGATACCAGATATGAGCAAATGCAAACCCAGCTGAGTTGACCCTACAGAGACCTTCTCACACCTGAAGACTTATTACAAAATTAGGAGAACTGTCCAACATACTACCATAACCACACCTTTCAGTCCTGGTGAAGGGTGTAAACCCAAAACGTCGACTTTCCTGCTCCTCTGATGCTGCCTGACCTGCTGTGTTCCTCCAGCTCCACATTGTATTGACTCTGACTCCAGCATCTGCAGTTCTTGCTATCTCTTTCAGTCACCAGTCTCCTACATCACTTCTAGCAGAATAAGTTCACCATAGGTAATAACATAGAGGTAAACAGCCTGGACAAATTTGGGACAACTCCTATCCAGCAAGTTATCCCTTCTTAACTTTTCTCAATCAGCAGTGAAGCAAATAAACCTGTCACCAATATATGATCAGTTTGGGTTTTGCTGTGACCACATGGCTCTAGCTGTCATTGTGGTCTTAGTCCAGATGTGAACAAAGGAGCTGAATTCCAGAGCTGAGGTGAAAGTCACTGACATCAATGCAGCCTTTAGCTGAGTATGCTAAAAGAATCCAGCAAAATGAAGCCAGTGGGAATCAGAAGAATGTCTCAATAATGCTTGAATCATACCAGAAATGGGCATTTCTGAAGAAGGGTCTAGGCCTGAAACATCAGCTTTCCTGCTCCTCTGGTGCTGCTCGGCCTGCTGTGTTCATCCAGCTCTACACCTTGTTATCTCAGATTCTCCAGCATCTGCAGTTCCTACTATCTCTGAAACAATGACCTTGAACTATTGAGAATATAATCTCAACCTTAATTGTATACTGAAATCTTTGACAAGGGGTAACATTTTAGTATAGATAGAGAAAATGCTAGTTAACAGTAAGCAAAGAATAGGGATAAATAGATTTTAATATGGTCTGGCAAATTGTAACAGGGATCAGTGTTGGGCCTGAACATTTACAACCTGTGGCCCCCACCACTCTATACACACACACACACACACACACGCATACACACACACACACACACACATACACACAAGTGATCGTGCACACACAAAAATGAATCTATCGGGTGAACTTGCATTTGCAGATACATTCTATCTTGCTCAAAAAGCACACAATTTGTAGACAGTTGATGTGGCATTTTATAAATTCCTACTTTGCAAATAAAACCAGTCTGACTCCAAGTTGGTACACAGTCAGATTCTAAACAAGGCCTCACACCTAAAATGCATTTTCTGATCTGGGATGTCATCTCTGGTATACTGAGGGAACTGATAAAACCTTTATTTATCTCAGGGCAGTGACTTGAAAGAAATTTGGGAATTTGCATGTTAATCCTTTCTAACTGATTAAAGGTTTAACAGCCATCTTAGGTTTGTTCAACACCGCATCAGTTCTATGACCCTTTGATCGTTTGCTTATAAATTCTGTGTCCGATGCCACCTCTTTCACTGGCACCTGAAGAAGGAGTGAGGCTCCAAAAGCTTGTGTCTTCAAATAAACCTGTTGGACTATAGCCTGGCGTTGTGTGAGTTTTGACCTTGTCCACCCCAGTCCAACGCCAGCACCTCCACAACAAAAAGAGGTAGGAGGAAGAAATGCGGCTGAATTTTCAGCTCGAGGCCTGTGGTGGGAAATTGGGTATATTTTTTACTGGGGCTGTCAGGTGCAGAGGCTGGCTATTTTAAAGGCCTGCTTCAGTGATGTAGATCTTAGTTCCACTTTAATAAATACAATACAACAGCTCTTACTCTCTATACCCTCCTCTATGGCCCTACTGTGGTCCCCCATGTCATTCAAACCAAGGCCTGCTACACTACCCACGCTCATGGACCATCAGACTCCAGGCATTGTTACACCCCTCATGGTCCCATACACCTCATGACATCGATTCATGTAGTATATACAATGTACAGAAGCAATGTAAAAATATTGTAAAAATGCCATGAGGTGTAAAACCTTTAAAGGTATCAATCATTCACAACTTTCTGAAAAACTGTTTTTACTACAGACCTATAAAAGTGTAAATCATACAGACCTGCAAAGTATCAATAGCAGACTCTGCAAGGATTCGATACCTGTTTGTGTTGTGTATGTAAACAAGTTGAGAAATCGCGAGAAAGAGGAAAATGCTGTCATGCGTGTCTGTTTCTCAATCAAGAATATATTGAGATTTAATAGACAGCTCTGAAGGCAGTGCTGAGAAACTAAAAAAAGGAATGGTCATTCCACGCCTCAGTGACATCTGCCTTGAGACTCTTGTGGAAACAGCTTGTGATTAGAGGCAGCTCCTATTTCCAACAAACAGGAGGGAGGGATGACCAGTCATGAACAAGAAGACATGGCGGGCGGTGACAGCTGACGAGTCAATTCCAGAACCTGGATCCAGTGCATGAAGGAATTTAATGTCCTATTGTGGTCTGTTGAGTGACATTAACAATTGGTATCTAGAAGATGCACTAAACAAATGGTGCACATGAAATTGATGGCCAGGTGGTGGACCCATTCTTGGTATTCTATCAAGCCGCCATATTTTCAATGAGACATAAAATTCTCAAGCACTGACATCCATATGAACACATGGATTGGGAATAGGAGTAAACCATTTGGTCCTAGCTGATTTACATACTCCAAATTCTACCCTACTTCTGATAATCTTTCATCCCGAAGCCATCAAAAATATATCTAATCCTCCCTTAAAAATATTCAAAGACTCTACTTCATCACCTTTTGAACAAGAGACTCACAACTTTCTGTGAGAAAAATATCTCTTCAACTCTGTCTTAAATGAACAACTTCTTATCTTAAAACAATGACCCCTATTACTAGATTTCCCCAACAAAAGGAAACTGCCTTTCCACATGCACCTTCCAATACCTTTCAAGGTCTTATACATTTCAATCAAGTTACCTCTCACTCTTCTAAACCCCAGCAGATACAAGCCTAGTCTGTCCAGCCTTTCCTTAGAGGCCAATCATCCCATTCATCCCAATGTCAGTTCGTGTTCAGGCATCATCAGGTGCTGAGATGGTTGAATGGCCTCCTTACAATAAGCATAGGCATGGCACTGCACATTTACGTTGCCCCTGAGTGAGCAACATTGCCCCTGTTAATACTTCAACAGGAACGCACACAGAATGCCAGGAAGCCCTGATGTACTGGAGATGGAGAAGCTGTTCATACTATGATGACATTGAAGAGGAGGAGGCCATAAACATAGGAAGGGTCATTGCAAGGCAGCCTGCGTGGTTGGTAACACAAATGTAGAGGGTATGGAGAGTTGTTAAAGATTCAGTGCTGTCCAACATTTGCGAGACCTTTTATGCTATGAAAGAATCATGAGGGTCTTTACCTCCATTTTGAGGAGGCTGGAGGCCTTGGTTCAAGAATTTATTTCACTTTAATATTCCATCTTCACCAAGTCCAGTAGCAGATGAGAAACAGACTAGAGATATACCCACATTGGAAATATTCCTATACAGGACCCAGATGTTGGGGAGTTTCCAATGCCCTGCAATGGAAGCTGGGACTTTGGCTACTGGATATTACATCACAGGTAGGTCTACAAGTGTTAGCATGAAGTTAGCCACCATTTCCCAAGTGAAAAGGATGAACTTTGAGCTCTGCACAAAATTCCATGCCACGCTAGAGCATGATTGTTCTTTGCTCCTCAACTGTCATATGATGATGTCCAGGAGGACTGCCATAGAATTTCAGTGTTCATGACCCTCAGTGTTGTTTTGTATGTTGCCTCAACAATGTCTTTCTCTGGCTCCCTTGTAGCAGCATGTGGTTTTGCCATCTCAATCCAGAGAGCTGGCATACAAACTATCCAATCCCCAAGGTTAGACTGTAGCTCAGTAGTGACTGATGAAACATCCACACCAATCCTGATTTTACACCACCCTCCACAGTGGCATTACCATGCCAAGATCTGCCAGTGGTTGCAAGTGTCAGATGAAGTAATGCACTTATTTAGCAGTTGTTTTCAACCTTATTCATGAGGCTCCTGTAGCTGGACATCTGGCAGTTGTTAGGTGTCTGAAAGTAGAAACGCAGTAAAGGGGGATGATATGTTGCACTGGAAAGCAAGAGGTTCAAAGTCATGCCATTTGCAGTTGGGCATCTTGTCTGATTGCAACGTGGGGGCAATGTGGAATTAAGGCAGGCATATACTGTCATTCTCAGCGTTTGTTGCAATGGCAGATGCAATGGGCTTTGTCATTGTCAGCCCAGGGTTGCAGAAATCATCTACTCTATAGGGTTCAGGAAATGCAAGGGTCCTTATTCCTGATAGTTTGCCTTGCCCCTCATGGTTGTTGCATCATCTTGTCCTGTAAAAGCGAGGGAACAAGGTTATTGATTGTTGTTGCTTTGTGCTTGCATGGTGTTCCAGCCTGAGCTGAATAGTTGAGGAAATATGGAAACAGCAGTAGGTAGGTGGGAGTTGGTATCATTGGAAGGTGTGTAGGGATGAAGTTGTGTACCTGAATGTTGGCCTGAATCCTGAGTGCAAGTGAAAGCTCAAAGTTGATGATGTGGGGGATTAAGCAGCGTGAGAGGTTGGTGGTGGGATAGTAAGGAGATGTCGTATAAAGGTGAATTCACTGATCTTGACAGCCTGTGTGAGGCCTGTTATGATCCTAGCTGATGGTAATTCTGGATAAGCAGGTCCCAAATCAAACCTGGGTTTATAGACAAAGAGTTTTGTTTTTGCAATTTTTTTACTGTGGTGGTCAATCACTGAACATACAAGACTTTGCCAATGTACATTTAAAACAAGAACTTCAAAGTTTAGTACACACAAAAGAAAAAAGAGTTATATTGTATTATGTAAGAATGAATCACAACAGTCTTATACAAATATCGTAAATAAAGATTGAACCCTTTTACCCATTAGCAACACTTCCACATACTCAAACATCAGTGAAGAGTCGCCTAGTTTCCAGTTTAAAGTTCCTTGCTTAGTGGGCATGGCTGTACTTGGTCTCTTTCCAGCAAAAAAACCTGCATTCACTCAATGCCACCTTCTTTAGTTAATGTCTGTACCTGAGACCCTGAAACAAATTGCTAACACAGTTCACTTATTACTAAACATGTTCCTTAAACTCATGCAGTCAACAGCCTTATAGGGTATCATCCTCACTGGCCCTTAAAGCCTTCTGTTTATGGAGCTTTTCTCTGATAAAATTCTAAGTGCCTCAAGATTTTTTTGTCTGCCCTGGCTGTTTTGGAGACCACTAAATTACACTGCTGATGCTACAGACCTTTCCCTCTCTGAATGGCCTGCTTTTTTTGAAAAAACTTGCACATTCACTGTCATTCTGGATGTTCTTTCCTTTTAAAGGATAACTTTTTGTTCTGTCAAAATCTTTTCATGCCATTGGACACCTTTCTAGTAGGCAAAAGGTCAATTTTTTACCACTCTTTCACTCTTGTTTCCTAAAGCTCTGAACTATTTATCTCAAGGGTTTTAAAAGCCCTATTTAAATGCATGTAAGCAAATTTTCAGACAACTCAGTACCTCTCACAAAACTCAAAAATGAAACTAAAACAATGTCTCCCCTTCTCAAATACAATGTAAAAATACTAATTAAATTTAAATTTGTGCTCAGTTCTATACATGTCAGAACCCAAGTTTTGATAAGTACATGAATAAGAAAGGTTCGGAGGGATATGGGCCAGGAGCAGGCAGGTGGGACTAGTTTAGTTTGGGATTATAGTCGGCATGGAATGGTTGGATTGAAGGGTCTGTTTTTGTGTTGTATGACTCTATGAACCTTTATGGGAGGCATGAACATTTTGTTGTGCTGTTGTCAAGTTTTCAGGGACCAGATTCCAGGTGTTGATCTTCATTTCCCAATCCTGTCAGAGGATGGATGTAGAGGGCCTTGCATTTCTGTGAAAGCAAGAAAGTTTCCTCATGCTGACCTGTACCACTGAGGCCTCCAGCATTGCATCTATGAAGCTAGTGGCCTACTTCTTTCCCTGATGTTTCATTTATACTTCTCCTATCCGCTACTAGCAACAATTCAGGCACGAGGCTCAGTTTCCCTTTAAGATAAGATCCCCCTTTCAGGAGGAGCAGATTGGCTGCTCCACAGGTTATCAGCACATGATATTTGAAGCTGTGCTGTGCACTCAGTTAGCCAGCAGTGTGGGCTCCACTTGGACTAAAGCTGCAACCATTTAAATAAGAAGGCAACATAGCAGTTTATATACTGACCTTGGTGGAAACAGTGATGACTGCTCTTGTCTTGTGGCCCCCAGAACCAATAATGGGCCCAATGTAATTTTTCACGCTAGGAATATTAGAAATTGGAGAAGACGATTAACCCCACCAAGACCGCCCCTGTTAAATAGAGCAGATGCTGGCAGTACACTGCAGGTGAATCAACATCTGTGCCTATCCCTCTGCACAGCTGCTAGGTGGCCTGCAGTGTCCAGGATTTTCTGTTTTAAAATTGGCTACACTGAGTAGTCAGATTAGTAGTAGATTAGCAGTCACTGAGATATTGCTTGACATGGATTGCATGGTAAACTGGGACAATGAACATTATGATGTTGTTGTATTTTTGTTTACTGGCTGCTGTGTTGTGGGATTTACAGCTCAGGTGGAGATTTGTCTGTAAAGTTGTAGAAAGTAAATGAGGGGGATAACCCGTTATCAACAAATGTTTCAAAAAATACTCATCCCTTACTCCATACATTTTATAAATCTCGAAGCAGCTTCAGGTCACAGTTTCATGACGGTGTGAAACGTATTGCCATAACTGATGGAGAGTGGTTGCCACGTTCACTATCAGTGTGGCTCTCTCTGGCTATGATAAAAATTAACAATTAAATACAATTCAGTGTTATTTGTAATGTTACAGGTTTATAGGCAAATATTGATACAGTTCAAACTATTATCGTAAGTTATGAGATATGAAACTGCGTCAGCGTAGAACACAATAACTATTCCTGCAGGCTGCTGGTAGCTTATTTCCATGGTGAGTCCCCTCAATTTTCTCACTTCAGACCTATTTGCCAGATGCTAGCAGTGCTGTAACCCTTTGATCTAATGATGTGTGAGACTAGGCAGGCTATTTCAGGTAAGAAGGCACCAGAGATCGACACACCTCTGTTTTAATCTGTCACGGACACCTACATTTTCTAGCAGGAGCCGCTGCATATATTGCCTGTTCCTATTGTGCCTTTAATGTCACTTTGAACAGGGAAGTGAACAGGGATTGTCAGCAGTTTAGGAACAGCTCTCTCTTCAGTTTTAAGATCACTCCATTTGGGAGATTGCTATGCTCCACAAATGTTTCCTGACAACATAGTCAGCAGAGTTTTATAATTTCCCATTGGTGGGAGTTGGATGTGGGATGCCTGACATATTTCCCAGATGGCCTGCCTACCTGCCCACAATGAGATGGGAACAGGTGACATCTAAGCAGGCTGAGTTGCCATTGCCCAATTTAATTTTTTTATTCATTTGTGGGATGTGGGCATTGCTGGCAGAGTTGGTATTTATTCATAGAATCATAGAATCCCTACAGTGTGGAAACAGGCCCTTCGGCCCAACAAGTTCACACCAACCCTGAGAGCATCACACCCAGACCCATTCCCCTATAACCCACCTAACTTACACATCCCTGAACACTACAGATAATTTAGCATGGCCAATCCATCCAGTGTGCAGATCTTTGGACTGTGGGAGGAAACCGGGGCACCCGGAGGAAACCCACGCAGACACGGGGAGAATGTGCAAACTCTACACAGACAGTTGCCTGAGGCTGGAATTGAACCCGGGTCCCTGGTGCTGTGAGGCAGCAGTGCTAACCACTGAGCCACCGTGCCACCATTGCCCATCTCCAGTTGCCCTTGAGAAGGTGGTGATGAGCTGCCTTCTTGAACCGCTGCAGTCCACCTGCTGTGGCTTGACCCTCAATGCCCTTAGAGAGGGAATTCCAGGATTTTGACCCAGGGTCAGTGAAGGAACGGAGATATATTTCCAAGTCAGGATGGTGAGTGGATTAGTGGGGATCTTGAAGGTGGTGGTGTTCCCATGTATCTGCTGCCCTTGTCCTTCTAGATGGAAGTGGGGATGAGTTTGGAAGATGCTGCATGAGGATCTTTGGTGAATTTCTGAAGTGCATCTTGTAGATAGTACACACTGCTGCTACTGAGTCTCGGTGGTGGAGGGAGTAGATGCTTGTAGATGTAGTGTCAATCAAGCGGGCTGCTTTGTCCTGGATGGTGTCAAGCTTCTTGACTGTTGTTGGACCTGCACTCATCCAGGCAAGTGGGGAGTATTCCATCACACTCCTAACGTATGCCTTGTAGATGGTGGACAGGCTTCGGGAAGTCAGGAGGTGAGTTCCTCGCTGGACTATACCTAGTTCTGACTTGCTCTTGTAGCCACTGTGTTTATGTGGCAAGTCCAGTGAGTTTCTGGTAAATGATAACGCCCAGGATGTTGATAGTGGGGATTCAGTGATGGTAACACCATTGAATACCAAGGGGTGGTGGTTAGATTTTCTCTTATTGGTGATGGTCATAGCCTGGCATTTGTGTGGCATGAATGTTACTTGCCATTTTTCAGCCCAAGCCTGGATATTATCCTGACCTTGTCATATTTAACATGGACTGCTTCAGTATCTGAGGAGTTGCAAATCTTGCTGAACACTGTGTAATCATCAGTGAACATCCCCCAACCTTATGATAGAGGGAAGGTCATTGTTGAAGCAGTTGAAGATGGCTGAGCCTAGGACACTACCCCGAGTAACTCTGCAGAGAGATCCTGGATCTAAGATGACTGACCTCCACAACCACAACCATCTTCCTAAGTGCCGGGTTTGGTTCCAACCACTGGAGAGTTTAGCCCCAGTGACTGCTTGTCATCCCAGTCTTGACCACTGCTCCCGTTAGAGTTTCTGGGACAGTAGAGCTGCCAGCCATTCCAATTACCCAGAAGCTCTCTGAGGCAGCATGCAGTCCCATGTGACAGGTGGAAGACCATTCTTTGGCCATTTAACACTCCTTTAATGCATTTCCTGCTGACTCTTTGGGCAATGGACAAGTAAACCTACCATCCGAAACATCCTGCAATGGCAATCCGACTATTTTTTAAGCAATGTTCAACATGATAACTCAGATCAAATAGGGTTCACAGCTATAGTTCAGAATTTTGCAGCACCTCATATGAATTGTCCCATCTGAATTGTCATTTCATATTTTTGATTTTTTTTCAATACTGCTGTAAATTGGAAAAGAAACTTAGGACCCATTTGACAATTATTTATCCAAATGCTGGCCCCAGCTGCTTAGTATCTGAGATGCTGAGTCTGCTGGAATCTGCCAACTTTCATTGTTTAGTCTCACAAACAATGAATAGCCACTAGGTAAGTTATTGGAGTGTATAATCACATGGTACGATAAGGGTCTATAATGTAGTTCCTTTAATCCAAAGCACAGCTGATGACCACTCTATATAGTATAGTTAGATCCTGAATCCAAAATAAAGTCTTTTTCACCAATCTATTCAAACATATTATTACGATACTCTCCCTAATTCCCCCATGGCAGGCGGGACTTGAAACTGGGCCTTTTGTCTTACAGGCAGGGACACTATCACCATACCACAAGCCTCCTAAATCTGTGGTGTTTACAGTTATTGTCAGCAGGACATGAAACAATGTAGGGAGACTCCAATGGATTTCAAATCTGCCATTTCAATCCAATATACAAAGTGCTTGATAATTATCTCCATGAGTAGAGATAGTACACACAAATATGAGGCTCATGAAGACTCTTATGCCTTTGTAAACTGAAGGCAAACCCAGGAGCACTTGAACAATCTAACAAATTCTTCTTGTCAATTTAAAAAGGTATGCTGCAATGGCAATCCTACTGTTTGTAAACGATGTTCAATATTTTTCAGTCATTCCCTTTCATACAACCTTTGTTGTAGCAGTTCCTCAGCAAGGTAATTACTTTTAACAATGTAAGATTTGAAATAAGCACCAGGGGACTTGAGCACACACGAGTCTCCTTAAAGCTATGATCTAATATCTACTACCTCAGCTAACGTTGCTATTGGAAACAGCTCATTATATGATATTGGTCACAGTTCAATTTATTTTATTAAGTAAATGTCATTTTTTTCTGAATTATATGTATTAATTTTGGATCAATGACAAGCCTGTTTAAGGTGCTCATCGTTATCAGTACGCACAACTTTCTTCAAGAATAGACAAATCCAGATGACTGTTTCTTAAGTCAAGACAACATTGCATTTCTCCAAAGCCCAGAGGACCAGTTAGTTCAGAAAAAGTCTAAATTGGAAACAAAATATTATGTAAGTTACATATGACTTAGTCAAAGATCAATCCCTGATTTTTATAACCTTTAGAGTAACAGCAGTTGCAGTATGTGGAATTTTTAACAGAGCAACCAGACAAAACCCTATTTACAGTGTGCTTTAAATCACCCGCTGCACATTCTTTCCGTATGACTTCCATTTTAAAATTTGTATTTATTGATAAGAGTTTCATTAATTTATTAAAGTAATAGCCAAGCACAACCTACACTAGAAAGCCAGCATCTTATTTGCCACATTACCATTTGAGAATTAAAGTGTGTGTCATAGCTGTTATTGAACCTCCCACGCTGTGAAGTATTACAATGCATTTTTTATGTTCTTATGCTAATCTGTAAGAAAAGTTTTATGCAATAAATAAACCATTAACACCAGATTAATAATAAACCAATCCCCTCACCTCAACTTCACTTTGACATCTTAATTTACCGATCTGCTAAATTGCAGGATGAAAATTCTACTTCAATTGCTTCTTCACAATTTATCTTCAAAAGACTCTATATCATATTCTGAGTAAACCTCTCTAATTTTGCATACTATTCAAGCTGCCTGTCCTATCTATGAGTTATTGTTTAATAATTTCAAATAATTATTCCGCTTCACAAGATTTGTATAAAATATTTGAACATGTTTCATCAAAAGGAGCAGCAGATTGTATGGATGGTTTTGAATTCACTTTAATGTCACTGCAATGAAGGCCAATGAAAATCACTTGATCCTGTGGCTATCTTTCATTGAAGCTGTAATCAATACAACATCACTCTAGCTAACACTGAAGCCCTAGTACATTTATTCTCCTGTGTGCTGAATAGAATCCTCCTTTTCTCTGATCTGCAAGCAGGCTCATAAATAGAAAGCCTGAGAAGATTGGGCCTGAATTTCCTTGCTTCCATGAAGTTTACAGTGTTACTACAACAAAATTATTAAAGGAATTCTGGCTTCACGCGATATGCTTCTAATTTGTTTTTGTTGCTCTGACAATTAGCGCAGACTCCAAGGAAATAATTTGCATAGCAATGCCACTCTCTATAGGCACTGTGCCAAGGAATTTCCAGCTTTTACACAGACTCCTGCACAAGGAAAGTTAAAGCTGAATAAAACATGCACCCCATAAAAGGGATTGAGAGATTTGAAAGGACATTTCCAACCCACATCTTAAATGGTATTCACTGATTTCCAGTTAAGGAACATTTCCATAACACATGCCTAGAAACCAAGTTTGACTCAGTTGCAACCAGGCCTGACTCAATTCCTGTGAGATGTATTACAGTTCCTGGTTTGGGACTGCTGCCTCCTGCAGGGTCAGTGTGAATCTACTGCTCCTTATCAGATGGAAAATGGAATGCAATACTCAAAGCTTCCATCTGTTTGATTTGCCTGTCTGGCCTTTGAGTCCTGGGTCTGGAAATTTCTGATGTGTAAATCTGAAAACCAAAGCAATTTTTTTTTATAAAACATAATCTTACTTCTCTATCTTTCGATGTGGAGCTGCTAGTTGTTGGGCTTGTGAAAATTTTTAATTAACTCTAACTAGTTGGGAAGCGAATATCAGAGGTCACATGGCCTGTTCCTCACCCAATAGTGGGTGAATCGTGTCCCAGGTATGTAATTCTTGGTGGAGGCGTTTGTTGGATGGGATATGGAATCTCAGAGGGTCTCAGGATAACCACATTTGCAAGGAATGGATATGAATCTGAAGAAGGGTCCAGACCCGAAACATCAGCTTTCCTGCTCCTCTGATGCTGCTTGACCTGCTGTGTTCATCCAACTCTACACTTTGTTATCTCAGATTCTCCAGCATCGGCACTTCCTACTATCTATGAATTAGAGGGGACTGACATACAGCCATTGGGCACAGACCCACAGAAGAACATTACTATCTCAGAACAGACCCAAGGGGTGTTATGATCTAGTGATGGACCAACAATTTTTTTATTTAAATTAGACAAAGTTTGAAATCCTGGGTACTTAATACCAAAAATACATTTTACTGCACAAAGTAGAAAAGTAAAACTATCCACAATATCTAAATTAGACACCAATATCCACAAGTAACGTGAGGTAAATGTGAATGAACAAACATACTGTGACTGAACATTAAACATTAAATGGCAGACACAGCCAAGACAGATGCCATCAATCTCTGAGCAAGCTACCCAAATGTCAGTGATCCCTGTGAGACACAAAATAATGAGCACTGTAAAGACTACATATATTTTTTGGAATATAAATTGGTCAAGATGGAAGTTTGGATGAAGCTGTGCTCCAGCTAGTGCATCAGATGTGTATTTTCATAACTTGAAGGTCAGCTGACTTTTGGAGAAGCTAGATTTAATACTTTAGGGAGTCTAGCGCTGCCAGCAGGTGCCTCTGGACTGAAAAGGTGCCTAGCAGCATACTTTTTGGATTTGCAAGTATCAGTTTGTCACACAACTGAGAGGACACTCAGACATCAGACAGCCTGTAAGCAAAGATTGTTGTCTTTCTTTCTCAGCTTCCGAGAGTGGAACGAACCAACACTCAAAGAATTCTCCTACAAGAGGAAGCATCCTTTCACCCAGTCAAGTTCCTCAGGATCTTATGTGTTTCAGTTAAGGCACCTCTGACTCTTCTAAACTCCACAGAATACAAGCTTAGCCTGTCTAGCTTGTCCTCATAAAGCAAACTGCTCATTCCAGGTATTAGTCTAGTAAACCTGCTCTGAACTGCTTCCAAAGCATGAGCATCCTTTCAAAAGTACAGTGACCAGTACTCCAGATACAGTCTTAGCAATGCTCTGTATGACTGTAGCACAACCTCCCTACTCTTGCACTCAATTCTCCTTGCAACAAAACATGATATCCTATTAGCTTTCCTGATTATTTGCTGTACCTGCATACTAACTCATTTCTTTGGTCTTAAAATGCAGACAATATTGAGAAGGCAATATTTACAGCGCAGATTGCCTTGAAGATATACTATGGAAGTAAGTTCAGATCCCAAGGAAGTATGCGGGTACTTCCCTGAAGAACATTAATGGGGCATAATATCAGGAACAAAAACCCCAACAATTTGCGTTATTCTTCAATAGCATGTAACATATACTGTGATTTGAGCCTTCATAACTGACATATGATGCCTTAGAACTAAAGCCATAATCTTACCCCTTTCCATGTTTTGAGAGCAGGGAAAAGTGCCAATCTTTGAGATAATGCCAGGCTAGAGGTTTATCTTTAGGCCTGTGTTTGATTTGGAACTCCAATAATGTGAAACACGTATAACAAACATACTGTGCCTTCAAAGTAGTTTGTGTATGAAACAGGAATGTGGATTAAATTGCTTTGAAAATGTATCTTTCCAAAGATAAACACTGCCACAGATACTGTTTTATTTTAGTATGTTTTAAATTAAATCCATGTTTGAGCACCCGCAAAATGATGGCCTCTGTTCTCAATCAAAAGCAGCTTTTGAATTGCCAAATCTTTTTACAATGAGGAAAGTGCTTTGTCAGTGAAAGAAATACAATGATTTGGACTGTTTTAAAACTTTGAGGCAATGTCTAATTGGTCACATATAAATATTCAATAGATTTTATTAATAAATTTAAATTTACAATAAGGACAAAACGCACTCTGTCTACTAAACTGGCTCAGGTATTATAAAAGATTTTATAACTTATTAAAATGTTGCATTTTTTTGTTCTGAAATCTCAACAAGCTTTCCTTACAGATTAAGCAGCATAATTCTGCATTTTTGGGAGATATATAAGAGGATTTTTCTTAAAATGTTGCCAGATTGTTTATAGCAGCAAGAAGGTGTCTTGTGTCATAGGGTATATTCAAACAGTTCTTTTCGGATTCAGTTAAACGTAGTGAAGAGAAGTCTCAACAATAGCAATTTGCTTAAAGAAGAACATTTAATGAGTAATAATAAAAAACAAAAAAAGAAAGGAACATTTATGAAGTAAATAAAAGAAATGAAAAAGAGAGGAAAAAGAAATAAGCCTCACACCCTTCTGCCCATTGTGTTCCCCTGGACTGACGGCTGGTCTGGAGGCTGACGTTGTTCTTGGCATCGTTCGACTTGGGGTGAAGTCCAATGACTTGGAATGAAACTCTGTGTCTTATCAATGTAGCAAACAGCAGATACAATAGACAAAACTGCTGGCTGTTGCAGAAAACTCAGCTACAGAAAAAACAAGCTGCAGGTGCCATCATCGGCCCATAAAGGAACGCTCACAAGACTCATTCAAGGTCATGCAGCTTGTCAAGTATCATTCTAAACTTTTCCAGCCTATTTTCCCATCCTGTATAATCTATTTTCCCATGGAGATGTCGAATATCATCATTACCTTTTAGTTCTTCGGCCCATCCTAGGGGCTGTATACATGCTGGTAGAGTATTACAGATCAAATAAATCCTTTGAGAAAGATCAACTTGAAATATCATGGGAAATTAGGAGAAGGCAGATATTGTAAACTAATGCTTCATATCAGAAGACTGAACAAAATCTATCTTCAGTGACCACTTCTTTCCAATTTGTAACTGTTGCAGAATTTATTACACATCAATTAGGAGAAAATCAAAGCATTAAGTGACTACTAAGCAGCTACCCAGATGCCGTACACCCCAGGATTTTCCAAAAAAAATGGAATAAGGGAAGCTTGGTTTAATAATCCAAGAGTTTTGAAGATAAAGGAGTTGCACCTAAGAACTTGAGAATTGTTGCCTTCTTCAATTGAAAAGCATTCTTTTTCCTTAGAGTGTAAAAAATTGGCACTCAGCATTTTTATCAGCGTGGGCTGCTTTCGGGTCAGAGACACTACAACCGTAAGTACGAAGGTTTTTCTCCTGTGCTGCAGCCCAATTTTGGAAAAGCATCAAATTGCATTGTTTTACTGCAGATTACACCACCAAACAAGCCAACTGAGTTAGTGTTTATATTCCACACAGGTCTCGTCCCACACTTTTCCATTTAATCCAGTCCAATATCCTACATATTTTCCTTCTCATGAACTTTTCTAGTCTTGTCCTTAAACGTATTTATGTTATTTGTTTCAAATTTCCTGAACGAATGCAAGACATTTCAATTAAGCATACTGATGTCTTTATGACCTCTATTATGAAACCTTGAGCAGAATTTTTCTACATTTACTTAAAGTGTTTTGTCGAGTAAAATTCATGGTACTTTGGCCACCACAGTGCAGAGTGATTGTTCCCATGCAATCTTCTGCTTTTTCACCTTATTCTTCATGCAATCAGGCACTTGGGTGCTCTCTAGATGCTGCCTGACTTGCTGAGTATTCCCAGCATTTTCTGTTTTTATGTCAGATTTCCAGAATGTGCAGTATTTTCTTCTCTGATATACTTAAAGCCCCAGTGAGAGGTCATTTTCCAACCTGACCAGCAATTTGTTGGCAGTGGAGTGATCCCTTCCACCACTTACCCCAATATGTATGGAAGCTGCCATCTGGAGTTGGTTGAGACCAGAGCCAGAGGGTTCAACTCCCAAGGACAGGAAGGTAGTCAGGAAAGGCTGCATCTGGAGCTGAGATTCTGCTGGAAGGATTTCCCCCTCCACTCTGATGATCTTATAGGCTTGGGCCCTTGAAATTGTTAATTTATCTTAATGGCTCCTTGAGGTTTTTGACCTGCTTAAGCAGTACGACACACTCACCTGAGATGCTGGCTGTGTGATTAGGCTGGTGTTTTCAGGAGTCCGATCCAATCGTTAATGGGACAAATGAAAATAGAAGATCATCATTTGATTTTAATGCCTGAGACTTTAATGTATTAAAAATGATTTCAGGAAGGAAACTACTGATCTAAAATGGCTGCTGTGATCACCTGACCAACCCAGGCAACAAATCAAACTACATTCGAAATACCATTTTAATTAAGAGGCACTGAAACTCAGTGAGATGTCAGGAAATTTACACCTCTATTTTCTTCCATTTGCATGATAAATTTACATATTGGAACATAAATGAGACCTGCAGATTATTTAGTTTGAAAAAAAGACCATGGAGATAGACTTGGAATGTACAAATGCACCGTATTTCAGCAGCAAAGACAGAGAACCAAAAACAGCAAGCAAACTGAAAGAAACACAGAATTCTAGACAAACTCAGAAGGTTTCGCAGCATCCATGGAGGGAGAAATAGAGTTAATGCTTCGAAATCTGATGTGATCATTCTTCCAACATTCAGTTTTAGGGGTGGGGAGAGGTGGTTGGGTGTTATACAGTTTTGAAGTGACCTAAACAGCTTCTAGAGGCTCATTTGATGGTCCTCTGCCCTGTGGATGCCTTCTGGCACCACTCTGTCTCCTTGAGAGGACAGAGCACCTGCAGTGAGATCAAAATTCCTCATTTCCCTCTCTCGACTTACTGTTGTTGTTGATTACCCAGGCTACAACGATGGATTTTGAGTCCATGTACAATTCTGGCAGACACTGAGTATTCTGTACGTGCATCTCCATGGTGATCACTAATCTGTCCATGGTGACAGCCAGATGCACACTTGACAGACCAACATGGAACTGATAGCATTGTTAGGCCCCTCTATCCAACAATACAGATTACCAAATGCTTCTGGCAAGCCTGCTTACTGCCCTGCGCCTTTTGCATTCTTTGCATTTTGACAACCTCATTAATAGCCCAGACCACGAGACTGTCTCCTGCCTGGAGCTGTGCAGGTGCTCTGGTCTCTGGCAATCCTCTGAGTGCCAGCCACCTCAGGCATTTCCTGAATGATGATCTGTGGAGATGTGTGCTTACCAAACTCTACTGCCAGTCTACTTTAAATATAGTACCCACTGAGATCTAAGCCTCTGTGCATTGTTTGACGATGGAGCGGCTTCCTCCTCAGAGGTAGAAGCAGAGCTGAGGATCTCCAACATTAGCCAACTGTGCCTGCATAAGAGAAGAAAGGGAATTAGTTGTTAAAGAGGGATAAAATCTTGAGCAGTTTGAGAATAAGTTAGCATCAGTGGTAATGGCAATACACAATGAGGTTTAATGGGTTGTTTGGCTATTGAGGTCTCTCTATTCCCTCAGAACAATTTTGTTCTTCTTTGTCCACATTCAGAATTTTCTCATTGTAGGAAATAAGGAGCCTGTTGTATGTGACACCCACTCTCCAACACCCACACTGCACAATGTTTCGACCTGGGTTGAAGCCAATTTTTCCTACAATGTGTCAAAGGGAGAAAGACAGATGTGGATGGGAGAGCAGATGGTGCTGATGCAGGAGCAGATGGGTTAGTGAGCTGTCCCCAGTGAGGGAGTAAGAAAGTGCAGAGGGTAGGAAAAGCTTGCTAGTGGCATGGTCCAAGTGAACTAACATCAATTTTACTTTAGGGAGGATGAGGTGAGTAAGAGCTACTAAGTGAAAATGATGCATATAATACTGATGGTTGTAGTCCATGATCCTTGCTGAGAGGCATTTGCGGTGGCAGAGTTAGAGTGAATGGTGACCCAGTGAGTATGAGGTAGCAGAGAGAAGATAGAGTCACATATCCTTTGCAGCGCAGAAGGTCATCTCCCATCTTCCTCTACTGCTGGCCATCCAGCTTCACCTGGTACATCCACTGATCTGGATTGCAATGTGCATCAATGCTTCTTTGATTTGATGGTGTGGCCTCCTGAGTCAGTCAGCTGGAAAAAAGACTGCCCTCCTCTCCACCACACCATATGCCAGCACCTCCACTCTGACTACCAACACCATCGTGAGTGTTTACCAACAACTCAACCCTCTACCAATACCTGCGCCATGTCTACCAACAACACCACCCCATCCACCAAAACCTCCGCCATGTCTACCAACACCCCAGCTGTCTACAACCACCTTCACCCCAACTACCAACACCTCCACCCATCTACCAATACCTCCACAACCTCTATGAACGCCTCCATGTGCCTCTCAGCAAAGCAGGGGAGCAAACTCTCTTGTTCTCTTGGCCAAATCTTGAATGTAAAGGATACAGCATTAGATTGTGAGGAGTCATTCCTGGCTTATGGCATCTGAGGTGGTGTGCACATCAGCTTTAAATATGGTACCCAAGCCATGAAAGCGAGCGTCCTGATAGTGCCAAGACTTTGCAGCTCTATAACTGTGTGATTCCCCGAGGAAGTCAGGCAGCATCTAGAGAGGGAAAAACAGCATGGAAACAGACCCCTTAGTCCAACTCGTCCATGCCAACCAGATATCCTAAATTGATCTGGTCCTATTTGCCAGCATTTGGCCCATATCTCTCTAAACCCTTCCTATTCATATACCCATCCAGACATCTTTTATGTGTAATTATCTGTGGAGAGAGTAACACATTTACCACTTTGTATCAGTGACCTTTCATCTAAACTGATGCAAATTAGAAACTTAACATGTGTTGAAGTGAATGGAAGCTGGGGTGTTCGGAAAGGTGGGGGAAGGGGCTCCTACAATCCTCTTTTTCATAAGGGAGCTTTCATTGTGTCTGCAGTGTTTTATTTGCTGGATCCCAAACCTTAATGAAATATACAATGTTAGTAAAATGCTATTACAATAAAGTATAAAATTTCAAGCAGAATAGTTTGAGTTATGACCTTAATTTAATCGAATTCACTACCAGATTCAATTTCCATTTCATTGCTTTTCCCAAAGCAATAAAATGAATATTTTGTATGGGTATGTTAGTCAGTATGATAATATAATATATTATCAAAATCTTATATTTAGAATGCATAGAATTTCTGGACAATTAAGTGCCACCGTAGTAACTGGATCATTATTATCAAATATTGTTGTTTGTATGTTATTATATGTCAAGGGCAATGACTTTCAGAATCTGCAACTATACTGTCAACTTCTGCTTAAAATCTCCTAGAATAATGCTACCCTCTGCATCAAACACTGAAATGATCTGTGTACACAGGTATCATAAAGTCATCTTGTACTATTGTCATGAATGCAGGACTTTAAATGACAGTTATGTTTAAAATGTCTCCTTTAACTTAAGGAAGCAGAATATTTTGGATAGGGGATGATAATCATACTAACTCTTCCTGGGGATAGGCCCATGTGATCTAGTGATCATGGGGAAAAGACACAAACTGAAACCTATTGAAAATCAAGTGACAACTTTCACACTTTGACATAGAGGCACAGGGACATGAAGTGAAAGAGAGAGAGAGAGACAGCAAGACAGGGGGAGAGACAGAGAGACAGACAAAACAACAACTGTTGTGGAGAGCTACAGTTTTCATCAGCATAATGTTGGTGAGAGCTGGCTCTCTGTTCAAAGAAGATAGAACAGAAAAGGACTACTGGAGATTTAAAAGCAAGGTTTGCTGAAGTGGCCTTGCTGGTGGGAGTCTGTTCTGCAATAATCAAACTGAATAAAATGATTTTCAAAATATGCCAGAGAAATTGACCTGATATGGTGGGGAGAAGTGAGCCTACTGGAAGTTGGAAGTATCTTGAGACTCAATCTTGTAATGCAACCCATCTGTCAGAAGACTAAGTTAAAGTTAAAATGTGTTGTGCAACATATATCTATTGGGTTAAATAATTTATACAAAAACACCTTTTTTTTAAGTTGGGGTACTAGCTGCCTGTTAAGTCATGTTTGATCTGTAATGATTTTAGTTTGTTCCTGTAAATGATTTAAAATACAAATTTTTTTTCTTCAGTAACAGTAATTTCTGTCAGCTGCTAGAAAAAATAATCTTTTAAAAAATAATTGGTTTCTATGTGTTTCATGTATAAGGACTGAATATCTGGCATAATATGATAAATGCTGGTAGCATCTTAGGCCATTTACAATGTATATCTGGTATTTTTGAGATTTACTCTTAGCTTTAACTTAACTCAAAATGTATGATTTGACTTGGATGCATTTAACTGCCCAACCAGATATTAACTGCAACCAAAACGAAACAAATTTTAGAACTAAGGAAAATGACTTGCATTTATATAGCAACTTTCATAACCTTATGATGTCCCAAAATGCACTACAGTCAATGCTTTTGAAATGTAATTACTGTTGTGAAGTAGGAAACATGGCAGACAAATTGCACACCCAGTAAGATTTCACAAACAGCAAAATGAAAGTGGCCAGAGCAGTTAATCACTAAATATTGACCAGGATAACAAAGCAAACACCCTGCTCTTCTTTGAAATGGGCCATTGGACCTTATATGTCCACCTGAGAGGGACATTCTGCTTTGCTTTAATGTCTCATCTGAAAGATGTCACCTCCAACAGTATAGCACTCCATCAGTGCTGCTCTGAAGCGCTAGTCTAGATTTTGGGCTGAAGTTCTCAAGTCAGCTGCATGTGTATGCTAATCTTAGTCTCTTCTGGTTCACATGCGCAGGAATTTTCCATCCCTTGGATGTCTTCTGATTAAAACCTTAAAGTGTCAGTTAAGAACTAACATCCTTTCACTAAAATCTAAAGTTAATAAGATGTCAGTCATTTGACTCTGAGAAAGTAGATTTAAAGTGGTCTCATTCCTCTGGAAGACAACAATGAAGAGCTCAAATCTACCATCCTTATGGCGCTCTAGCATGCAATAAAACTGTGCCCATAAAATATATTAAATGTTAGAGCTCTTGACACTTCAGATCTCACATACATATCTTGTCATAATTGAGGAATATCACATGGATTTTTTAATACTTACAGAAAACTCCTACATTCTGTAAGGGTGTTATTTTTCACCTCTCATTTAGTTCATCCATTCTTTTCTTTCAATATTCATTTTTACCGGCAGTAATCTAAATGATACATGAAGTAGGGTGGTACTTGGGAGAAGAGTAGGAAACAGAACACTAACAGGTCCTTAAACTGGATCATTTTAACAGTCAGTAGTTATGTTGTGAAGAATTGCAGGCAGAGGCCCTTATCCCATGGCACGTTATGTAGACAGTCAAAATGTTTGAATTGACAGCTGCCCATCTGACACTGCAGGCTCTGCCACATTTGCAGAAGAAGACAGTGGGTAGTGAAAGTTCAGAATTTGCTGGCCCCTGTTTTCTCTGAATCCTCTTCTTGAGCCTTTCATTTCTGCTCACCTCTTCCAATGCCCTTCCAAACACTCGGTCTCCTGAGGTCATGATGATTTGCAATTGTCTACAACTTGTCAGTGTCAGTGTCTGCCTTCTTCATATCTTGTTTGACCTTCCAGCAGGCATATGAATGCCCAGGAAGTCGGGACCCAGTAGCCAGTTTACTATAGTGTTATTTTGGGTACATGGCCATCATCACCTGCTGAATGGTCATGTCAGTGGGGGCTCCTAGTTGGGGGCCAAGTGTGGGTCCAGCACAGGACCTGGAATCGGTGGCAGCATCAGCGAGGTGGGCCCAGCAACAAAGAGATGGCACCTGAAGAGTGGTCATTCTGACACTGGTGGGTCTGGCGCAGGCAGCGGCGAGGTGGGCAGAAGGGATGGCGGTGCCGGTGTCATTGGTGATCTGGCTCAGGTCTCAGGACTCTTGGTGGAGGCGACGGAGTGAAGATGGACTCTCTCTCTCAGCTATATCTTTTCATTCTTAAGCTATTCAAAATTGTGCCGGATTGTGGCGACAGTTGAAGCTTGTCACTGTATTTTATTGTATTATTCACTGTAAAATACAAGTGACAACAAATAATCATCTATTCATTCATTCGTTCGTTTAGCTATGAGTGAACGCTAACAGAGTTAGCACACTCCAGGATTGTGGGTTCATCACCAAGAGATGCTGAGGATATAATTCAAACAGTGAAGGTGGAAACTGCTCAGCCTTTTCTCCTGCTTAGCATATGTTATCCATCTCTGTAGAGGACTGTGTTGAGAATGTAATTTGCTGTTGTCAGTGAATGTGTTTACAGTGCAGTATTCCTATTCCTAGGCCCCAGGTGAGGTTTCCCAATTTGTTTTAATTTCAGTTGGAATACTCCAAATTGTTAAGCTCCCAGGTGAAGAGGATAAACTGGATCCCTTTCTTTATTCACCTACCCCTCGGTTCTTTGCGCAAGATTAATTTTAAAAGGATTCCTTCCCTTGTGGATGCCAGTCTCCCAGATCTAAATGAATTTATGGTTTAAAAAGAGTCAATTGAACCAGGCTTTCTTGAAATAACAAAAAGAATGAGTTTAATATTTACAACATGCAAGAAGAAATGCCAGTGTAACACAGATGCTGATTAATTTAAACTAAGACGTGAGTCCAGAAAGACAAAAGTGATAAAAGGGTATATGTATCAGTCTCTGGTTTATTTGTGAATGTTGCGATTGTTGTAGTGAAGCTATCATTAGCATTGACATTGGTAGGTTAATAGTTTTACAGATTTCTTGCCTTTAGAGCAGGGGAAGCAATGGCCTAGTGGTATTATTGCTGGACTGTTAATCCAGAGACTTAGATAACATTCTGTGGTCCCAGGTTCAAATCCTGCTGTGGAATTTGAATTCAATAAAATATCTGGAATTAAGAATCTGACAAAAACCACAAGTCATTTGTCAGGGGAAAAACCCATCTGGCTCACTAATGTCCTTTAGGGAAGGAAACTGCCATTCTTGTCTGGCCTACATATGACTCCAGACCCACAACAATGTGATTGACTCTGAACTGCTCTCAGGGCAATTAGGGATGGGCAATAAATGCTGCCTAGCAGAGATGCCCTTATCTTGTTAAGGAAAAGATTTGGTTGTACTGATCCCTTTCAACTGTGATTGAATTCCAGCATTCAGAATGAGAGAATCCTTTTGTTATCCTATTTGCAGCATTTGGAGTCAGAAAGCATCTCTACCTGCAACATAGGGCTGACAATGGGATAATTCTTTGACTGCGACCTTCACAGCATGTTGACACTTAAAACCAAGCTGATACTCATAACAACATTCAGTCTCGCTCACATTCTCCAATAGAGTCAAAATTGGCCATCGCTGTGTATTCTTCAAAAGGAGAAGCACAAGTGTGTCTGAAGTTTAGGATAGAACATGCTTGGGATGGCTTGTTGTTGAATGAGGTTTGTCTCAAGAGATTACATGTATTAGCTTGCCTCTTACCCACCTTTGAAGAGCTGTTGTTTGAAGTTCCCTTCCTTGTGGGTCTCTCTTTCCAGCAGCCACTTAATTTACATCCACTGTCATGTTATGCCTCTTTTAAAACACACTTTGGAATTACATGTTAAAAATGTCCACTATGTTTCAGCATTCTGACCTGTGTTAACTGCCGTACAATTAACAACTTGTAAAAACAAAAACAGTCAT
Organism: Rhincodon typus; assembly: GCF_021869965.1. Classification (NCBI taxonomy): domain Eukaryota; kingdom Metazoa; phylum Chordata; class Chondrichthyes; order Orectolobiformes; family Rhincodontidae; genus Rhincodon; species Rhincodon typus. The sequence goes on along the minus strand of NC_063345.1, from coordinate 22,639,390 downwards.
TTTCAGCGAAATGTGGGCAGGGTTCATTTGGATATTGGTAATTAAATGTAACTATTCAGATTTACATGATGTGTACTGTTCATAAATGGTAATTGCTCTTCGGGGATCATTTAAACTTTAAACATTTTCTTTCTCCTCATGAGGCATGATATAATGCTGAGATGGAATGTATCAGTAACCACACAAGTCTGTAACGTGCCAGTGTACACTGAGGCATTTATACTTACATTTAAGGGCCAATTTAAAGCCATTTGATAGCTCTTGAGCAGTATATACTCAATTACATAGTCAGCTCAGGTCAAAGTAGTTTTCATGATAGCATTGTATGTTCTTTTTAAAAATCCCAATAAGTGCTGCAGAGTGGTAGCTTAGTTCATTCTCAAAGAAAGGGAAAGTATCAAGGCCCAAAATGCAGGACACCATCCAGGCAGAAAAGAAAAATTGAGATGAATTACTGTCATTGAGGCAGGATAAGTGGGAAATGGAAAATCCTGATGACTTCACTATGGAACAAAGTCTATGGATGATTTTAATTCCAAAAGGATGAGTTATTTTTCAAAGTGCAATATTTTTACATTGTTTCATACACGAAAGCTATTAAGATGTCAAATGTGGTTTAATTGGACAAAAAGCAAAGCGGGAAATCTGGACTGGAAACAGAAAATACTGGAAAGAGTCAGCAGATCTCACAGCATCTGTGGAGACAGAAACAGAGCAAATATTTCAGATCTGTGATCTTTCATTCCTCTTTGGCTCAACTGGATATTTATACTGTTTTTACACATCTATTCCAATCTTGTTAAATTATATCAAGAAAAAATATTGTACAGGCCAGATGGAAATAGTTAAGTGGCTTGATTTCACAAAAGAAGCTTTGTTAAATAGTCGGAATTAGAGCACTGCTGAGTACACAGGATCAGAGAGTTTTCAATATAATAGGTTTTCAAATAATCGTTCAGTAATACAGAACTGAAGTATTGCTGAAAACGGGCCAATTTTCACAAAAGCTTTTTGTTTTGCACTTATGAGGGGAATTCTCGAGGATACTAAAGTAAAGGGAAAATAACATCAATACTCTGTGAGAGCAGAGTGTTGTTTGGTTGCCAATTGGACTGTAATTGATAGAGGTGTTTCCAGGAAGGATGCAGCAGTTTTTGACAATTGACTTTGTTAACTCAGGCTTTGTTGAAGATTTAAACCTAGCACATTGACTCTGATTATTCAAGACATTCTTCTCAGAAATGAACCAGAGAATGGCTGTTACCTATTTAATTGGGTTGAATACAAGTGCTGTGTTTGTACATATTTTTTCTGTCTGCTTTGGTAATCCTTCAACAATAATGGGTTTTATTGATTACAGAGATTAAAGCACTTTAGTCTCTGAGCTTTGTGTTACTTATTATAGGATAGTTATACCATTCAATTGTGTGGTATTATCAAATTCATTAAGTGATTATTTTTACTTTTTAAATGATCAAATTCCTGAAGACAGGACTGGATATTAGGTGTGGTATAAGAGAGAAGTGAAGAGCCAAATATCTTGTGGGAGACAGAACAATAACTACAAACTTTACTGTACTAAAATAAAATGATGGCTTTACAGTTCTTTAATACAAATTGTTGCTTTAATTTCCTTCATAGTTTAAGGGACCACATATTGTTACGTTTTGAGTTATAAATTAGAATAGCAGCCAGAAACTAATATTTAGGTAAAATACCAGGACAGTTTTGCAATTTAATGAAAGAATCAAGTGGCATTATGTAGTGTACCCTTTTAGATGCATAAGACTATTTTTCTTTGGAGCAATGAGGTTGTTACAATGTTCAGTCACAGCAGCACCAGGAATCTTTGGGTTAAGAAAAAACTAACTGACGAAAGCCTTCAGATTGACCCAGCCTCAGTTTGTTACAGAATTGCGAGGGCAGTGCAGACAGAAATATCCAAAGCCAGAAAACAGAAAACAACTCTGTCTCCTTTCTCTCTGTGTGAGTGAAAAGATATAAGCACCCAAAGACTTAAAAGAAAGAATTCTAATATAGGAAAAAAAACTACATCTACCTGATCATTGAAGAATGACTATTGCTCTATAGGCAACAGCATATTGTCCTCACTAAAATCAAAAATCTATCAGATTATCTCTCCATATTATGTTATGGACTTACAATCATCAAAATTTTGTTTTCCCTGTTTATATTGTTCCATCTGCAATAATTCTGACAAACTGTCTTTTGCTGTTTTAATCATGAATGATTCTGTGTCTACTTGGCATTTTAAAGGGGTATAGCTTAAGTTGCATGGTAGAAGATAGCAATCTTTTCTTCTCTGTCAATTTTTTAAAAATAGATATGCTTACAATAAATAGAACTATTTTCTTGCTATTGTTGAAACCTGGTGTGAATAGCCCGGAATAGTAATTCATTAGGCAAATTGATCATCTTGGTGGTTCAATTGAGTATTTGCGACTGAATATGAAACAACAGGGTTTAATTAACGGGGAATGAAAGCAGGTTTGCACAAGGCTACATTAAACTAGCAAGAAACTGCTTTTGAATCAGACGCAAAGTTACAGGAAACTCCCTTACAAAACTGAGTCCTGGAATTTTCACGTTGCCCAACATGAAAAAATTATGTCAATGAGAGGTCAGTTCATACTGCATGGAAGCTGATGTACATCTGCCCTATGGTTCATGTACATTTGACTATGTCTTTGTTCTTTGGAGACTAATACAAGAACAGTAAAGTGCATGGAATCTCAGCTTGATGCACACCTACAAGTCATAGAGCCTGTGTGAATCAAGGCTTCAACTTCTAGAGAATAACAACTCTTCCTGAAGCATAAGAAAAGGCCAAGCAGTTTTCCAATTGAATTATCAGAAGGTTTTTTTTTCAAAGCTCATGTAAGTGATGCTTCTCTTGTCTGTTTATACTTGGCAATTAATTGAAACATGCTTCCCCGTTAACCTTTTCCCAAATCTAACATTAAACACTGCTGCAGACCCCATGGTTTGACAGATTGATTTCAATGCTTGAACATCCTTTTGGCTGCTGCATGTTATGCCTGCAGTGATGCTGCAGCAAATCTGTTGATGTGGAAACATGGAATCTGCAGAGTCTCGAATATTTATTGTCAGCTTAGCCATAAACTTGTCGACCAGCATGCAATAGAAGTTTCCTTCTTCACAGATATAAATACCTTAGCATTTGTAATAAGCGTGATCATTTAATAACTAATTTCACTGTATTTTAATGTGTAAAGTTACATTACAATTACGACAAATGGTTGCAGGTCAGACTTGCTGGTTCAAGACCACCATCTACTGGCATTCCATGGCACTGCACATTTAGGGCAACTTGAGAATAGGAACAAACACAGATGAGATTGACCATTTAGCCAAACAGTCAGTAAGAGAAACCTTAAGCACAGCATCTAATTTTCTTTTAAACAGATCCAATATAGTCTCCATGCTTTGCCAGAAAGTTGTAGATGTTGCATGGCTTCTCTTCCCGAATCCTGCACTATTACCTCTTGGGGAGTAACCTTCGCCTCCCCTTATTTCTGATTTAAATGCTGCCATTCAGTGACAATATCTAAATACACAGCATCAGTTTTCACATGTACACTGAAGACACCCAGCTCTGCCTCACCACCAACTCCCTCAATACTAACACTGTCTCTAACTGATCAGACAGTGAGTGTCTGAGGCTGGATGTACAGGAGCAGTGGAAATTTCCTTGAATTAAGTATCAGGAAGAATAAACCCATTGGTTCCAGTCACTATTACAAACATTGCTCCCCAGCCACAAGGAGAAAAATCACAGACTCTGGTGCTGCTCCTGGCCTAAGCCCCTGCCCCTAGTCCCTGACCAAGGGGCCCCTCAATCCTTGGGACTAGGTTTTTGGGCACTAATGTACACATTGGTCCTGTGCCCTGCCGGCCACTGATCCCATCCCACTCATTGATAAATACCTGATGTTGGAACAGACCATTTGAAACTTTATTGTCATGCTGAAAACAAGATGACCTTTTGACCGTGTATTCAGTCCATGAAGAGGACTGCATGTCCCACCTCTGTGACATTGCCCAACATTGCCCTGCCTTGACTCATCTGCAGTTAACCCCTCATTGATGCATTTGTCACCAAACTTTTAATCATGTGTTGCTCTGTGTTTTGCTTTTCGTTGCTCCTGTGCAATATCATGGGACAGTTTATTAACTTAAAAGACATTATATAAATACAACCTGCTATTGTTATAGATGCTGTAATTCCTACATAGAAACTAAAATCTCTAGTGATTACAGAAGCCTGTTATTTGGACAAATGCAAGTATTTTTTGCCATTAATTTTTGTACAAATAAATTTGTGGTAGAAAACATATGCCAGAATTGATGATATACTGAAAGTATAATATCACAACGTATCTTCTAAAGTTTGAATGCTGTAGGACCTTCAGTAAATGGGAAGCATTGTAATAATCTGTCAGATTACCTGATTTGTCCTTTGGGAATGATACAGAAGTTAATGAGTAATCAGCTATGTGTTATATGTCTCTAAAATGTATAGAACACGGGAATGGGTTTTATACCAAGGGACATATCAGGAAGTTATTAGTTAGCAGTTTTTAACAACAAGTTAAGACCCTCAGGCTGGTAAATCAGTGTTTCTTCTGCTAAATCTGTGTACTCCCAAAGAACTGCCACAGACTCAACGAGCTAAATGGCTCAACGTTCTGTGTTGCATTATGCTATAAAACCACATGTCTCTTCGGTGCAGCAATTGAATTAACTGTCCATCTTCTGGATGCAAGGTGTAAGCTGCAGTAACCAGCTGTCCCTTAGATCTTTTAATGATGCCCCTGATGGATTGGACACACTGCAGTGATTGCAGACCTGGATTGGAGAAATTGTGCCTTTGATAAATGTTTCCTGCAGGTAACCAAATGAATGAATTGGCTGAAGACATTCCTTTGACTTTTGATCCTAATGGTGCTCTGTAGTTCAGCTGACAGAAGGTCACCCTCTATGGAGAGGTCAAACAAATTGTCGCTCTTCATTTTCCAAGAGCATTCACTGCTGTCAGCTGCTGACTTTATGACTTATCAACTCTCTCCTAATAACCTGGCTCAGGACCAATGGAAAATCATTACACCAATGACTGACAGACTGAAATGTTCCAGCTGCTAGTGGGAGTTATACGCATTAAATCAACATAAATTTCCATTATTATTCCACTGAATTTTTGCTACCAGCACCTCATTATTAAAACACAGGGAATGTAATTGTAAAAAGAAACTTCTCCAGCTGGACTTCTTGAATAAGGAATCGAAACCTCACGAACCTTGAATTTCAAAGGTGTCTCCTCAGTTGGATACAATCAAAAATCAAAAGGTGGCAATGCATTATTGTTCATTTTACAATACTTCAACCACTTTTCCTCTTTTGCTGTAGGCAATATTTCATGTTGTAATTAATGCACATGCATTGATAAGATTGATAAAAGTGTGAGATTTACACAGTATATTTCCAAAGACATGATGAGGTTTAATAGACAATTTCTTCAAACCTGATGAGATTTGTGCAAGACCATGCAAATCATGACTTGTTTGGATTCCTGTAACAGTGAGCGTTCTATTGGTTTTGCAGGACTGATTTGATTCTGCTGCAGGATTTTAAATAGTGAGTGTTGGGAGGCCATTTAACTTCAGAAAAAGTCCCAGTAGAAACCACTTAAGTCCTCCCTCACACAACCCTTGGTTGCTGCTCAGGCAGATATAGATTTTCGATGCTATCCCTCGGGTTCTACTTTTTTTTCATAGTTTCATATAGTGTATTCCCAGTACTTTCTGTTTTTGCTTTGCGTTGTTTTAAAAAAAGATTGTTTCTACAAATTTATTCTTCTCTCCTGACCTACTATTTGCATTGTCTTCTATCTAAGAATTCTATCGTCCCTCTTAGATGTTTACATGACTTTTCAAGTCACATTACCAATAAAATGGTAATTTATGACCAGCTTTGTACTGTACTTGTGTGTATATTAAGAATTGGATCTAGTTGCTTCCAAATTTATTTCTTATAAACTTATTATAGATGACAGAGAATCTTTCATATTACTAAATTCCGGACTTCGATTCAATTCTGAATTCCAAACTCCTAAATAAAATCGGGGTTTAGATTGAGTCGTGGCTATATGTGAAGTGGAGCTGCACAGTTCATGTTGGTTGTCCTGGAGGTGACGAAAGAGTATACGAGATTTTCAGGATCTGCAGGTTTATTGTGGGGGTAGGGAGAGGGAATGTTGGGTGTGTAAATAGGCAATCTTAAGGTGATGACTAAGATACGCACTTTGAAACTTCAATAAGGGTCAAACAGCAAATCGAGATTTTGCATTGCCCTGGTTCAGTCAGCAATCCTGGACAGGTGTGGAATCATTGGCTAAGGTGCTGAATCAAACAGGATAGCTTCAGTCTTGACTTTACAAAATAAGCAATTAGAATAGTACAGGCCCTTCGGCCCACGATGTTGTGCCAACCTATTATCCTACTAAGATCAATCTACCCTGCATACCCTATATTTTACTATCCTCCATATGCCTGTCTGAAAGTCACTTAAAAGTCTCTAAAGTATCTGACTCCACTACCACTGCCGGCAGCGCATTGCACAATGTAGTATAATGGATAATCTAATAGTAATTGCTATCAAAAGATAGCACAGACTGCATTAAGGCAGGTAGGGATAGAATCAAACCGTAATAGTGCCAAAGATCAAGGGGTATATCTGGGGAGAGGCAATAGCGGAGGATTACAATGGTGAATGCTGTGGAGCAGGCTGAAATGCTAGTGCACCATAGTCAAAATGACTAAGAATCTTGTTGGTGACTGTTGTACAAATAGTGGTTCTGAAAGAGTTGATGCTAAAGCTGCACTGACCTCTACTTAATCTGGCGATATTATACAATATTTGGATGGAGAAGGAGCAGTCTAGCATGATGGACTCTGATGTGACATCCATGGCCCCGATAGCCTTTGCAATTCTGCTTAACTAGTCTATGTAGTATGTACTCCTTTCATTTCTTTATTCTTTCATTGAATGTGGATGTCACTGACATGGTCATCATTTGTTGTCCATCCCTAATTGCCCTTGAACTGATTGGCTAGCTGGAACATTTCAGAGGGCAGTTAAGAGTTAACTGCATTGCAGTGGGTCTGGAGTAACAGGTAGGCCAGACCAGATAACGATGACAGATTTCACTTCCTAAGGGACTTCAGTAAACCAGGTGGACTTTCACAACAAATGATGATAGCATTGAGATCATGATTACTGAGACAAGCTTTTATACTCAAAATATATTAATTGAATTGATTGAATGCTATCGTGCTACAAACCGATTTTTGTTCCACAAGTGACTTGTTTAATTAAGTCTGAATGGCGGTTTATCCACTACCACTACAAATTAGATAAACTCTTAGATTCAACATAAACATGAAGCTTTTGTGGAGGTTGCTGTGGTACGGTGGTAGTGTCATTACCCCTTGAGCTAGGGGCCTAGGTTCAGGTCCCACCTGTTCCAGAATTGCATCATCACATTTCCAAACAGATTAATTAAAAATTACCGCAGCTGTTGGGTTAAAATGAATTTACGGGCTTCTGTGGCACAGTGAAAGTGTCTCCATGTCTGGACAGGAAGACCCAGGTACAAATCCCATTTGCTGCAGAGGTCTATTGTAACATTTCCAAACATTGTGAACTGATAGTGGCAGTGCAGTAATGACACTGGATTTAGCAATCCAGAACCCTGGGTCAATATTCTGGAAAACAAAAGCATAAAGGGCTGGAGAAACTCAGCAGGTCTAGCAACATGTATGGAGAGAAAAACTTGAGTTACTGTTCTAAGTCCAGTCACTGTTTTGGAACTGAAAGCATCTGGGAAATGATGGTATTTATACTGATGATGATGTGTCAGGTTGGAGGCGTGGAGAGAAGGAACGAGATGAATAGATGGAGATTGCGCAGAGAGAGAAAGAGAAACAAAAGGGAAGCAGACAAGGGGATTGCTGATAGTAAGCTGGGAAAGAAGCAAATGCTGAATGGGTAATAACGCAAAATGTGACTGGTTGAAAATTGGTTGGCTATGCTGGGAACAACAGGACCTAAGGTGTGAGAGTAGGAGTGGAGGATGGTGTTCATCTTCTGAAATTGTTAAACTCAGTGTTGAATCCTGAAGGCTACAAGGTACTGAGGTGAAAGATGAAGTGTATCTCTAGCTTGTTTTGAGCTTCACTGGAGCAATGCAGCAGATGTCCAGCAGAAATGTTGGCATGGGAACACAGTGGTGTGTTGAACTGGCAAGCAACTGAAAGCTTGGGATCAGTTTTATAGATAGGACAGAGTTGTTTTACAAAGCAATCACCCAGTCTGTGTTTTGTCTCTGCAGTGCAGAGGAGACTACATTGTGAGCAGCGAATACAAAAGACTAGATTAAATAAAATGCAGATAAATTGTTGCTTGACCTGGAAGGTTAGTCTGAGGCCTTGGATAACGAGGAGGAAGAGGTTACGATGCAAGTGTAGCACTTCCTGCGATTGCATGCGAGGGTACCGCAGGGGTCTGGGAAGGTGTTGGGAGTGGCGGAGGGGTGGACCAAGGTGTTCTAGAGGGAACTGTGGCTGCAAATGCTGACAAAGAAGAGGAGGGGAATATGTGTCTGGTGGTGGCATCCCACTACAGATGGTGGCAATGGCAACGTATGGTCCTTTGGATGTGGAGGCTGGTGGGGTGGAAAGTGAAGACAAGGGGGACCCTATAGCTGTTGTAGAAAGGGAGGGAAGGGGAGAGGACAGAAGTGCAGGAAATGGGTTGAGGGCCCTGTCACCCATGGTGGTGCAGAATCCTCAGTTGAGGAAAAAGGTAGACACGTCTGAGGTTCCCTGCGGAAGGTGGCATCATCAAAACAGATGCAACAGAGATGGAGAAACTGGGAGAAGGAATGGAGTCCTTGCAGAAAGCAGGGTGTGAGGACGTATAATCCAGGTGACTGTGGGAGCGGGTGGATTTGATGTGGATATTGGTGGCGAGACTATCACCAGAAATGGAAACAAAGATGTTGAGGAAGGGAAGGGAGGAGCCAGAGATGGATCAGGTGAAAGAGAGAGCAGGGTGGAAGTTGGGAGCAAAGTTGATAAAATTTTCCAATTCCAGACGAGTGAGGAAAGCAGTACCAATCATGTCATCGATGTACTGGAGAAAGATTTGTGGGGAGGGGCCTGAGCAGGATTGGAATGAGGAATTTTCCATGTACCCCACAAAGACGCAGGACTAACTGCTTTATTTTAGTTTTCTGGAGAGATGAGTTCAAAATCTGCCATGGCAGATGGTGAAATTTAAATTCAAAACAAGGGCCCCAACCCGAAATGTCAGCTTTCCTGTTCCTCTGATGCTGCCTGGCCTGCTGTGTTCCTCCAGCTCCATACTGTGTTATCTATGATTGAGAGCTGGCTTAATGATGATCATGTGATCATTGTTAAGTTGTCATAAAATTCCATTTGGTACACTAATATCCTTTAGGAAAGGCGATCTCACTGGTCTGGCCTAGTTGTTACTTCAGTTACAGAATGTAGTTGACTTTAATTGCCTATTTGCCAACATAAGGCCTGCTGATGATTCTGCGTACCTATCTGATTGATTGATTGATTTATTGTCACATGTACTGAAGAACAGTGAAGAGCTTTGTTTATAAGCAGCACAGGCAGATCATAGTAAGCAAGGTTGTACAGATCAAAAAGCCTTAGATAGAGGCATACAGGTTACATTGCACAGGGTGCGCACTAGGTGAGATCAACATGATTTGAGGCTAGAGAGTCCATTCATCTGTCTGTTAACAGCTGGGAAAAAGCTGTTCCTGAACCTGCTTGTGGGCTGATTAAAGGGAATTGGAGGAACATCAAGATAAGAGCTATGAACCTCAACTCTTTTAATGATCTTGACATTAATTCTGTGCCAGTGAATTTGAAATGGACACAGCTCATGCCCAGAGTCTGTGTATGTGTCACTTAAACTTCATAATTCCCAGTCTACAGCAGCACTGCACTGCATCCTGGCTTAGTGGAATTTTCTGGAATCTTCTTACAAAGCTACTTTAGCTGCTCTTTTGTACACACTTATATTGGGATAAGTGAGAAACACCTATGTCAGTGGTAGGTTTGCTATGGATCTGAATTGGCAAGGAAATCTGGGTTCTGCCTTGGAGTTTTTTGATTCTTTAATTCTGCACATAGCTGCTTTAAGATATAATTTCAGACAATGAACATAAATTCCAAACTAGGTTTGTAATGTAAGGGTGGCATGGTGGCTCAGCGGTTAGCACTGCTGCCTCACAATGCCAGGGACCTGGGTTCAATCCCAACCTTGGGTGACTGTGTGGAGTTTACATGTTTGAGCATGGGTTTCTGCCAGGTGCTGTGGTTTCCTCCCACATTACAAGCACATGCATGTTAGGTGGATTGGCCATACTAAATTTTATTCAGGGATGTGTAGGTTAGGTGCATTAGCCATGGGAAATGCAGGGTTATAGGGAATGGGTCTGGGTGGGATGCTTTTTGGAGATTCAGTGTGGACTTGTTGGGCTGCTTGCACACTGTGGGGAGTTCATGAATGTAATTGTGTGGATCAGATGTTAAGACTGAATTATGCTTGGCCAGTGTGGACCAGGAGTGTTTCAACTAGTGTTATGAAATGGAGGGCAGAAGCAAGTCGCTGGAGTGATTGACAGATGGTGAAGAGGACAGGAGCACAGTTTTCTGGATGGTTGAATTTTGTGTTTACAAAGTTATAAAACTTTGGTTGATGCCATCTTGGTTGTAGCTAAGTTCTGGTGAGTTCCTCTGGACTGTTTATTCCCTTTTCAGAATACTGTCTGTGAAAAGTATTTGACATGGATTGGGTTTGCGGTTATGGTACAAAAGTAATCATGAAAAGAAAAAAAATTTTAAGAAACCCATTGAGATATTGATGAGATTGCCCACCTGAGCACCTAAGGGAAAATTGTGACCACAATATTATTAAAAAGTAGAGTTCATAATGACATCTAAAATACAGAAGGCACATTTGAGAAGGTTCCAAATACGTTGAGATAAATGCTCAGGAATGTGCAGATACAGTGAGACAGAACAAATCTCCAAACAACTCACCTTTCCCAATCCTTCAAGCCTCATGTGCCTCACATGTGGCAAATCTGCAGATCATGCACTAGACTTATCGGCCATCTCAGCACTTATTGAACTTTTCACCTTCAAACCTGAGATATTGCCTGGGCTAGATTGAGAAAAGGCCACAGTGTGGCAGCATTGTTTCACTGTAACCCTATTGTGCATTGTATTGGCCTGCTTCCTCTGTCTCTGGCTGCAGTCCAAACCTCTTGATTTACAGTGTAACTGCAAGAGTCATGAAAGGAATGATATCATCTTGTCCTTAGGTGAACTTTCATCTTTGACCTGGTGCAAGCAACAATTTTGTAAAAGCAAATTATTTTATTGTAAAAGAATAGAGGACAGCTAAAAGTAGCAACTTAAACACAATAAATCACTAAACACTGAACAATCTCTTCTGTTATCTAAGTTAAGACAAATACCACACAATAGCACATATTTGATTTAAAGTAATGGTTTAATGGATTTTTGGCTCTATGTCCAGGCAGACTCCATTGCTGGATCAATTATGAACAGTCTTGTCTGCTAGCAATGTGCATTGTGATAGGTTTTGTAGATCTTCAAGCTGCTTTGAAAAGTATGGTTTAGAAAGGGCAGACATGGGAATGAAACTCCCACTGACTGGGGGATATCTGTGAATGTATCACCATATACTACCATTCAATGTCTCTTTAAGGAGTTCTTCCTCTAACTTGCAAACTAATAAAACATTCATGCTGCGTGCCTCTGCTACCAGTTAAAATGACACATGCACTCAGCAGCCATTTTCACAGGGAGGATGATGCCATAACAATACCATAGTAACAGGACTAACCTTTGCTGTTATAGCAGAGTGCACAACTGAGGTGATATTAGCTTTAAATTGACACTCTGCTCTCCATAGTCTTTGTGCTCTTCCACTATTTAATTGTGGGATGGCTTCTACAGCACTAATGAAGACAAGCAGCTTGCACCACTATTGTAGCAATTGTGCTGGTTCTTTAAAAGAATCGTCCAATAAATCCCATTCTCCTGCTCTTTTCTCATGGCCCTGCAAATTTCTTCCATTGCAATATTTATAATCATTTGGGTTGATGTTGGATTTTTTTTAACCAATTTTGGGGTGATATTCCTACAATAAGAAAGACACATGACAGTGGTGATGACCTGTAGCCTTTTCGGTTCCGGCCCTTAAAGTAGCTGCGGAATTCTCATATCGATCACAGTGCTGCTCTCAAAGGCGGAGCCGTTCGTCATTGGAAACACTGTAAAAGGGTGATTAAACACCCAACGGTACCAACCACTGATCGTCTCTGTGGAGCAGGGCTGTGAGCCTACAATGAAAATGATCACAGTGTGCCTGGGTTAGGGACAGTGTAAATCACAGCAGACAAACTACAAATCCAATAATCATGGCGAATGATGACCCTATTGTCTTTAATTGCTCGAAACAAGTTAAATTTCTCATTAGGATTGAACACTAAAAAGACTCAAAATGAATCACCAGATATAAAGATCCCCTTGTTGTCTCTTCTCTGTTTGTATTACTCCAAAACTCAAGGACAAAATACTGTTCACATTAGCAAAATATTTGCATACCCTTTGATTTGGTTCCAAAGTAAGTGTGGGAGTTGGCTTTAAAGGTGTATTTGCATGTCACACAAAAAGAAATTGCAGGACAAAAGATCTCCTTGTTAGATTCAATATAACAGTCATGCTGAAATGTGTTGTCATTTTTATAACAATGCCCTTATTTGTCATATTCTTATGCTGTGAATCGTGTGTACCACAATTTCAGGTGCTTACTCACTGAACCTGTACATCATAATATGATTAAAATGTGAAGAAGGCACCTTTGTTTGAGGAAATGCTGATCAAAATATAATGGAGAACTCGTCTTTTGCAATTTTGCAAATGTATCGCTAGATGGCACTACACTCAGAGCTGAAACAGCAGATGTTGATTGGAGAGTTTCACTGCACTTAATGTTAGAAGAAATTGCTACAGAGAAACAGGGCTGGTTAGAGAAGTCATTGAAATTAACAGTATGAGGGAGCTGAATTATCATCAACACATATATTCAATCCAGACAGACTGAACACTTCGTCATTTCAACATTTTTTCAATAGCATTTCATAAAACCATGACAGACCAGTGAAATAACTAAACTCCATTTGCTCCATCAAGCTCACTCCTTTCAAAGGACTTGGGTAATTTGCTATGGATTACAGCTTATTTACTTAACCAAAGAGAAAGTTTTGCAACTTTTCCCTGCCTGAATACAGGTCATGATTCCACATGACACTTAGCATCTGTTAATCAAATGTAGCCAGTTCCTTCCCATACATGACATTTCTGTGGTTGTAATAGCAGAAAACAATTGATATGAGGATCTATGGTTGCAATTATTGCTTTGGCTTTTAATCCTGTTCCAAAGCATAAATTTTCACTTGTTTTGTGCTGATGGTCCATGTTGAATGTCCATGTCCACTCTGTAAAAGTTAGGTTTTGATCTACTTGCTACATTTGTATATTTAGTTTTGAATAACCTGTTAAAAACCCAGAAAGTACATTTTTAAAAGCGAAAATTCCAAATTTGATTAGCATATATCTGAGTTGGAAAATTCAAAAACGTCACAGTAAGTGTGATCACATATTTAATTGCTCTGAACTAGCTACATACAGCTGACATGCTAGGCATTTGATACACATTTAAAAACGTTAATGTAACATGAGCGACAGATACACTACAATGCATTACTGAATGAAATTGGTTGAACTTCAAATGGAAACAGATAGGAAAGCCACAATCACTTAAATTAGTTCCTTAAATATTCATAGATTCATAGAATCCCTACAGTGTGGAAACAGGCCCTTCAGCCCAACAAGTCCAGACTGACCTTGGAGTATCCCGCCCAGGCACATATCCATATAACCCACCTAATCTACACAGCCCTGAACATTACGGGCAATTCAGCATGGCCAATCCACCCAGCCTGCACATCTTTGGACTGTTGGAGGAAACTGGAGCACTAGGAGGAAACCCACACAGGCACGGGGAGAATGTGCAAACTCCACACACAGTCACCCGAGGGTGGAATTGAACCCGGGTCCCTGGTGCCGTGAAGCAGCAGTGCTAACCACTGAGCCACCATGCATAAAAATGCAACATTTCAGTAAGCAATGGAAATCCAGATTGGAGCCAGTTAGAGCACGACTAAATGCTCAAGACTGTAAAAGAGACAGGAAATGGAAATAAAGTGGCAGGTTAGGTTTAGTTGCCAATCAGTGTTCAGTTTGTTGAACTCAGCTGGAGCAGCCTTTAGGACGTCATGGCTGGCTTCAATGCCCTTAGGCTAGGAGAGTTTGAAATCAGCAAGAAACTATGCTGCTGATTGTTATATTGTGATTACTGCTGAAAATCACACATGTGGATGTCAAATGGAAATAGCATTGAGCTTGTTTGTGATGACCACCCTTGGCCCCATGAACTGCCACAAATGCTAACCTTACCCATTTTGACTCCTGTGTTTTACATAAACCTAGATGGTGTGTTGGGAGACTCTGGAAGGGCTGTTAGACCATTTCTGTCCCTGCATGTCTAATTATTTTGCACACAATGACATTACAGCAGCAATAGCAGAGATTATGAATTGGGGAAAGAACGATTCAATGGAGAATGCACCTATCTTCAGCATCACTGATTTACCAGGACTAAGTAGTGCAACAAGCTTTTTAATTTTATTTTATTAATCTATTTTTCTAATCAACCTATTCAGAGATGTTATTACATTCCTCTGGAACAGGTGAGACTTGAATCCAGGTCTCCCACTCTAGGTGTAGGGACACTACCACTGCACCACAAGAGGCCGTCACTTTTTAATTGAATGAATTGATGCAACTTTTGCAGCTGATTTCAACCAGACTTCAATGGAAAGGTGAAGCCAACTGAATTGGTTAAAAACAAGAAGTTGCTCTTGCTTTTGATCAAAGCCATTGTCTTCTGGTGACCATTGTGAAATTCTGGTTCACTACAATGAATTTCAGAATTTTTATTATTGTGTGCTGGACTCTGTGGTTCCTTTGTCTCCTGCAATTACTGGTAATCTACATTGAAATGGATCCAAATAAATGCTGACAGAAAATCTTGTACTTAACCTGCATGTGTAGTTTGCCTGACATATTGTCAAACTGTGTGGTTAGATGTCAGCCAACAATGAGTCTGCTCCAACCAACAATTGATAAAATACAGAGATTAATGAAATGCATCAAATAAGGCAATGTTAATGTAACAAAATGTTATATAAAACAATATTTGCTAATTAATGAAGCAACCAAAATATGGCATGCTAGTCTTGGAAAAGGAATATTTTTATGATCGAAGTATCACTATTATTTGGGTCACATGCTTTCTGTTCAGTGAAAGTAACTTCTTTTAAGTAACATCATGCACCATCTCCTGTTGCTGTTTTGCAACCAACTGAAATACAGTGTAAGGAAACAGCCCATGAATCTATTAGTGTGGTTACTTCCAAGTTTTCTAATGAAATAGTGTTGTGGTTAATACATGGCACCAACAAATCATGTGCCTATTAGAACATGTGATTATGCAAACATAATTATATGAATGTACTGATACTGCTAAAGGGCAACTACAGAGTTCAGGAAGTTTGACCTTAAGAAACATTAGAATGAAAGCGATATGAAAGTAAGCACATCTGATATATACAGCACATATTATACCATACGAAAAATTTTAGTGTAAATAGTCAACATCTATCCAGTGAATGTGGCTGAGCCAGTGGAAGCATTGATTGTTTAGTGTTGATAAAAGTAGCACATTCTAGGACCTCTGCGTTGCTGACTGTATCCGACTAAGAGATGCTGAATAAGGGAAGGTGGAAACTGCTCAGCCTTTTCTTCTGTCAAGAATATTGTTGTCCAGGTCTCACCATCTCCTGTAAAGGATTGCACAGACTACACAAACTACACAGTTTGCTGTTCTCAGTCAGGTTGCTGTTATTCCACCTTCTTACTCAGCTTGGATAAAACTTTTGTGTGATGTGTGCACTGATTTCTATATCAAATGTCAGATTGCTGCTAATTGTGGAGCCTAGATATGTGATGCTATTAACAACTTCCAGCATCATAGTATCAGTGCCAATAGATGGAAGTATGGCAACATCCAGGATCATGACTACTGTCTTCCTGATGCTGATGATAATACCAAACTCTTTATAGACCAGAGAGTGAATACTGAGGTGCTCATGGAATGCTAGCGCAACATCATCAATGTAGAACAATTCTTTGATAAGGACTCGGTGCATCCTTGTCTTGAACCTCAGAAACAGAAGCTTGATCAAGTTTCCGTCAGTTCTGGTATGTGAGTAGAGAGTCTCCATAGATATGCTGGAGGCATATTGATGGCAAACGACAAGAACGTGCAGGGGTGATGTGAAGAAGGCAATAAAGATAACAAAGAGGGAGCATGATAAAACATGGGCAGGCAGGATGAATTATATCCCAGGCTGCTATAGGAGACAAGGGAGGAAATAACAGGGCCAGAAACCGAACTTTTAAATCGTCTCTGGCTTCAAGGATGTGCTAGATGACTGACGGACAGGTAATCTAGTTCCACTTTTCAAGAAAGGTGATAGAAATAGACCAGAGAACTGTAGACCAGTGAGTCTCACGTCAGTGTTAGGGAAATTCTTGGAGAAAATTAACCTCCATTTAGAGGCAAGGTTTGATCATGGAGAGTCGGTATGGCTTTGCCAGAAGGTGGGCATGCCTAACAAATCTGGTTGAATTTTTTGATGAAGTGGCCAGATGTACGGATGAGGGTTGTGCGGTTGAGGCGGGTTATAGGGATTTCTCTAAGGCCTTTGACAAAGTCCCACATTGGGAACACATAAAGAAAGTAAAAGCTCATGTTTGCAGGGTCACTTGGATCCAAAATTGATTTAGTGATAGGAGACAGAAGGCGGTGGTGGAAGACTGTTTGTGTGACTGGATGCCAGTGTCTACCATAGGTAATATTGCTGGGTCTCTTATTGATTGTGATATTCATAAATGTAGCTAAGAATATGAGGGGAGGAGGGTGAATGATAAGTTAGTTTATGGATGACACAAATTTTGGTCCAGGTGATTGACAGTGAGGAAGAAGGTGTTAGTTACAGGAGGATATAGATAGGTTGGCCAGATGGGCAGATCAGTGACAGATGGAACCCTGATAAATGTAAGGTGATGCACTTTTGAAGAAGCAGCAAGACAAGAGAGTACTCAATGAATAGGAAGACAATAGGAAGCACAGAGGAACAATGGGATCTTAGCGTGTTTGTCCACAGATCCCTGAAGATGGCCAGAAAAATTAATAGCTTAGTTAAGAAGGCTTATGGGATACTTGCCTTTATCAGTTGAGGCATGGATCAGGGAGGTTACGTTGGAGCTGTACAGAATGTTGGTTAGGCCATAGCTGGGGTGTACTGTGTGCAGTCTGGTCACCATACTATAGGAAGGATGTGATTGCACTGAAAGCGGTGCAGAGAAAACTCAGCAGGATCTTGCCTGGGATGGACCATTTCAGCTATGCTAAGAGGCTGGAAGAACTTGGGGTCTTTTTTTTTGGAACACAAAAAGTTAAAGATGGAACTGATAGAGGTTTATAAGATTGTGAGGGGAATGAACAGGATGTATAGAAAGCAACTGTTCCCCTTTGTCAATTGGTCAAGAACAAGGGGAAAAGTTTTAAAGTGAAAGGTAGATGATTTACAGGGGATTTGAGCAAAGATCGTTTCACCCGGAGGGTGATCGGGTCTGGAATGCACTGCCTGAGAACATAGTTGAGAAGGTTAACTTCACAACCTTCAAAAAGTCCTGGATGAACACTTGAAGTGTCATAAATTCAAGGCCATATGCCTAGTACAGGAAAGTGGGACTCGTGTAGGTAGAAGTGTAATTTTGGTGGTACAGACTTGATGGGCCAAAGGATCTCTTTTGTACTGTATGATGCTACCATTGCAACCTTGTTTGCCGCCAGTGTGCACCACAAAGTTTTCCGATATTGCCCCACCATAGTTGACCTTATGAAAAGATGTGATCACATTAAGCAGCTTTGGAGAGCAGACAATGTTCTCTATCAGATTAAATAGACTATCTCTACTCCTGTGGGTGAATGCCTCGGTGAGACTGAGGAAGATGGTAAATAGCGCTCTCCTTTGTTCAAGGCAGTTTTCTTCAAGCTACTAACTGAAGCTCATGTCAGTTGTAGATCTTCTGATTTTAAAACCCTCGTGGAATTCAGGATAGATACATTCAGTCCAGGTGTGCATTCTGGCACAAGCAATGCGGACAAATATTTTTCCCATAATGATCAGCAGAAGCATATCTCAATAACTGTTGTAGTTGTTGCAATCTTGTATAGGGTCACAATCGTTGTATTATGCATATCCTGGGGGGCTCCTCTAGCAGAGAAGATTGTGCTGCTGGTGGACCTGTTTCCTGTACTTGATGAAATTGGAGTTTTGCCCATGGCAAGTGCATCAATAGCTTTGCTAAGGTCCTCCATTAGGGGTTTGATGTCCAGCACTGCCAGGATTTCTATAGTATTTAAAACTTCCTCAGTAACTGTTTTCCCTGGGGTACAACTCAGAGTCACGTTCTACCCAACTCTCCAACTGTTTATTGCAGTCAGTAATGACCTCCCCTACCTTTACTTTCTGTAGACCCATTTTTCTTTATGAAAGACTCATTGTTCTTTTGATCTCCATACATGCCCATAGCATTCATTGTATCAATGAGATTCTGGATGTTCTGGCAAAGCAATCAGTGACACACAAGTCTGTTACACTTGTTTCAAATTGCACTCAGTACATATTGATTCTTCTTGCTTGTATATCTCTTGTAATTAATGAGATCATATTGTTTGGCTTTTATAGCAGGCTTCATCACACTGGTAATAGTCTTGAAGCAGTCAGTACTTTTTCACTCTTGCTTCCTTAATGTTGGGACTGGTGATGATCAGATCTAGCTAGTGTTACTGCTCTGATTTTGAACATCTCCAGGATACCTTTGTGTCATAGTTTGTTCCTAAAGAAGGTGCTAAACGAAGCTAATAGTAGCTGCAAAACTCAAGTAGTCTCTGTCCATTGCTTTTACCTTTCCCAGGCCATGATATCTAAGGCAGGAAGACCAGACTTCATGGCCTGTGCACATTCTTGTGTTGAAATCCACCAGTAGAACATGGAACATAGAACTGTACATCATAGGAACGGGCTCCTTGGCCCACGATGCCATGCAGAACATGACACCAAATTAAACTAATCCCTTCTGCCTGCCCTTGGTCCATCTCCGTCCATTCCTTGCATATTCATGTGCTTATCTAAAAGTCCCTTAAATGCCCCTATCATATCTGCTTCCTCCACCACTCCTGGCAGCACGTTCCAGACTCCTACCACATCGTCTGTTAAAAAAAAATGCCCCTCACATCTCCTTTGAACTTTCCCTCTCTCACCTTAAATGCATGCCCCCTAGTTTTAAACATTTCAACGCTGGGAAAAGGATCCTGACTGTCAACCCTGTCTATGCAGTAGGGAATGATGTTTTGATTTTGGGATTTTACTGATGACAGTGTCAAACCCCTTAGGGAACTAGTCTTTAATCCCTGTAGTGGAGCACAGTCTTGTAGCATAGATACTCATGAGGTTATCTGTGCCTGCTTCAGTTGAGAGGTAGATGAGAGAACACATTCTGAACCATTTGTGGGTCTTTCTGTCATTAAGAATAACAGTTTTATAACAGATCCCTGCAGCGACACTTACACCTTGATCACATGATATATCTGAATTATTCTCCAGCAGGGGATATATATAACGTTTCATTTTTAGTGATCTGCTCCCTGTGATCCTGGTCTTTTGCAGGGAAGCTAGGTCAATGTTTAGTCCATCAGGTTCCTTGTCATTCACAGTGGTCATGTGTGCAATGTCAGCTTGTGGCAAGTCAGCAGTTAATTCTGTGCACACGGTCCTGATGTTTCATTTTGCCAATCAAAAGGTCTTCCTTTTGTTTTCAAAAGATCTTTTCTTGCTTCATTTGTTTTATTTCTTTGCCTGGTGCAATGGGCTCCATCCACTTTTTGAGTAGACAATTTAAGACCCAAGCACCCATTGAAGTATGTAAACTGTGGCGGTTCAACACTCTTATCATTTAGGGGCTACCGAACGTGAAGTGGACAGTGGCAGATCAGTGGAATATGATGGTCCCTTTGTTCAAGGACTGGCCAGAACATCTATTTTCTACACCAACCAATTTGGACTTCTCACTTGTAATGGCTGTCACTTATGTTCCATTAAATAGTTATAATGACGTGAGCTCTCCACTGTGCTAACCTGGGTAAAATTTATGGAGACATTGGCTTTCCAAACATCAGGACCCCTTTCTCAACCTGGAGATAGTAAGAACTGCCGATTCTGGAGTCTGAGATAACAGTGTGGA